>NC_137812.1:36482608-36585108 GCF_963921795.1 Nannobrachium achirus | reverse complement strand
GACAACAATATGACTTAATTTACACTCTTGTTTATACTGTCATGACTGTTGCAAATAATAATAATAATAATAATAATAAACTTTATTTATATAGCACCTTTTTAAACAGTGTTTCAAAGTGCTTAACAACATGATAAAAATAGTGAAACATATTTCATAAAATTACAGTAAAAACAAAAATAGAGTAAAAACAACACAAAAAAGCAGTAACACAAACGGGTCAGTTATGGGGTTAAAAAGGCTTTCCTATAAAAGTACGTCTTTAAATTAGATTTAAATATGGCTATGGAGCCAGAAAGCCTGAGTTCCACTGGAAGGCAGTTCCATAGGGTCGGGGCCCTGACGGCAAATGCCCTGTCCCCTTTGGTCACCATGTTTGAATTTGGAACCTCTAGGAGTGCTAGGTTGGAGGACCTCAGTTGACGGACAGGCACATAGGGTTGCACCAGTTCAGACAGATATTGAGGTGCCAGGCCATTTAAGGCTTTAAAAGTTAATAATAAAATTTTAAAATCTATCCTATAGATAACGGGTAGCCAGTGCAGTGCGGCCAGAGCTGGGGTTATGTGTTCATGCCTCCTTGTCCCAGTAATTAGCCTGGCCGCGGCATTCTGCACTAGCTGCAGGCGGTGAATGGCGCCCTTACTGATACCCGAATAGAGGGCGTTACAAAAATCCAGACGCGATGAAATTAGGGCGTTAGTGACAATGTGAAGGTTGGGAGTGGAGAGGGCAGACCGGATTCTGTAAATGTTTCTGATGTGGAAAAAGCAGGTACGGACAACTGATTTTACCTGTGCTTCGAGGCGGAGGTCAGAGTCGAGTAGTATTCCGAGATTCTTTGCTACCGGTGTGACATTAGTTGACAGTGTACCGAGAGAGTTGTGGAGTTGGGATCTGGAAGTAAGGGGGCCGAAATAGTAAATCTACAAGCTCACAACGTATCTCGATGTGACCTGTTGTGAGCTTGTCATTTTTGGCGTGGGACACCATAAAACTACTATACAAATCAGGCATTAAAGAAACTAGAGTCTAGGGGCAATCAGGGGTGTCGTTGCCAGGATTTTATCTGAAGCAAACACGGAAGTCAAAGTTCCTATGATTGGCCGCTAGTTGCGCTGTTTTCCCCCCGCGAGGTACCAAAAAGAATTTGTCTACATTGGACCCTATTCGTCTTCCCCTTTGATTTTCTAACCTTAATAAACGTTGTCATAAATACTTTATGGTTCCTGTCGCTAGTGAAACACTCCCTTTCAATCACCATGATATGCGTTTTGAGCAAATATGGTCCCATTTATGTTAAACTTGATGATAGATTTGCGGGGGGGAGGGGGGGAGGAGCTGATACCAGCCGGCTGTGTTCTTCTTCGTGTGCTGTATTTCGGGAGGCTCCGACCACATTCTCCCATGTATCCCTGCGATTCCACGTGACCATTGGCAGCCAATAGCATTCCTTATGATTCCTGGGGTACCTTTCAAACAATGATGGCGTCACCCATACAAGGGACAAGAAAACCTCATTTACGCTGCATAGAAAGCAATGGTGTCGCGCCGTCCATATTTTTCTACAGTCTATGGGGGCAATGTAATGCTTTTTGGTGGTGGAGGACCTTACAAAAAGGACGGAGAGCAGGATTGAGGTGTAAAGCTAGGTGCAGAAATTACAGAGTTGTGCCATTCACATGAATTAACCAACACCATTTTACAAACATTTCACTCATGACAGAAGCGACAACAGCATGGCCTCCGGCTGGCTGATACAAATACAGCTGGAGTCCCCCCAGCTGGTAAATATAACCACCGGACTATACCATCACCACCTTAATACAGGGCACTCGGCTGACACATTCCCCCTCTGACCCTTCAGCAACAACTGACACTCAATCACCAATTACATATACAATACCATAACAAACCTTATCATGTCTAATCAGCTAAAGAAATACCAAACAAAAACCCAAACCAACGGTACATAACCCCTCCAACCACACCCCTCTCTGTTCCTTGGCCTCTTGGTATAGCCTGACAATTTAATTGCCAGGCTTAGATGGACATCAGCTGTGTACAGTACCTTCTCCTGGGTGTGCTCTGGACTCTCCCTTTTCCCGATGTTTCACCCGGGTGGGTGTGGTTTTGAGGTTAGGTTTAGGCATAGTTTTAGTGAGGTTAAGGTAAGGTTAAGTCATAATTCTTGCCTGGATTTTAACCAAGATGAATGACTTGGAAAAAACACAGTTGTAATTCAACTACAAGAACCGCTAATGACCAGCCTACGAAAAACGCATTAGGGTTAGGGACGGGTTAGGCATTGTTTTTGTGAGGTTAAGGTCAGGATTAGGGTTAGGGTTAGGCATAGTTTTATTGAGGCTAAGTTTAGGATTAGGGTTACGGATAGCTCTGGTCCATAGCATTAGGAGTTCAGTTAGCTATGGACCAGAGCCAAGTTAGGGAAGGGATAGGCATATAACCACACCCACCTTGGCAAAACGCCAATTCACCGTTTGTCAGCCTTCTGATTGGTCCCTGAGACTCCCTGACTGGCCAACCAGAAAAAACCATTCACTTTTTGCTATCGGGGGTGGAGTTTGTGCAGTGGAGAATGTTGCTTCAGGCTTTCAAAAACTGTCCGCTCTGCGCGACACGGCATTCGTCCAGTACGGCCGCGGGCGGTGATAGCGATCTCGCTCATCATAATGAATAAGCTTCAACAAACTAGTTCACATGGACCTTATCAATGGTCTAAGAGTTACCATTGGGTACATATATTTTAAATGGGCAGAATTACGAAAAGCCAGCCTATTATGTGAGGAGAACTATAATCTGGCTCTCCTCTTCCTACCCAAGATGCAATTCGCTTTCTCTTTCTATTTCTATTCTCTCTCTGATCCAGAGGATTAAACTAATTAAAACATATATTTTCGGGGGAAAACTACTGTTTTGCTATGTAATTACTGTACCTTTTTCTTCCCTTTTTATTAATATCACGTAGATGTGTTTTTTTTGGTACTTTATATAGCCGTAATGAGGCTATGAAAAAATAAAAAAATCCCATCCACTTCCACTATAAAAGAATCTGCAATGGAAGATTCTGTCCCACTGGGATTAAACAAATTAAAACATGTCTTTTCGGGGAAACCCCCTGTTTTGCAATGTAACTACTGTACCTTTGTCTTCCCTTTTTATTAATATCACCTAGATGTTTTTCCTTTGGTACTTTATATAGCTGTAATGAGGCTATGAAAAAATAAAAAAATCCCATTCACTGCCACTATAAAAACAATCTGCCCAGGGTCAAATGTCCCACCATAGTAACAGGGCAGAATGGGGCGGGATTTGCAAAAGCCTGAATTATAGAGGGAGTTCTGCATTGTGCACAACACCCTGAAACCCTGTCTCCGGGAAGCATACCTCAAAGAGAGGATGATCAGTAGGATTCCCACAATAACAATACAACATAACTCAATAACCCAAATAAACGTTATGTCTTGGCAATCACAACTAGTCAATGTGTCTGTTTTTCACCTTAATGAGGGGGCTGTTCGTCAGCTGCCTCACAGGCACACAGTACAGTAAAATGGCACTAATATGTCCCGAGAGTCCAACAAGAACACTCTGTAAAATCCAGAGTGTCCATTTAAATCTGACTTCAGAGAAATGGGGTTGCCAGTTCAGAAATCTGATGCAAAAATCTTGTATGTGCATAAGAATGTTTTAGCATTGAAAGCATTCATGTCCAGAATTTGCATTATGCATTTAATTATAGTATTCTTAATACTCTATCATTTTCGTGATGAGCTCTCATGCATGTTCATGATGCTTTACACCAATAATTAACGCAACGTGTTGTATAGCTTGTCGATTTGCTATTTTCTGCAAAGTCTTTTTCCCCCCAGAATCCAGATTTATACAGCTGGCTAGTTCTGTCCTCTTATTGTCTGCCTCTGTGCATCACCATCCAATCTGTCACCTTTATGTCTGAGACCACCGAGCGCTGATGGACTGAAGGAGAAAACAGTAAATATCTCTCTCTCTCTCTCTCTCTCTCACACACACACACACACACACACACACACACACACACACACACACACACACACACACACACACACACACACACACACACACACACACACACACACACACACATTGAGCACAGTAAATATGCCTTTTGTCAATAGCTGTCCACATCAGCGAGAGGCTCATAGTATTTTGCTGATGCACTCACTTCTGGAATCAGTGATTCACATTCGCTGAGATAAAGGATTTGGACCTGTTAAATCTTATCAGACTGCTGTGTGCGTGTGTGTGTTTGTGTGTGTATGTGTGTGTGTGAGCGTGCGTGCGTGTGCGTGTGCGTGTGGAATAGTAAATAACGGTGACCACTGTTGTGGAGAATTCACTGCTGACAATAGTCTTATCAATGTAGTGTTCACCTAATTTAACTTTAAGTTGGCAGATGTTACACAAAGTTTTCTGGGCTATCTTACAAACACACGCACGCACACACGCACAAACACACGCACGCACGCACGCACGCACGCACGCACGCACGCACGCACGCACGCACGCACGCACGCACGCACGCACGCACACACACACACACACACACACACACACACACACACACACACACACACACACACACACACACACACACACACAAACACACACACGCATGCATGCATTTCCTACTGAACAGAAGTAAATTACTCGGTACTGTATATACTTACAGCAGCAGTTTCTCTCTTATCAATCTAGGAACCCATTCGGGAATAAATAGAAGAAAATGATTGGCTTCATCTGCCTCTCATACATACCGGTACATACATACACATGATGCATAAACCTGTGCATAGACCATCCAAATTGTCCATCAATCAACAGGATGCAAGACTGTGTTTCACTCCAGCCTTTTTCTGTCTCAGATAAGTCCACTGATTATGAACTGGTGTGTGTGTGTGTGTGTGTGTGTGTGTGTGTGTGTGTGTGTGTGTGTGTGTGTGTGTGTGTGTGTGTGTGTGTGTGTGTGTGTGTGTGTGTGTGTGTGTGTGTGTGTGTGTGTGTGTGTGTGTGTGTGTGTGTGCGTGCGTGCGTGCGTGCGTGCGTGCGTGCGTGCGTGTTCTGAATGGCTTCTATACAGGAATTTGCATTGCTATTCTAGGCACAACAGGGTTTTGATCTATTAGCTAATGACATATGTTCATATGTTTCATCATATGCCAAAATGTATAAGCACTCTTGTGTTTCAAATGTTCAAACTGTGCAATTATGAAAATGATGCCTTTTCAGATGTTACGGCTTATACACCAGATGTTGTTGTTGATGAGGAGGAGAGTAGAGAAGTGACCATTTTGGAAGTGGGTTGTAATTCGACCACAGCCTGGAAGTGGCATTCCTTTCCAAAGTGCTAAACCAACGTTTTAAGGATGCTATTATACAGCTTGGTTACAAATGCAAAGTGTTCATTTGGAAGCCTCAGTAATGTCCATAAATTTGTTGTGAGAGGCCTGCACATTGCAGGAATGCCCAAGCCAAGAGCTAAGGCCTTGGCTAAATTCTGTTCAGTGTCTGTGATAGTTGTGAATGTGATTCACCACATATCGAGGAGACGATGCTTCCTGTATCCGTGATCTGTATCCTGAAACACTTATTGTTGAGTTTTCCAAGTTCACCTGTGCACCTACCTACTATTGTTTTGTTTAAGAAAATGTGAACACAAATAAAGATGTTAACTGTGTGCATGTGTGTGTTCGTGTGTGTGTGTGTGTGTGTGTGTGTGTGTGTGTGTGTGTGTGTGCGTGCGTGCGTGCGTGGGTGCATGCACACACAACACACACACAAGTGCACACAGAGATGGTATTAGTGGTGTGAGTGCTTTCACTCACACCACTAATGTGAACAGACAGATAAACACATAAGAAGTTCAGACTCATACTGGATGGATATGTATGTATCCTAAGTTGTGAAACAGATGTGAGCTCACACAGCTCTATGGAGATTCTTCAGAGACTGGGGAGGTTGAAACTTTCTTACCCAAGAGATTACAGGTAAGACAATATCAGTGACTTGTTAAGTTTCCTTTGATACACTCAAACATAAACACAAACGGTTCCCATATGTTCCCCGGAGTCTAAACTTGATTCCTTATATGGCCAGGCTAATAGCGTTATGGTGTTCGCACCGTTGTGTTGTACTTTGGAGAAACATCAAGGGGGCATATTTTTGGAACCTTTTCCAGGAAAGTTACAGAATACATGAGAGGGTATTTCTTCATCTTTGAAGATGTTTACATGTTTTCTTTTCCAAATCCCACATCCCTATCTTCATCCCCCGCCTTTGTTTTAAGTACTAAACTACTCCGGTAACCCCATACTGTTACCCCTTACTGTTACCCCATACTGTTACCCCACACTGACACATCTTAGCTCAGTCTTCCAGGATGGCAATCTTCCCATCTAGAACAGCAATAAAATGTGTTCCTCCGACTAATAGTTTCTGTCCTCCTTTCCTCTCGCTGCGAAAGTTGTTCCAACAGTGCTTAGCCTCCTCTGTGGTCTAAATGTGCGCAGTATAAATCTGGCCAGGAATCAGACAAGAGTTGTGGCTGATTCCCATTCCATAAATTGGATCTTTCATGTGACTTTGCTACCTCCCCCGACCCTCCACAATTTAATAGGACTATCTAACTGGCAGGACAATGGCTAGGACAAGCTACACAATGATAGGTGTTCAAACTTGCTTCAGACTTATCTGGATGGAGAAAATGAAGTGTAGAGACTTTCAGCAAATGTGGTCACAAATCTTATGTACTGCCTATTATAGAGGGAGTCTACGGTATGTTGAGAATTACTGCTCTTTGAAGAAGTGGTTTTATAAGTATCCTACTCTTCGAGAATAAACTAATCAAGTTGGCTTTGTCCTGCTTGATGCTAGTATTAACCATTTAAACCCTATACTTAGAAAGAAAGGGTTCTTTACTAGGCCTCTTCCTGTTTTTGCTCTATTTTTCAAAATGTTAGTCCCAGAATAGGGATTCTAGAGTTCATTTGGTTAATAGACGAGAGTCACGGTCCGTAAGCAAAAAGGATTTTCATGGTATTATGTTATCTAACTAGACTGTCAGAGTTGAAGCGAAGAGCTTCAGTAGCTGTGGTGCTTTGCCATCTGGGCCGTAACCACTTTCAACCTGACACTTTAGCAAGTTCAGTCAGCTAACTCACAAATAGATAAAGAACATTTTATTTATAAAATGTAAATACAAGGGTGATTAGATTTGATCTTGGCTCTGCTATACATTACTCCATGGTCAGCACATTAGTAGACAACCACTATTCCCCGCCATTTAACAATACCTTCGTACTCTATGGTGCCTCTGGTCTCCATAGACTTCCATGTAATTCATAGTGCACGGATCATGCACACCCATGCCTAGATAATGCACCACGTGTGTCCACATTGCTCACAGCTTTCAAACAAAAAAATCCGAATGGAAATCCGTTCAGGCATTCATGAGATACAAGCCATTATGTTTTCCTAAAATGTAAACAAAGATGGCTGCCATGTTTGATAGATGGGGTTGCTATGGGGGTTAAACATGCAATTTCGCGATTTCTATCATGCCTACTACATTTTTTGGCGTCAAAAAAATTTTTTGAAAAAATTTTTTTTTGGAATTTTTTTTTTTTTTTTTTTCAAAATGGCGGAAATTCTCGGGACTATCGGGCCTGGCAGGGAAAGACATTAAAATAATCTCGGGACTATCGGGCCTGACATGCAATGAGTTAAGAGCACCGATATATTCCAAATATTTTCAAATTTCTCAAAACATTTCAAAAAAGTTCACAAAGTTTGAAATGTTTAACATTTTCAAAAATAGCAATATATAATAGCTGATGTTACTAAGCTCACAACACCTCGCAATATGAGCTGGTGGATATTTTCCTCTATTG
Source organism: Nannobrachium achirus (assembly GCF_963921795.1). Lineage (NCBI taxonomy): Eukaryota > Metazoa > Chordata > Actinopteri > Myctophiformes > Myctophidae > Nannobrachium > Nannobrachium achirus. Next base: position 36,577,159 of record NC_137812.1, on the reverse strand, counting down.
GTCGTACTTCGAAGTATATGATGGCTTAAGAGGTTAAGGATTTGTTCGATGATTTCTATCTGTGTCTTAGTGCAACATCACCAACAATGTTTTTCAAGTGTTGTAGTGCCCCGTCACCAATTATTGTGACCATAGGTTGCATTTACTATGAAAACCTGCAGCTCCTGTGCGTCAGTCAGTCTACATCTGACCTCACGGACTCCAGATACGGATATAGCTGACCTGTTCTGACATCACAATATGATGACTCGAGCAGCTCAGCAGAAGGAATTAAAAAGACCCGCATTCTCGGGATATTTCAGATTCAGAAGAACTCTTCACAGCACAGGACATCGGACAGCAGGACGCAGACCTCTTCAGGATTCTACCTTCAAGACAGCAGTATCTTTCATTGTGCACTTTTTTGGTCAAAGTTGATCCCATGCCAATTTAAGCACCAGGGCTCGCCCAGCAGTCTGCCGTCACCCAGGCGGATGCATGCACACGCCGGGACACTGGCGGCGTTGCGGCGAGCGGTGCTGCTGTCTGCCCAAGCTCTGCTGTTTCAGTGTGACCTATGTCGCTTCTCGCCCTTAACGCGTCTTACTGGTGTTTTTCTTTATCTGATTTGACCCTAACATCTATCATAGGTTATGGTGCACTGTCATGTTTATCAATGGTTGTGTTTATCATTGGTTGTGTGATTCACCATCATGATAATGTCTTTCATCTGTGGTGCACCAACACTGATAACGTTGATCATTGTGGCGCACCAAGATCAGCTGTAGTCAAGCAGCCCATTACTTTCTTGATTTAACTTGAGAAATCAAATCTGTGACTATAATATAATAGTAATAGTTGCCTATTGCTAGTGGCATAATAATAATATAATTGTGGTGTCAACTGTGTAGTGCATTTCACTGCTTTCAAGCTAGTGCCTCAATGCTTCTCCTGTTTGTGATTGACATTACGTCACCATACATTCTGGTTAGGCGATCCTACATTGGAGCCCTGTGTTGGCTCCTTACACCAACGTCCATAAGGTTAAACCAACATGTCATTCAACACTGGAGAAAAATATCACCTTTATTGTTATAGTTGTTTTTACATAAGGTAATATAAAGCTTTTCACTTTTAGCTGTTCTGTTATCTACTGAAAACATGTGCATTAGTCTAAATAATAACTCCTTTTTTATTTTCTTGTCCTTTAAGGCAGTTACAGAGAGTGAGATTCCCAGAGGAATTATAGGACAAAGATGTGGACACTTTTAGAACAAACATTTGTAGAGTAATCACTTTTCCACCCAATAGTACAACAAAGTAAGAAAGGTGTGTGTGTGTGTGTGTGTGTGTGTGTGTGTGTGTGTGTGTGTGTGTGTGTGTGTGTGTGTGTGTGTGTGTGTGTGTGTGTGTGTGTGTGTGTGTGTGTGTGTGTGTAAGCGCACACTCCCCACCCACACGCTACAATGATGTGACAGATAAAAATAACTATATTGTCAGTTCTTCTAAATGTTTTAAGTTGGGCCCTTTTCTCTTTATTCTTTTTTTTTTCTTACTGGTTTAGACTTTCTTTACTGTATACCGGTATGTTATTAGCATTGCTTTCAGGATTTTTCATGTGATATGACACAAAAGAAGATAGTGTGTGGGGGGGGGGGGGGGTGTACAAAGAATGCACATTCTTCTAAAAGAAGACAATGCATTAATTATTTTAGTCATTGCTTGAGAGAGGTGAGACGTAGCTACAGTAAGGTAAAAAGCTTTCAAGGAGAATATGAAAGAAAGAGCTACAGTATGTACTGTAAATACTTCATGAGTAGATGAGTGGTTCTGAAAGTGTCCTTGCTTTGTCATGTAGACGCTTGGCTTGAGAAGTGCAGAGCTGGAAAAAAAAAAGAGAAAAAAAAAGACTCAAAAAGGTGCGTTCTCCACAGTAGGGTACCCTTAGCTGTCTTATGGCTTACAGAGTCTCATAATGCCTGTATGAAGGGTGAACAGTAAGAGACAGCAAGAGGCCTCCTGAGACCTTGTATTGCTTTGGCACATGGTTCATAAAGTTTCTGTGAGAGTCGTCTTCTGGTTGCTCCAGGTTTTCATGTCCCATATCCCAGGGGCTCTCAAAAATCTCCAAACCTGTAGAGAGAAAAAGTAAAGATATAAAAATGTAAATAATAAAAGCCTTAATGAAGACATTCTTATGTTGTTAATAATAACAATGTTAAGAAGAAGAAGAAGAAGAAGAAGAAGAAGAAGAAGAAGAAGAAGAGATTTGTATTGTGTAGCACATTTCATATAAAGCTGAAAAGCGGAAAAAAGTGCTTTACATGAAAGAGATCCAAAACAGGAAACATATAAAAGAAGAAAACAACATACACTTAAAAAAACATACCGGTAGCTACCATTTTAAGTAAAGCACATAATAAGAAACTGTATTGGAAAGTAACATTTTATAAATGTCCTTCAAAATGTTGCTAGGGAAGGTTAAGATTGAAGTTTTTTTTTCTCCCAACAGATCCTGCCTCTCTAATATCTTTAAGTAAGGTGTTCCATAATGTGTGAGCATAAAGCTCCAGCTCTAGTTATCTTTCTTGCAGGGTTATGCATCTAGCATGCCTGCAGTAGAGGATTTAACGGCTTGTGAAGGAGTTCTGTGTCATTAAAAATCCATGATTAAAACAGCCAGTAATCTTTAGCCCACCTTCTTTATGACAACATTTTTTTAACTGTCTATTGGATTGCGAGGACATCATTATTATTTTGTAGGAACAGTTTATCAGCTCACATTAGCGACTGTAGGCATAAAGTAGCTGTGGGAACCAACAATTCCCAAGCCACACTAAAGCAATCTTTTTGCCTGCTCACCAACTCTCAACTTATTTTCCCAACTTTAGGTGCCCTGAAAAACATGAAGCTCATATACAGGAGAGTATAAATGCAAGGCGAACTGCAATGCAACGCTTCATTCACATTGATATCAATTATAAAAACACACCCACAGATGCTAAAACAGTGGTCCAGATTAATCGGACCCCAACAACTGTTTCCATAGTGTGTTCACCCCTCGGACATACTAGTAGAGGAGCCTATCAATTTTTGTAATTTTGGAATGATAATTGTTGGAGACATGTATATCTTCATTCTTGGGGTTCTCACAATGCCAAAAAAACATGTCTTCAATTTTTCTTTTTGGGTTTAGCATGTGTAATTAGCATAACTAGAAGCTGGGCCGCCCTTCGGGCGGCCCAGCGTCTAGTCGGCGACCTGGCCAACTCGGAACAATGTAAATAGGGAATGAATGCCCCGCCCTTTAATGCAAACCCCATTATACCTGTTTTCATAGGACCCGTTTTGACCATTTGTCTGCCTGTGTCCATTTATGCCCATATATGGAGATATCTGTATCTGTCTGTCTGTCGGTGTCCATTTTATGTCCATATATGTAGATCACTGCAGTTATAGTTCTGCGTCCATTTTATGCCCATATATGGAGATCTCTGTATCTGTCTGTCTGTGTCCCTTTTATGCCCGTATATGGAGATCTTTGTGATTCTGCATCCATTGTATGCCCATATATGCCATATATGGAGATATATGTTTATCTGCGTTCATTTTATGCCCATATATGAGATTTCTGTCGCTTTTTCAAACAGATGGTCAAAACGGGTCCTATGACAACAGGTATAATGGGGTTTGCATTAAAGGGGGAACCGGCACTGTGTCTCCAACACAGTCGGAGGCACAGACAGATACAGAGATCTCCATAATGGGAATAAAGGGACACAGACAAACAGATGGAGGAGGAGACAAACTTAATGCAAACCCCATTATACCTGTTGTCATAGGACCCGTTTTGACCATCTGTTTGCCTGTGTCCATTTATGCCCATATATGGAGATATCTGTATCTGTCTGTCTGCGTCCACTTTATGCCCATATATGGAGATCTTTGACCATCTGTTTGCCTGTGTCCATTTATGCCCATATATGGAGATATCTGTATTTGTCTGTCTGCATCCATTTTATGCCCATATATGGAGATCTATGCAGACACAGTGCCAGTTCCGGAAAATCCTGATGTCAGACATCAGAATCCGAACCTTTCGTGCTGGTTCCAGAAAATTGTGTATCGGGTCGGGTCGAGGCCGAGCACTGCACTACCTGCTGCGGTGGGGAACTCACGTGCTGAATTTGAAATAGGGAATGAATGCCCCACCCTTTAATGCAAACCCCATGAATGCCCCACCCTTTAATGCAAACCCCAATATACCTGTTGCCATAGGACCCGTTTTGACCATCTGTTTGTCTTTGTCCACTTATGCCCATATATGAAGATCTCTGCACACACAGTACCGGTTGCGGAAAACTCTGATGTCAGACTTTATGCCCATATCTGGAGAACGCGCGTGCCGGTGGGAAGAAGGGTTCTCGAGATACGCGGATTACATACATACATACACATTCACAGAGATTTTGTGTTGACTCATGTGGCGTACGTGATGTCAGAGCCTTTTATGAAGTGATGTCACAATGACTCAGCGCTTGCGCCGATTTCCTCCGGAACAGCCTGATGTCAACAATCAGCTCCGCATAAGGAGATTCCGAACGTTTCGCGCCGGTTTCGGAAAACCGCAAGTCGGGTCGGGTCGAGGCCCGGCACTGCACTCCGCGCGGCGGCGGGGAACGCGCGTGCCGAATCTGAAGCCGGTGAGACGAACGGTTCTCGAGATACGCGGATTACAAACAAACAGACAGAGATTTGTCGCATTTATAGATAGATTAGCCAATTAATTGCCAAAAACAGTAAATGGCAATAACTTTGCTTCTGGGTAACTTATAAAGGTGATCTAAGAGTCTACGTCCATGTTTGTGAGGTCCAGAAACTCATCTGTTACCATTGTGAAGTCATACAACCTTTCCTAATTAGCATAATTAGCATACATTACGCAAAAACTAGGTGAAAATAAGCAAATTGCCGCATTTCTTTGTTTTAGTCAACTTTGAAAGCTTCTCACAGACTCTAAGATGTATGTTTACAAGTCCAGGAATTATTATTATCCTATACATGAATCATGCAACCTTTTGTCTGTGTAATTATTATGTAATAATCACACCGAAACCAGAAATAGCTATATTTCTTTATATATCCCTCATACTGTATAAAATAAAGAACAATATGAGAAATGGTCACAGAATTATCAGATTGTTTATACTAATATGTACAGAAAGTTCTGTAAACACATTTAAATAGAAGGGTCTCCATCTTCGTCGTCGTCATCGTCAATCCCCAACAAGTGTGCCTTGCTTACATTACAACACACCTCTTCATCTTCCCCACACATGCACATCTCGGAGCAGTTCAAATTTTGAGATCGACAAGAACAATGTGACATGCACTGGGATTTCTTGCAGCCACATTTGATCAGTTGAGTAATGGTGGCTGGAGCTGGGCGATCCCGTGTTGTGACTGGCACCAGTTGATCTCCCTCAGCCTCCCATCCATATTCAGTTGCTGGTGGCATCTGTGGGTTAGGTATGTGGTCCTGATACCATACCATTGCCTGGTAATGGGCACGGGCAATGGCTTGATGTAATGCTCCTTGTGTAGGTGGCAGCTTCTCTGCTTATAATTGTTTCTTTGTGAATAACCTCCACCTGAGTTCACCAACACCCACAAGATTTGTACCGGGCTCGTACAGCTGGCAAACAAATGCTTCTATCTTTTTTTCTGTGTCAGAACTGAGCTTTTTTTAAGTACCTAGAGTAGCAAATGCAGATACCACCTCCACAGGACACCGGTTTAGGGCTTGCCAACAGGTTAACTTTCCCTTTCCAGCAAAATGGCCTGTCTTGTCAGCTCCAGTGAAGGCATGGAACCCTGGTAAGGCTGAAGTCCTCGTTTCACCCAGTGCCTGCACTACTGGCTCCAGTGAGATGATACGTTTTTTGTTTCCCACACCGGTGATGAAATAGGTGTCCTTGCACAGCTGATGGTACCGTCGGATTGCAAGAACAAAGACATCAGTGTCCGGGGACTCAATGTAGAGCTGTGTTGCCCCTCTTCGGACAGCATCCAGGCTGTGCAGGATTATCCTTGTGTCAGCCTCTTCCTGTGAGCTGTGGAGATGTTTTACATCGATATAGTTTGAGTGGACATCTTGCCTTGACGTGATTATGAAAACGTTGGGTTTCCCCTGGAAGTGTTGGAGGGCTTTCTTAGCAAGATAGACAGTCAGCTCATCTTTGGTGTGGATACCTGACAAGAACTGTTTTTCAGACACCTTCCCTATCGGTGTGTTGTCTTCCACATGATAAGTGGTAGGGGGCTTGCCACCCTGGCGTCGCATACGCGTCGCCTCCTTCAGTGAAGATGCAATATCATAGCGGTCAAATACTACATGGGTCTCACTATGTTCTTTGGTCTTCCTGTCCAGTATGGCTATGAAGTGGTCAGCCCACTGGGAACATATCTTGATCTGTGATGGCTTTCCCATTGCCTCTACCAATGCCATTCCATCTATGACACTTACACTCTTAGATGGCAGGGGACAACTGTCAGTGGCTCTGTGGTTGCTGATCAACACCAACGTCACCAGTCCTCTTCTCATTCTGCAGCTCCTCGAGAATGGTCATGAGCTTGATCTTGTCTGTGCAGGGCCGAAGCTCACCAGTCACTGTGAAGAGAGCACGTGGTTTGGCAGTGAACTCGTGCTGGCCAATGGCTTCTTTGAGGTTGATCTCTGACCGTGATCGAGCAACAATCAGCATTCGAGCAAACAATGACCTGTCATCCTTCAATTCCACCACCTGGTCAGCAAGCTTGTGTTTCACAACTTTTCCTGCACTCTTCCACATCTTCAGTTGAACCTTTTTCATTCTGGCCCAGACACTGACTTCATTTTTGTTAATGCGCGCTTTCACAAAAGCAACATAGTTCTGCTGGCCAATTTCGTCTTGGCTGCATACATCTTTCTCCACGTGGGGTGGCATCACAACTTTTGTGATGATATTGGGTAGGTCTTTGCCATCATTATGTTAGAGGATTCAAAGATGACTTGATCACATGCTTCAATCGAAGTACATTCTTTTCCTGCCTTGTCCAGACAGCAATGGACAAGTCATGGTGCTCCTTTTGTGTAGCTGTTTGTGTGCCAGCCATCTGGCATGCTTCTTCAGCAAGTCTACTCAGCTCTGGTGCGACCAGAGAAGAACCTTTCCCTAGCACTAGCATTCTGAATAATGCCCACAAAGCCTCCAGTGACCTTCATGATGCGATTGTGATGTGTCCAAGCAGCATCATTCAGGTGTTTTCAATAACTATGATTAGCTTTATCAGCTGTGATCCCTCACAGCTGAAGCACAGTTGCTTGACTAATTATGACAAGAATTAATCTATGGATATCCTAACAGAAAAAGAAACAGGTAATTTCCTACTTTCAGACTAATTAATAAATCATGTATGCAGATTATACTAATGACAAAAGGTTGCATTTACTTACATCAGGATAGGAATTTCTGGACTTGTAAACATACTCAATTAGTCAATAAGAGTCTCAGATTATCTCTCCAAAGTCAGCTAAATGTGAAAAATGAAACGATTTCCTGATTTTCAACTCGTTTTTGCATAATTTAAGCTGAATTATGAAAGGTTGTATGACTTCACAATGGTAACATATGAATTTCTGGACCTCACAAACATGGACTTAGACTCTTAGAGCACCTTTATAAGTTACCTAGAAGCAAAGTTATTGCCATTTCCCGTTTTTGGCAATTAATTGGCTAATTATGCTAATTACACATGCTAAACCCAAAAAGAAAAATTGAAGACATGTTTTTTTGGCATTGTGAGAACCCCAAGAATGAAGATATACATGTCTCCAACAATTATCATTCCAAAATTACAACCAGCAGAATCACTTGATTGGCTCCCCCACTATACAGTAAATGATGCTAATATGTCACAGGGACTAATCCCCAATCCAACCCCATGGTGCTGAGTGCCAAGCAGGGAGGTATTGGGTAACATTTTTATAGTCTTTAGTATGACTCAGCCGGGGATTGAACCCCAACCTGCCATGCAGGGCGGACACACTAATTGTACAAGCCTCAATTAATTAAAGAAACTAACAATTCATATTTGTATTTAGCAATGCAACATCATAGCCTCTGATGTGACATTTACTCAATAAATATTAAAACATTTTCTTTGATTTTTCTTGTTGTGAGCATTTTTTTTTTACTTTATTTTCTGTATTCATTTGAAAGGTTCACATTAGGAAGGCCTTATGTTTTTTTCTTCACTTCTGCACATTTCCCAATCACTACGTATTGAGCGTATTCTTTTCACTTTTATCGAACAATCACGTATTTTTGATGTGCAATGATCAAATGAACTATGAAACTATTAACCATTATAAACGACAGGGAGTAGCCTATGTGATGTATGCCGGCTCAAACCAACTGAAAGCAGAAGGAAGGACATTAGCAGGGACACAAGTAAATGACTTTCAATGGACTTTCTTAACCAAAGCAAGAACACTGTGTGCTTCCCTGGTGTCCCTTCTTCAGACAGCAGGGTATCAGTGCATGCGTGTGCGTGTGCGTTTGTTTGTGTGTGTGTGTGTGTGTGTGTGTGTGTGTGTGTGTGTGTGTGTGTGTGTGTGTGTGTGTGTGTGTGTGTGTGTGTGTGTGTGTGTGTGTGCCCCCCTTTGGTTCCACGTGTACACTCTCAGAGTTATGGTGTCCTTCAGATAAAACGTTGAGAACAACTAGAACTAGTGGACTCATAGGGCCCTATTTTCGTCCATGTCTTACACCTTATCCCTAAACTTCTTTGCCTTTTTTTTTTACTATTTTGAAAAACATTTTTAAATATTTCAGATAGCTGATCTGCAAACTCACAACTTGGCGATAGATTGGCTTTTTGGGGTATTTTGAAATGTTTTTCAAAATAGTAAAAAAAAAGGCAAGGAAGTTTAGGGATAAGAGACCTTCCGTTCCAGAGATAATGGCAAAAACATCTTGAAAGCGGCTACTGAAATTTAACGCTATCTCATTTGATAGCAGGCAGACAGATAAACAATTGCTAATTGCTAATTGCACAGAATTATTAAAAAAAGAGAAAATTACACAAATTACTTTGATGACAAATTGTGTCATTGACAGAATATAAATGGAATTCCAAGCCATAAAATACGTTGTCTTACGTTATGTGGAAATAAAGCAAATAAAAGAGAGAAGTTAAAAAGTAATGTCATTTTATCAACTGGCCCGTGGCTCCTTGACATCTTTGTAATGTGGCCCACGAGTTCAGAAGTTTGAGTATCCCTGTAGTATAGTGTGGTAGTAAATCAGTGTCATACATATTCTGAAGAAAACCTGGAGTAATTGCGTCTTATGATCCAAATGAGAACACTATAATGGTGTGTGTAAAACAGAAAATCTAAAATTTGCCACGGACACATTTGTGGTATTGATGACCCCTGCCCATGTGGGTGGGCGTGCGAGCATCACTCACTCAGTGTCGTCGGCAGTGGGCGTGTTGTAGCTCTGGAAGAGCGGCTGCATGAAGAGGCCCAGGGTTCCCACCACACACACCAGGATGAAGATCCACAGGAACAGGCGGTCTATCACCATGGCAACGTACTTCCAGTCCTCTATGATCTGGAACCAAGAGAGAGGTACAGGGGTCTTCAACAGGGGGTCCGGGACCCCTAGGGAGTCACTCAGAGTTACTACGGGGGGGGGGCTGCCAAATCCTTGTGTGATTATTTTAAATGAACAACTTGAACCCTCGCATCCCTATACTCCTAAGGAGAACTTTAGCCAAAAATAGCAGATCTACAAGCTCTCAACGCCTCGCGGTTTGGTGAAGAGGTAAAAAAAGAGCAGAGTATAGTACAGAGGGAAAGGTCAAGTTTACAAAGTATCGACGATTTAAGATTTAAAGTGTTTAGGGTTAGTGTCAAACAAGTCTATGAATCTTTGTACGAAATCGATGAGAATCTCTATCAGACATTTATACAATATGTTGAGGGGGTCCCTGTGTCATCTCTCTCTCTCTGCTAAGGGGTCCTTGTCCTGAAAACGTTGAAGACCCCTGCAGTAGACACATCAGACTATTAGGGGCTGGTGGTGAGCTGGAGAAAAGACGGCTAAATGTGTGGAAAGAGATGTTTAAGGAAATGTTTCACCTTCTCTGCTCCTACACCTAGCTTCTGACTGCTTTGTCAAAGCTTTGTGGGTAAACTTTCAAAACCTCCTTTAGGACCCATCTGCTCTAAGACAATGATAGGTTTAGTTTCATTTTTCGGTGACTGGTCTACGATAAAATGGAGAAAACTGTCAATCTGTCACTCTGTCCTCAGTCCATCCCTCAGTCCATTTTTCCCCTCACTTTGAAATTGCACAACATGGGCATATATTATGCAGACTGACAAACTAGATCTTTTTTTTTTTTACTTTCCCAAAATGTAAGCAGTTTATTAGCATTTATAGCCATGGACTAAAGGATCTGTAGTCACGGTCACGGTCCGATAGCCCAGACAGATGGCCATGCCATGGTTTTATTGGTTGCTGGTTGCAAGGGTGACATCATGACCAATCGGCAGACAGGGACATTTATATAGTTACGTGGCCAATCTCATCCAGTTTTCTCTCCTCAGTGGGTTGATCAATACATGTGAAATTGTGCATGGACATTGAACATTACTGACGAAGCAGATTTGTCACTTTTGCCATGTCCAAGCTGTTTATTAGCATTCCTCCCACGGGGCATGGGATGTAGTCACGGTCACGCACCCAAGTCTGCACGTAGATAGGATATGGGTTTAAACCTTATTTCATGATTCAAATAATCAAACGATTTGGGATGTTAAGAGGCCTGCTATTTTGGCTGTCAAGTAAGAAAATGTGAGATGAATTATAAAATGAAAATTGTTGGATATTCTGTAAGGAATGTTTGCCGAGTCTAGCAGGAAGGACACACACACACACACACACACACACACACACACGCATGTGCGGGCACGCACGCGCGCGCGCGCGCGCACACACACACACACACACACACACACACACACACACACACACACACACACACACACACACACACACACACACACACACACACACACACACACAACCTTCAAAGTCTGAATATCTGAATATTCCATAAGATGTAATTCTAATTCAGCTTGATTACTAAGGAATTAGTGGAAGTTAAATAAAGCATTTCAAATCCCTGTGGGTTAGTGTGTTCTGCACTGAACAATATTTATTTACTGAAGGAGCCTGATATGTTCAGAGGAGAAAAGATGATTGACAGAATGAGATGAAGACAGAGACAGAAAGACAGCAGATATGGATCATTTAATATAAGGGATGGACTTCACTATTCTTCCCATCTCTCTCTGATAACCTCTTTTGTCCTACATTCTCCCTCATTCTTCATTCCCGCTCACAGCTTCATTCTTACATCCCTCAACTCATTTTATCGGCCCCTCATTGCTACATTTCTTCCATCAATAATAAATTCCTTCCTTCCTTCCTTCCTTCCTTCCTTCCTTCCTTCCTTCCTTCCTTCCTTCTCTCCTTCCTTCTCTCCTTCCTTCAATCATTCCTCCCTTCCAGGCACGTGCACACATAGACATCAAAGGCCCTTTTATCCGCCTCTAAAAAGTGCCCTCTCAAGACCATGAATGCAATTTTTGCCATGGTGGTGAAGGAAATGCAAATGCCCTCTTTCCATGCCATACCTGAAGGCAGCATTCAAGAGAATTGCCTTGTCCAAACTCTCCTGAACTTGAATGCAGCATCTTATGTTGAAAGAATTGCCCTATGTGTAGTAATCCATGCCGTTATACCAAATCTCCAGTATTGATTGATTATGCTTAGTTCAGTGTGAAAAGCACCGAAAGTAACCTCCAAGCTCATGTGAGCTTGGAGATATTTTCCCCAGAAGGCCCTTTTAGAAATTTCAGCCCCTGCCTCTCTAACATTCTCTGCACGTCCCTGCTCCCTTCCATCCATTAATTAACAATAATTTCATTCCACCTCCCTTCCTTTCTTCTGTCTTCCTTCCATAATTCTATAACATCTCCCTTGCCTCTGTCCTTCCTTCTATCACTTCCAGCTAATCTTCCCATCATTTCCAGCATCCATGTTCCTCCTCCCTCACCCCTTCGTCGTCGTCCTCCGTCTTCATGTGCTCGGCGATGTATCTCACTCCGTCCACCGCCTCCTCCAGGTCCGCATCCCACTGGACGGCCACGCGCCTCCGGAAGTCCGGGATCCCCCCGCCCGCGTCGGGGATGTCGCCCACCTTCCAGCCGCACCGGCGGGCCGACTCTTCGTTCACGTAGAAGGAGTCGGTGTCTGTCCTGATGCTGCCCAGTTTGATCTCGGCGTACTGCTTCCTCTCGGCGGTGCTCCGCGCGCTGCCGCCGAGGCCCGCCGAGGCGGCGTTGCGGCCCTCGTACTTCCGGCGGAGTTTCTCGCGGACGTTGGAGGAGCCCGGGCGCCTCATGAGGAGGAAGGCCGGGAGGCGCACCAGGAAGAGACGCTTGACCCAGTCGGGCATGCGGTGGGTGGACGGGGAGCGGTGGTGCACGTTGAGGACACACACGCTGGTCACAATGGAGAAGGTGACCAGCACCATGGTGAACATCAGGTATTTACCTGGGAGACAAGAAGGGGAGGGTTATGGGTTAATACACTTGTAAGCACAAGTGACATGCTGACACACACATATAAACATACACACACACACACGCACGCAAATGTTTAGGTTAAAATCATTCCATATCCCCTTACTCAGACCTGGGCATTGTGCGGCCCGGGGCCGTATACAGCCCTTTGGTATACTCTGACCGTGTAGGGCTAATGGCAAATTACAAAATAAACACATTTTATAATTTTACCTCATGCATGGACTAAAGCTACATTGCTTTTATTTTGAAGTTTTTTATTCACGTACATACCGGTATGGACGCAATGCGTACATCAGCACATGTGCGTGATTATTGGATCGTCAATAACAAGCATGTGGTCAGACTGGTCACAAGTCAAGACAACCTGCACTTCTAAGTATTTATTTCCTGAAGTCGGAGGTGAAGCTGTGTGTTTAGTTTGCGGGGAGCACATCTTGCGGAGCACTGCCTTTTGGCCCAGCCCTCCACAATATTTTCTGTTGTTCATGTGCCCCAATGGAAAAAATAATTGCCCACCCCTGCCCTTACCCAACCATATGAACCTGCACTAGAACTGAATTAAGGACACAAGGTCTTTTTGACCTGCAGTTTCAACTCAACTGGTTTGATATCCAACAGCTTTTCACAAACGTGGCCTAACGTCACCCAGACTAACCTATCAGAGGCACGGCCAGAGACGTGGGCGGCACAATCTTGGATATCAGCAACAGGAACACAGTCAGCGCCAGCAGCACGGAGATGCACAGCGTCATCTTCTCGCCGCAGTCGGACGGCAGGTAGAAGACCATCATGGCCAGGGACGTGATCAGCACGCAGGGGATGATGAGGTTGATGGTGTAGAACAGCGGCTTCCTCTTGATGACAAAGTCGTACGTGATGTCCAGGTAGGTGATGTCGTTGGGGTCCTCGTTCTTGCGCGCGGGAAGCGACACGATGTCCCACTCCCCGCTGGGCGTGAAGTCGTCGCGGCTGGCGAAGTCGCTGGTGAGGATGAGGTCCAGCTCGGTGTGGTCGTAGGTCCAGGAGCGGAACTTGAGAGTGCAGTTCTGCTGGTCGAAGGGGAAGTTCTGGACCTCGATGGCACAGGCCGACTTGTAGATGGCCGGCGGGAGCCAGAAGATGTCCCCCGTGTTGGAGACCACGGCGTTGCAGTAGAAGGACACCTCGTACACACCGTCAGCACTGTAGGGGGGGGGGGACATTATGCTAACATGAATTACATTAATACTGTACAGGGTTTAAAGTTAGTACACATACGGTCAGGGAGGCAGAGAATAGGCCCGGACCTGGCCTAGAGCAGTGGGTCCCCAAATTGTTTTGGGGGGTCCCCAGATGATTAGCTTAATGTGAAACATTGTTTTCTCACTCAACAGTAAACAAACCAGCACACAGTATAGAGGGTGTATAGAGGGTATCTGCACATTTCTAAAGTGACAATTTAAGGACTTTTTAATACCTCTAAAATGACAAACATTCTCCAAATTAGAGGCAGAAATTGTGAAAATAGCAGGTCTACATGCTCACAACGCCTCGCAATAGAACTGTGTTATACAAAATGTAATGCCTCAACTCTTGGTGCTCTTCAGGGTGAGGGGGTCGCCAGTTAAATTCTACATTTTTGGGGGGTCGCAGCCTGAAAAGGTTGAGAACCACTGGCCTAGAGGTCCGGGCACCTAGGCTCATAAGCAGCCTGACAGCGCCCTGCGGGTTCGAATCCCATTCCCGACGGTCTTTGCTGCACCTCTCTCCCAATCTCTCTCCCCCTATTTCCTGTCCATCTGTACGAAGAAACTAAAAACAAAACAAAAAAGGTAGGGAGAATATAGCGGAACTATGGTCTAATATCAATATATTTTTCTCTCTCTCTCTTTCTCTCTCTCTCTCTGCTCCAGCCAGTCCAAACACTAACAGTGAACAGTTAAATACCGTAAGACTGATTGAAGTCAGCTAACCCTAGAGGCAACTTCAAAGAATAGCTCCTAGCCTGCATTACCACAATCAGATATTACTCTTCCCCCTGCAAAGGGATGAGCTGATAATGAAGCCAGATTATCCAAGGTTCGTGAGCCAATCATTAATCCCCCAACACCGCAGCTGTCTATATATGACACAGATATGTGAGGAAATATGTGCAAAAAACAAAATAATAATAATAGAAAATGAAATAAAATAAATGGAAAATAACTTTTTCAGCAGACACATTTGAATTAAACAGAAACAAAGGCTTATTTTAGCAGCGTGATCTCAGCTCTTATGTTTTGGAAGGGAGTGTCTGAAACCTCTTAAAGGAATGAGAGAATTTCATCTTTGATCCAGTTAAATTAAAACACAGCGACACATAGACATAGTGTTTCAGACAGGACTGAGAGGCTTGGTTCTATTATGTGTGATGATTAATTTGGCGCGCACACGCACACACGCACGCACGCACGCACGCACAGACACACACACACACACACACACACACACACACACACACACACACACACACACACACACACACACACACACACACACACACGCACAGAAACACACAAACACACAAACCTACTTATTGTAGAGCACTATATCAGGAAGCCAGATGTGTTTGGATGGGATTCGTAGTTTTTTGATGCCTTCATACTTGTCTGGGTCCCACCTCAGCCTGTAGTCATTCCACTCCTGGAGAGACAGGGTTCACAAATACTCAGCTTCAGGGACGTGCAGAGAATGTTAGAGAGGCAGGGGCTGACATTTCTAAAGGAGCCTTTTGGTGAAAATATTGAAAATAGCCGACCTCCAAGCTCACAACGCGTCGCAGCGCTTGATACCACACTAAACTAAGCATAAAAAAGGCAGTACTGTGGAGATGTGGGTGTACAGCATGGATTTATACACAGTGAGTGCAATTCTTTCAACATAAGATGCTGCATTCAAGTTCAGGAGAGTTTGGAAAAGGCAATTCTCTTGAATGCTGCCTTCAGGTATGGCATGGAAAGAGGGCATTTGCATTTCTTTCACCAAGTAAAAACTGCATTCATGGTCTGGAGAGGGCACTTTTTTACAGACGGATAAAAGGGCAGGGGCTCAAGCCCCCTTTGATGTCTATGGGTGCACGTGCCTGCTCAGCTTCCTAAGCCCCATTCACGGACAGACCTACAAGAGAGAGCTTGTAGCAGTGTTGATTTTCACATTACATTTTTGAATAAAATTTCATTTAGTTTTAGTCATATTTTAGTCGTCTGAAATGTTTTACTTTTAGTCTAGTTTTGGTCGACTGAATATCATAAGATTTTAGCAGGACTTTGTGGTGATTTTACGCATGGTTAGAAGCTGAAAATAGCCGATCTACAAGCTCACTTAGTTCTGCTGGATCTCTTCTCCACTAGTCCCTCCCTAACATTTTAGTCTAGTTTTTATTTAGTTTTTGTCAGTGAAAAAAGGTAGTCGACGGACATTTTTCGTCACAGTTAATCAACACTAGCTTGTAGGTCTGCTATTTCCACCGTGCGACACTGTCACGACAGAGCATGAATTATACACTGATGAGTGTTCATCCACATGAACTCTAGCCTCCCTATTCTGGCCGTAACGGTTAACTTTGCATCACTGGTCCTCTCAGCTGGGTTAACCATGTGAAAATAACAGCAGAAACAGCTGAGAGCATGATGTTATTTTAAATGATACAGCAGGCCTGAGAAACAGGCTATTCAAAAAATATATGTATTATTTCAAACGATTTTGAAATTAATTTAGAACATTTTAGATAAAAGATTGAAAATAAAAAAAAAGTCGTTGAAAATAGCAGATCTTTTGCTATTTTGGGTCCCAGGTAGACATCAAATTTCTTTTTTGGGTCTTGAGCTAAAACGGTTTGGGAACCATTGACTTTCAGAGAGCTATACATGGATTCACACCTGGATTCACAGAGGATGTCACTGTGTAGCTGATGCTGCCACTTCAAAATATGTACGGAATACAAATAACGATTCAATAATTCTTCATATTGATTCATTATTGTTGAGCATCTTTCACTAAACTAACAATACGATTCTGTGAATTATTTGTATTCATGTATATGTATGTGTGTACTGTTGAAGAATATACAGTAGGTTAAAAGAAAAGCAACAGGGAGACGATTTTGGTAACCTTTTGTACATTTGTTGAAAGACAAGTGAGAAATGAAAGGGGAAAACCATAATAACCGAGTGGAGAAACAAATGCATCCGCTTCCAAACAGTACTGCATATATAAATGCTGAGCAGACCCAGGTGACCTCAATTTTGTAAAGAGGGTTCATTTTTGGGACACGGATGGCAGGAGCTTCAATCTGTTTCAATAGGAACAGTGAATAAAGTTTCGATCTATGGGAAAGACATCAGTAAGTTGTGGTCAGGAGTGTATATTCAATGATCGTGTTGCTCATGCATTAGTGAGACATAATGAAAATTCACACCTAGTGTGAAGTGAGCGGTGCGAGTCACTTTCATTAAGCGTCCCGTGAAGCTTGGCCAATGTGACCCTCGGTGTACAAATGCTTTGTGCTAAGATGTAGGCCAGATGTAGGCCACACTTCAGAGCCCGGGCATTTAGTGGCCGTACAACAAACTTTGAGCACTTTGTGCCAAGATGTAGGCCAGACGTAGGCCAGATGTTGGCCATGCTTCGTGTCGTGGACAAAGCCAGATGTTGGAGCTTAGCTCCTTCCAGTAGCACCGCTCAAAAACAGAAGAGCAACTCTTCCTTAGGTGACTGAGAATGTCAATGCCAGACGTGATCAGACTACCATTGTTTCCTGTTGAGATTGGCACATTTCCTGGGGCAAGCTGCCCAGATCACACATGTCACACGTGTATTCTTATTTTTTCACTCTCAAAAAGCACCTGCAATGTAGTGCATTTGAAACTACATTGCAATGCACATCATGGGGTAATCACTGCTTGCCTCCTCTACATTTTTTATTTTTATTTTTGTTTATTTTCTGTTTATTTCGTTGCTGAGTGAGGTCAGCAGACAAAGTGACTTTAGTGAAATGAAAAAACCTGGGTGAAATGTGCCAATCTCAACAGGAAATACGGTATGTCAGCAGGAACATTCTGTCTACAACTACATAGAGTGGTGCTATTAGTATGGTGGCAGGGCATAACCCCCACATTACAAAGACAAACGCATATTTGAGAGTTCAGTGGTGCAAAAAACAATGGAACTGGTCTACAGAGATATGGAAAAAGGTGATATTATGGTCCGATAAGTCATCCTTCACCATTATTCCCCACTAGTGGGCGAGTGCATGTCTGGTGTAAACCGAGAGAATGATAGTGCCTTTATGTCGCTGCTGTTGTTGTTGTTTTTTTTCGTTCATTTCTGTATATCCATCATATTGTACAATTTCAGCAGATTACCCATGGACTAACTGATTAATGTTGGATCAAAACAGTGCAGTGATGACATACCTGAAACAGCCATAGGTTGGTTGTCATGATCTGTTCTCTCTCATTCTGCAAGTCACAAAATGCAACCAGTCAGTGACAGACAAAGTACACCATAGCCATGTGTATTATATCGTCGTTGTCGGGTGGAAACCTTCTATGTCCAAAACCGTTCATTTTTATCATTTCAAAAAATGAACTAAACTAGTGAAAACAGCCGATCTACAAGCACACAACGCCCCGAGGCGTTGTGTGCTTGTAGATCTGCTGTTTTCACTACTTTTGTGCGACGGCCTTGTCTGATGAAGCAAGGCTTTACTTCGCGAAAAAACATACACATTTGAAACTTGGAGATACGAGGTTTCTGCCCGACAGTGACGATATGAAGCATTGTTTTAGTTCAGGCAGGCACAGAAGTTGTTAAAAGTCACAGGTCCCGATTCCCTGAAATCAGATCAAGGCCCACAACCAAAGCTGAACTAAACCGTCCTTTTAAACATGTAGGCATGGCGTTCACTCTTCCATGCTCAACACTGTTTAGCCTGCTATCACCACCTGCCAGCTTGTCAGCCCACCAGCTCCACCCCAGCCTCCTCCTGTATTAGCATTTAGGACTTCATTAATGTCCATTGGGGGCAGCAATGGCTCAGGAGGGGTGGGGATATTGTGAGGTTATTCGTTTGATCCCTACTCCTCCTGCCATCGGGCAGAAGTGTCCTTGAGAAATACACTGAATCCCTTACTGGTCCTCAAAGTACCTTGAAGGAGCCGCAGGGGTCCTTGAGGGTGTTTCAAAGGGTCCCCAGCACAATTATGAACTGTTTTTAAACTCTTAAACACTTAAGCTCTATTTTATTTATCAGCTATTTTCAAACAAAAGTTACAAATCTTATCAAATGTTTTCTTATTTCTAATGCTGGTCTGCAGACTAGAGACTAATTGCGACCGTAGGTCGCATTTACTATCAAACCCTGCACAAAGTGTAAGTAGTGTCAGTAGTGTCAGTCCCTCTGTCTGTCACACCTCACACGTCACACTCTTGCCCTGCTCATATCTCCGCAACCGTTGCCCCGATCCATGCCACATTTTGCACACACGTTCCTTGCCTGCCAAACTACAACCTCCAAGGACCCCCGGAGCTCCAGGGACCCCCAGGTCCCTGGGGGACCCCCAGATGTAAAAAATGACCAAATGTAAGTCCGTCAGTCTGTCTGTCACACCTCACACGTCACACTCTTGCCCTGCTCATATCTCCGCAACATCTGGACCCCCAGATGTAAAAAATGACCAAATGTGCTAAACTGACCAAATGACCACCCCAACGGGGCTGCTCACGGGGAATTCCCGGGGACCACCGACTCCTGGTGCTCCAGAACGGCTGCAAAAGTGGTGGCGCCCCCAGTGGAGGACCCCCTACACTGCAGCTCACATAAAATGCTGTAACTCCGGCTAGGAGCGACCGGGACAGCCGGGGCCGGTACCTATTCGTCCGCCTTGCCGGCGCGGAGACCCCACCCCTCATTTCTCACATGGCCCTCTTCTAGCGCCACCATGAGGCCGATTCTTGCAAAACACATTTTTGGACACTGCTCCTACAATTTTTGCCCTAAAATCACGCAAATCGGTTCACAGTATGTCTACACTCATCCCATCAACATGAATCTCTCCCATATAGCGCCACCTCCAGGCCGATTTTTAAAAACACATTTTTGGACACTGCTCCTACAGATTTTGCCCTCAAATCACGAAAATCACTACACAGTATGTCTACACTCATGTCATCAACATGGATCAGGAAGATTTTGGCAAAACACATTTTTGCCCTATTTGTGGAGATAAGTGACCTACGGTCGCTTATCTCCCGATTAGGGAGTCTTACTGGTACGTATTAATTTGGTGTTCTATGACTGTGTGAGCCACTGCCTTACTTGTCCTAATGAGCATGGTTGTGCGTTGCATGGCAGTGTGAATTCGCGAATGTGAAAGAAGTAATGCTCCATTGTAAAGCACTTAGGAGTGGAAAGCACTAATGTATATAAATGCAGGCAGGCTCATATGACTGATCATGTTCATTTAATAAATGTGTATATTTAGGCTTAAAATATTACAATTTTGTTAGCAAATATAGCTGATATTCGGCAAACATAGCTGATATTCGGAATCCAGCCTATTTGTTATGGGTTGATATAATTTATTGTTATAATGTATTCTTTTTTTTCTTCAATTACAAAATAATGCATGAGAGGGAGTGCTATAACATGAGATATTAGCACGGGAACATAGGCTGAGTGCAATACAGTATATCAATACACCAGAGAATAATTATATGCGATTACACCACAGTTATATTTATAATATTTATAATTAGCAAGCGGAAGAAATTACTACTGCAGCAGGCAGGGACCGTTGCTAGGTTACAGGTAAAGGTAAACAAGGTGGTGGATGCCCCCGGCGTGTTATACTGCGATATATTGGAACTCATTAGAACGCCTCTCAGCCAATCGCAACGCGAGATCGGAAGTAGCTGTGGTATAATGATTATTGTACAGCAATATTGTTTCAATCTGTTGGGAGTCCAAGCCTAGAGCATCCTAATCTAGAAGATGATGTTGTACTCACCACGCTGATGAGCTGAGACAAGGACACCTGGATGGAGATGGTGACCTGCTGGCTCTTATTAACGGCAGGTCTAATCAGCTTGTTGTAGCGCTCTGGGCCCAGCAGATAATTCACCAGCCGCTCCTCCGCATTCTCTGCCCTGCCGCCTGGACACAACACAAACACGTACGCACGCACGCACGCACACACACACACACACATACACACACAAAATTGACATGTTTATTTATGTCCATCCACATAAAGAGAAGTACAAGAATGCCTTGTACAAAGGACATAAACAATGCCAGTGCAGTCAGATAATTAGGAAAACAGCCATTTGCAAAGTGCATGTAGGACAGAGCATTGTTACATACAAACTGTTGGCATACTTCCTATAATGGCTGATACGGAGCAGTACCTTGTTAACTGTTTGGCCCTCATTTTGGAGAGGCCGGCCATTTGAAGGCCCCTCACAACCAACACACACACACAAAGTTTAATAGAATTTTTAAGCATCCTTTATGCTATGTGTGTGTGTGTGTGTGTGTGTGTGTGTGTGTGTGTGTGTGTGTGTGTGTGTGTGTGTGTGTGTGTGTGTGTGTGTGTGTGTTTGTGTGTGTGTGTGTGTGTGTGTGTGTGTGTGTGTGTGTGTGTGTGTGTGTGTGTGTGTGTGTGTGTGTTATTTAATATCTGAGCTTGGGCATCCCGACACAAGCAACCAAGACAATGAAAACCGCTTGTCCCATTTGCTATTTTGTTTCAAAAGCATTATGTCAAATACAGCAAAAAGAAAAGAAAAGAAAAGAAAGAAAAGTAAGCAAATGCCATATCAGCTAGCGGCTTGCTTCATCTGTTGGAAAGGCATGAGCTGAAGTGGGTCGACATGCATTCCCTCCAGAGGTAACACCACAGACGGAAATGTCAACGCACTGGAGGGGGGAGGAGGGGGAGACAAAGATAGACAGAGAGAGAGAGAGAGAGAGGCGAAGTCCTAATGTGACCATGAACAGGCCACAACGAATAGACTGACTGTCAACCGGCCAAAAAAACAGGCAAGGACATTTATGCTGACCAACATGTACTCTTCTCAAAGTGTGTGTGGATTTATGATGCCGCATTTGTGTACAAGAGAGACAGAGAGCAAAAGAGGCAAAAAGAAGGAGGGAGAGACAGAGATAAAGAGAGAAAGCCAAAGAGAGAGATTGTGTGTAATGCGCATCATGTATATAAATATGTATATATCGTCGTTGTCAGGTGGAAACCTTATGTCCAAAAACGTTTGTTTTGTATTTATCATTTTAAAAATGATTTAAACTACTGAAAACAGCCGATCTACAAGCACACAACACCTCGCACCGATCGGCTGTTTTCACTACTTTTGTGTGACAGACTTGTATGATGAAGCAGGGCTTTGCTTTGCGAAAAATCTACAAATTTGAAACTTGGAGATACGAGGTTTCTGCCCGACAGCGACGATATGTGAGTGAGACAAAGGAACAAACTAAACCCACCGTGACGGTCTCCTGAAGCGATGTGTTTCTCTGGCCTCCTGTGTATCATTTACCATAACTAACTTTGCCCCGTCATGCTCTCAGCTGTTATACCGTTGTTATTTTCACATGGTTGTAATCCAGCTGAGAGGGCCAGTGATGCAAAGTTAACCTTAACGGCTGCTTACATCACCTACTCTTCCTCGTGTTATGAGCGGCTGTGTGTGTGTGTGTGTGTGTGTGTGTGTGTGTGTGTGTGTGTGTGTGTGTGTGTGTGTGTGTGTGTGTGTGTGTGTGTGTGTGTGTGTGTGTGCGCGCGTGCGTGTGTGTTTCCTGCATGTCTGATGTGTAGGTGCATGTGCGACAGAGAGATGTATGTTTAAAGCGACGGTTAATGCAAGAGTTAAGTACCCTCCACCACTCCTCCGTGTCATTACAGGCGGCCTCGGGGCAGCGTGACATGTATTTATTGCATGATGATCACTGAGTGTCATGATGAGTTGATGCAGCGGAGAGCATGTGCAGACTGTATATGCGGAAATAAACACAGCATGTGTAATAATAGCATTGGCATCTTTTTGGTCCTCTGCGCTGTCACATTTCGGAGTGCATGTTAGCCTAAAGTGAAAGTATTATGCCGCTAAATGTCAAGGACATGAATGTTGTAA
Organism: Nannobrachium achirus; assembly: GCF_963921795.1. Lineage (NCBI taxonomy): Eukaryota > Metazoa > Chordata > Actinopteri > Myctophiformes > Myctophidae > Nannobrachium > Nannobrachium achirus. The sequence goes on along the minus strand of NC_137812.1, from coordinate 36,554,307 downwards.
AGCGTGCACTGTCAGGTATAGAAACCTTGTATCTCCGAGTTTCAAATTTGTACGTTTCCCCCCCCCCCCCCGTAAAGTAAAGCCCTGCCTCGTCATACAAGACTGTCGCACGAAACTAGTGAAAATAGCAGATTTACAAGCACACAACGTGTGCAAGGCTTGTGTGCTTGTAGATCGGCTATTTTCACTAGTTTAAATCGTTTTAAACTAGTTTTTAAAATTATAAATACCAAACGGTTTTGGACATATAAGGTTTCCACCCCACAGCGACGAAAAGGCAGCTCCCATAATGCACACTGTGCGTGTAGATCCTGCGAGGATGGGAACACACACACGTGCACGCACACACACACACACACACACACACACACACACACACACACACACACAAACACAAACACACAAATACTCTCGCTATTAGATGTGCAAACAAACAACTCAACATGGGCCATAGGGGGCGAGGGTACAGTGCGCCCTATAGGTGCATTTCAACATTTGAATAATTTAGACATGGATCTGTGCCCTGATGGATGCTGTGGAGTGATGGTTGACTATGTTGCCTGTCACAAGGGGTCTCCATCAAATGGACCTGTGTTTCCCAGACAAGATTATGTCATTAGCTCTGCTTTGTCTTCAAGGCTGTTTGTAATCATGACAGAGATGAGTGAAGAGAGAGAGTGAGAGAGTGAGAGAGAGAGAGAGAGAGAGAGAGAGAGAGAGAGAGAGAGAGAGAGAGACACACACACACACACACACACACACACACACACACACACACACACACACACACACACACACACACACACACACACACACAGAAAGAAAGACAGGGAAAGGATCTTCAGATCATGATCTTCACCCAAATCTTTCACAGTCTTTTCCATTGCTTTGAGTTTCACCGTCAGGCCAAATGTAAATGAGAGAATTGTCTCCTTTAGAAATAAATAAAAGACTCACTGAATTAATACAGTAAACAGTCCAAAGATAGACTCTATGCATGTTTGGTATATGGGTGTAGGCCTATATATCTTCCCTTTGTGACACAAAGGGAAGATGCTCTGTCCTAAAAGTTTTCTATGTATGGGCAAAGAGTTTCAGTGATGTAAGGTAGAGGAAAATATACCTGTAAATTATTGAGAGACCATCTGCTGTGGCTGTGGCTTTGTCTCATTTAAAATAATGATGGTGACAGAACAACTCAAGCATGCATGTGTGTGTGTGTGTGTGCGTGTGTGTGTGTGTGTGTGTGTGTGTGTGTGTGTGTGTGTGTGTGTGTGTGTGTGTGTGTGTGTGTGTGTGTGTGTGTGTGTGAGTGCGTGCGTGCGTGCGTGCCTGTGCGTGCGCCGCTGAAGTTCAGTTTCTAACTTAGTTTCTGCATGTCACAATTTACTCTCAATGGTAAAATACATTCCTGAAACTCCGAAGGCACTATTACATAAACTATAAAGCAGAGGGTTTAAATGTAAAAATCTATCTGACACACACGCGACAGAGGTGTATTTTAGCACCAGGGACAGCGCATTGCCTGCTGCTTGTTTACAGCAGTGGAGAGAGAGGGAGATGAAGCGCGCACTCCAAGTTGAGACAAAATCTAGTTTGTCATAAATAATCGCCTGTAAAAACATCTCATATTAGACGACATATAGGCTATTTGAAAACACATAAAGCATCGACGAACTTTATTATTTAACAGACGTGTGTAATTGCTACGATTATTCAACTTACTCGCAAGAGAGAGGATGAGAATGAGGAGAATGCTGTTCGCGGCCATCGTGCAGACGCTGGAAACTTGGTTCGCTTTTTGCAGATCACCTCCGAGAAAGTAGAAGTGTTGACATCACTGTCACATTGGCAATACGTCGTGGAGCGCTTGATTTTGTCCTTCTTTTGGCTGTAGAAACTCTCTTAGATTTCCATTGGTGGTCTTTTCCAAACATGTGCAACTGCAACGGTCTGCGAGTCCCCGGCTTTCTATCACAGATATATAAAGCATAACAGTAGGTCTATACGTGTATTTCAAACATTATAGAAAATATTTTGTCCTATCATATGGTTTAGCTGCTCGGCGCCGCTGACCTGCGCCTCCAGACTTGCCTCTTCAGCCATAAACTAGCCGCGTTGACATTAGAGCCACATTCGATCCGAATCCAATAGTCCACAGGACAGTGTTGCATCTGTAGGCTAACAAGTAGACTAGACAAAGCCACACGGTCCACAAAGACAAAGCTACAGTGAGCTGTCCTTCTTTTGGCGCACCGTTAACTTCGCGTATTGGTAGGCTAATTCTTTTAGCACCGCCGATGCGAACGGGCGTAAGTTTTCACTCTACGGCGCCAAGACAAGGTAGTTCACTCTGCATCGATTCCTGGCGTGTTGCAATTATTGATGTCAGAGGTCAGAATTTCCCACTAAAGTCCGACCGTCTTGCTCCGATAGTCAGCCTGAAGGTACTTCGTGCTCCCCAAGCCTGGGACCTGGGCTGGACCAGTCCACCACGTGACAGGTAGGACTGATATTTAGCTGAGTGAGCGTTGGCTGCCAGTTTGCAGTACACCCAGCCTCTGTCTGATGTTGTACAGGCACTCTGCCAATGTCTTGATTATAGCACTGTTCACGACCCAATGAAATAAAAGTGAACAGCCAAGAATGAAAGGGTTATATAAACCAAGCGTTGATTATAGTTTTTTTTGTTTGTTTCGCTTTCTTTTTTTCAATTATACATATGTATATATATATATATATAGTCTCTATATATATATATATATATATATATATATATATATATATATATAGGCTATATATATATATCACCCTTTTCATTTACTGAAACTAGCAATAAAGACATTTTGGACCGGAATAACGGCAACCGTGTCCTTGGAAATTGGTAGATATAATTAATATAACATAATGTCATGGACTGTTGGATTTTGAATAATTATTTTCAATGGTGCATTTATATAGTGCTTTATTCCAAAGTGCTTTATATTGTGCATCACATTCACACACAGATGGCGGAGGAAACCATGCAAGGCACCAACCTGCTCATCGGGAGCAACTAGGGGTTCAGAGCCTTGCTCAAGGACACTTCGACACTAACTCTGGGGAAGCCCGGGATCGAACTGGCAACCTTGTGGTTCTCCATCCGGGTCTCTCTACCGGCCACTCTACCCCGGAGCCACTGCTGCCCCAACCACCCAGTGCTTTTCAGGTAGGCTATATACATTATAGAGTGCAGAATACGTGGTGGATCAGTAACTGGAATCATTTTGATCCACTTGCTTCTTGAGAAAGCCTGAAGAAAACCTACGATATACAGTACCAATCCCAGATATTATTATTATTATTATTATTATTATTACCCCTATTACTATGAGGGCCATAATCTGATGTGTAAGACCTATAACGTGGGCTGCTCAGTTAAAGCAGTGAGTGCAGAATAGTTCAGCACCATGGACAGCTCCCCCATTCAATTTCTGTCAGCAGGCCTCTCTATCTATTCAGAATGAGAATGCATGATGTCATTGATTTTCCTCTCTTATTCACACACACACACACACACACACACACACACACACACACACACACACACACACACACACACACACACACACACACACACACACACACACACACACAGAATCATTCTTCTTTTTTTAATATAACTCGGAACCACACAACAGTATATTAGAGAATTGTTTAAAGTCCATCCTGTGTGCACGTCAGTGTGTGCCAGAAGTATTTTTAAAAACGGAAGAGGGTATACGTGTGTGTATGTGTGTGATATAAGACTGTCATATAGTAAAAGCAGAGTTATGTCACGGGCCACTCAACCGTACCACTTCGCACCAAAAAGACAGGGAGAATAAGAAATACAGAGAGAGAGAGGTACAGTATGACCCAACGATTGCACCTCTTTTAGACATCTCTGCTTGTCCCTCATGAATTAAACACAAGCGGATGCAGCCCCACAACTCTGTTAAAAGCTGGGATTTGCCTCCGCTGACGGGAGGAACACAGGAAAAATCCTGAGCGTCCATTTAACTCTGAGGCTGTGCAAACGTAACCAAAATGGCCCCGCGGGGGTCCATTTGGTCACATACACATGTAGACGTGTTTTGGTGGAAGTTCTTTGTTTACAAGGTGTTTTCCTCAGTGTAATGTGGGTAAACACACAGATTCACACGCTGGATTACAAAAGCAGTGCAGGCTAGTTAGGACAGTGGTTCTCATCATGTGAGTAGGGACCCCCAGGGGGGTTCCCCAAATTATTTTGGGGGGTCCCCAGATGATTAACTTGATGTGCAACATTGTTTTCTCACTCAACAGTAAACAAACCAGCATACAGTATAAGTGTATATAGAGGGTATCTGCACATTTCTAAAGTGACAATTAAGATTTTTTTTTAATACCTTTAAAATGACAAATTAAACATTCGTCAAATTGTCAAATATTAGAGGCAGAAATTGAGAAAATAGCCGATATACATGCTCACAACGCCTTAGTGCTCGTCAGGGGGTCCCCAGTTAAAATATTATTTTGGGGGTCGCAGCCTGAAAAGGTTGAGAACTGAGTTAAGACAGGCCATAAAGCTGTGGTTTGGGGAGAACCACAGCACGGTACTGTACGGTACGTGAGTGTGCCACAACGGCCTTTCTGACCCTTCCCTGTCGATGTAACACATACACCTTGTATGTGTTTGTCACGGGCAAATGCATGGATCAATACGGCTTCCCATTGATCCACAGTAAATGGTTGGCTAAAAAATGAGTTTGCTGTGATTAATTATATCTATAGGTACATGCCAATAAAATGACAAGTCAGGGGATCTGGCCTAAACAAGAGTATTGGTAAAAGGTAGAATGAGTTAGGCTTGCAAATTCTCCTGTACACTTTCTTTATTATTTTCAAGATAAAATGAGTGAAGAAAACTAAAATCTAATGAAAACCAATGCTACCATTGACCGTTTTAATCCAATGATACAGTTCACATATCAGGCACGTCAGCCCTTCATCCTGTACAGAGCAGACAGGCTTCTCAGTCTTCAGAGTTATTCCACTGACACAGTGTCATTTCCAAATCAGTGTTTTGTAAACAGTAATAACAGAGCCCATATTTTTGCTTTAACAGATTAACATATTTATTTTCCAAAGAAAAACATATGAGGCTCTTGTAACCACTTACCAAAATGTGTTCTGTTACAATACTTGTCTATTCTAAATTGTTATTGATACATTTCTACCGTATACTGTATTTACGCAGCATTCAAATGTATTTCAGTTTCTGGTTTCATGTTTTCCCCTTCTCACTACTGTTATTCTAGTCATATTATTATCTTCCTTCTGTGTCAGAACAACTTCCATGGAAATGTTTTAGCAGTGCTGCTGACAAGTTATGAGCTTTTGTGCACAGCTAAATCTGAAGTGTACATTTTATTTGGAAATGGTCAAAATGAGGATACATTTTCTAAATGTATAAAACATGTTTGTTTACTGTGTGTATACAGGCTGTGATTTCATTCATGCATTTAACATAACCCGTGGACGTGGGAATCCATAAGACAAACATCCAAACAATATTGTATGTCCTTCTATTCTAGTATCAGAAGCAAATGAACAATTCCCCTACAAAACATGGACGATAAATCAGGTTGATTTGCTATGGTTATTAGGGATGGGTTAAGCAGGTATATGAATCACTCATAGTCCAAGTCGTAAAACCAACTCATTATATCCCATATCCCACCGGTGATTCCAATCCACCATAATGGAAGTGTGTGTGTGTGTGTGTGTGTGTGTGTGTGTGTGTGTGTGTGTGTGTGTGTGTGTGTGTGTGTGTGCGCGCGTGCGTGCGTGCGTGCGTGCGTGCGTGTGTGTGTGTATGCATGTGCGTGTTTGTCACCTCACTCAAACAACTGGCATACAATATCCTCAGCATATGGTCCACAGCACTCCGCAGCAGTAAGAGTTTCAGATAGATATATGGTGACAGCATGGGGATGGCAAAATGAAATAGATCAGCGCTACACAGAGGAGGAGGCGTCATGTTTTGAGCAAACACTAATAGGATACATTCCACATGCATGATGGTGTATAATCCTTATTTATGCAGGGGAGGTCTGCTGAACAAGCATGCAGGGAAGTTTGCTGAGCATGCAGAAGACACTCTACCTTGCCCTCAGAAAATTACTCATCACACCTGGGAGTGGGAGCTGGCCTATGAAACCAGTGTTTCCCAAACATTGGATCGGGTCCTAAGCTCGCGGGAAATAAATAGTATATATACGTATATATATATATATATATATATATATATATATATATATATATATATATATATATACATATATATATATATATATATATATATATATATAAATATATATATATATTATTTTTCTTTTTCTTTTTCAAAGGATTTTCAAAAAATAAGAAAATATATTTTCACATTACATTTTTCAAAAGAAGTTCAGATGTACAAATTCGGGAAATGTGAAAACAGCCATTCTACAAAACCTACGCTATTTTCTGCTTAGATGCCTGCGTGTCTAAGTTCAGCGTGCACGCTTGAGTTGTTCTGCAATCACAGTCTTTAAATGAGACAAAGCCACACTCCACAGCAGATGGTCTCTCAATAATTTACAGGCGTGTTTTTGTTTGGGTCAGTTTGGATCCCGAGGTGACACCAAATGTATCTTTTGGGTCTCGAGCTGAAAGGTTTGGGAACTGCTGTCCTGTACAACCACAGTCGTCGTTGTCGGGTGAAAACCTTGTATGTCCAAAACTGTTCGTTTGCATTTATCATTTTAAAAATGATTTAGTGAAAACAGCAGATCTACAAGCACACAACACCTCGTGGTGCGAGGCGTTGTGTGCTTGTAGATCTGCTGTTTTCACTAATTCTGTGCGACGGCCTTGTACGATGAAGCAGGGTTTTGCTTTGCGAAAGAACATACAAATTTGAAACTTGGAGATATGAGGTTTCCACCCGACAAAGACGCTGTAGTGTAGCTGTAGTGTAGAGAGAATGACCTTACATTGGCCTTACTTTTTCAGACAGACAAAACCTGTGGTCCCAGCACTGCTGCTCTATTCTTGTCTGCCATGGCCAAAACTTCTTTATGTATCATCATGAGTCCTGCTAGTGAAAGAGAAACATTTAACCATTCCACTTTCAAAAAAACTTTTGGATATTTTATCATCTAATCAGGCTTTTGTGAACACCCTCGACAGATTTGAATTTACTTGATTCAATAGAGATATTTGACATTCATTTTATCAGACACTCCCCATCCAGGGCCCATATACAAAACCCATTGTAACTTCAAACTCCATTTAACTATGATAGATTAATCAAAAACACCGTCTTTTTTCTGGTGATTCATACTGTCCTCCTAATACGTGAGCTGGCCATGTTTTTTCAATAACTTTTTTCATTTATTTTTTTAATATTTTGGGGCGGAAAAATAAAATTACCAAAAGTTTTTTGGAAAGTGGAATATCCCTATAACCCTGTATATATTTTGGGCAATTTTCACAAAACTAGAGGTTCGGGCCCACACCTACATCGCTTTTTTTTTTCTTCTTTTTTTTTTGTCTGATGTCTTTCACAGTTAGCATGACACACACCATATTTGAGTGTAGCTGCAGTGGGAACTGTATATGGTAATATCTGAGTCATAGTCAATCTATATTTAATATAGATTCATATGACATAACCATATTATGGTTATGGTCTGAGTCATATCAATCTGGCTAGCCATCATCAAAGAAAAGGTCGGTCCTTTTCACTTGAATGCAGAAGTCTGTAATCGAGAGACTAGAGTCATATTGATGGTTGGCGGTCTGCTAGTCCCACCAATTAGCCAATTAAAAATAATTAAAAAATAAAACCATTTAAAAAAAATCTGAATTATTCCTAAAAAAAATCTAACGTTGAAAATGTTAGAATTTTATTTCATTTTAATTTTCAAAAAGCAGATCTGTTGAGAAAAGCTTTTGCACTAGAGTAAAAGCTTGAGGCAAACAAGTGCACATCAATAATAAAATAACATGCCACTTCGGCCTATAATGACCAAACACATACCGACCTTCCTTTGAATATCTACCTATAGAGCTCACACACTGCTCAGGTGATCCCTGAACAGCAGTGAATTAGCTCTCAGCGCTGTAGCATCCCTGCCTAAACTGCCTACATTGGCCAGCTATCATACCCCATGACACTATCAATAACCAGTCAGTCATAAAGTACTGCTGACAGTCAGCAAGGTCAGCAAGTGGAGCCATTAGTCGATAAAAGGACATTCCAAGATGAAGGAGAACTCTGCCCATAGATAGCAGCCTCAACTAAATAAAGATTTATTCTTTATTAATACACACAAATGAGGCCACTGTGCACATGCCTGGGACAAGACTCATGCAGCGGTCTTAAAGTGACCGCTCCAGGTTCAATTACCCTGGTTATGTATTTCAGGTTTTAGACTGAGATTGAGGTCAAAGTTGGACTGAATCCAGAATCAAGATCGTGGACTGACAAACTTGTCTGTCTGTCACGCCTGACACTGTGGTTGGTTCTATGGGTTTGTCGCTCTGACATCATGCTCTGATGTCACTGTGATGTCAGGGGAACCACTCTTAACAGAATGGGTTTGCCACTCTGACATCACGCTCTGGCTTCACTGTGATGTCACACTAACATAATCCCTTTCATGCCCATATATGGAGTTCCCTGTTGTCATCAATATTAAGCCCATAATATGGGCTTAATATATTATGTAACAGGACTTCATATGGAATGCCCATATATGGAGGCCACATCGGCCACATACCACCACTAACAGAATCCATATTATGTCCAAGACAGATGGCCAAGACAGCCCATATCTGTGTGGCTGGTTCTACAGACAGGGATCTCCATGTATGGACATAAAAGGGTATGATGTCAGATGTCATAGACATCATAGGACTTTCACATAACGAATAACTGAGTAAGTATGTTTGGGCTCTCACAGCATATCTCCATATACAGTACATGGATCTCCATATATGGATACCAGGGGTCTCCATATATGGTTAACTGGTCCGATATACATCACGGTCCAGACCCATGTCGCCCTGAGGCGTCTTACTAGTAATTACATCTAAAGATGCTTCTCCTGTGCAGCCTTGGCCAGGAAGAGTTGATGTCTTCAGGCGGTAACCATGTATGCCTTAGTTAAAGTACTGCACTGGCTTTAAAAGAATATGTAATATTTAAAAGTACATGCTTAAAAAAAAGCTTAAGTACAAATTACAAAGTATATTTTCTTTTTATACAGTGCATTGCTGATTGGAAATGTACCTGTAATCAAAGATTTGACAGAAATCTTCAAAGAATATCAATATGCGACACATTAGCATGAAGGTGTAGATCAGTTATTGCCATAATATTTGAAATAGGGTTGTAGCTGATGCTACTAGCCACCTCTGTGGCTTGTTTCCTCTCCCTCTGACACAGGAACACAGGTTGATGGTTCAAAACACGTGTATTGTAGAGAGTGGCAAGGCAATGTATTTATTTGCAAGATGATGCAGAGCAGATGTAAATGCTGCCATGACAGAGGCTCTCTCTCAAGTGCAGGCACGTACGTGCACACATAGATATCAAAGGGGGCTTGAGCCCCTGCCCCTTTACCCGTCTGTAAAAAAGTGCCCTCTCCAGACCATGAATGCATCTTTTACTATGGGGAAAGAAATGCAAATGCCCCCTTTCCATGCCATACTTGAAGGCAGCATTCGAGAGAATTGCCGTGTCCAAACTCTCCTGAACTTGAACGCCTATTTCTGTGTAATCCATGCCATTACACCACATCTCTTGTATTGAATTGATTATGCTTAGTTTAGTGTGGTATAACGTACCGAAAATAGTGGACCTCCAAGCTGTCTGTCTGCTATTTTCGATATTTCCACCAAAAGAAATTCATTCTCTACACCTGCTCAAGTGAATGTGAGGATGACTGATTTATCCTGTTTAGGCCAGGAGTGACTGCTTAAATCAGCCATCACTCCACTACGTTTCCTTGACAAATCTTGTACTTTGACACAATTACATTTCTAGGACGGGAAAAGTACACCCTGTACTTTTACCGTCCTATTAATGTAATGGTGTCAAAAAGATTTGTCTTTGAAATGTAGTGGAGTGAAAGTCATTCAAAATGTACCACAACTCATGTAAATGTTTTTTGTTACTGTCCATCATTGGCCTTTATTATCCCCAGCTAATCTGTGGGAAAAGTCATGTTTGGTGCTTGCATGCTCAAGACATTTGATTTGTTTGGAAATGATATGATATACAGATAGTGATGCCCCTGATAGGTGAGGTATTGGTTATAATGTAGAAATACTTTGTTACAACTAGTACAAGTCCGGAATTCAAAATGTACTTGAGTAAAAGTACAAAGGTTTTGGTACTGGTGTAATATTTTTTATTGGTACTTATTAGTATTTAAAGTACCAAAAGTATACTCATTATGCAGAATGTCCCATTTAAAGTAAAACAAATAGCAGATCTAGATTGGCTATTTTCAAATGGCCAAATACAGTATGTATAGGGTGTTTATGTATGTTTTGTAATAATAATCAAAATCTACAAAGTAACTAACATTTGCAAATAATTGTAGTGTAGTGGAGTAAAAGTACAATATTTGGATCCGAGATGTTGTGGAGTAGAAGTAAAAGTATTGGAAATTGGAAATACTCAAGTAAAGTACAAATACGTCAAAACTGTACTGTACTGTAAAGTACAATGACACCTCCTGTGAATCCAAGTACCTTTCAAATTAAGACCCCAACCAACTGAAACATTTCGGGTACCGAGGAGACAGAGAAGAAGGGAGAAGAGAGAAATTGCCTATGATGTCACAATCAAAAATGTATTAAAGGAGTAGTTCACCCCCAAAATGACTTTTTCTATTGATTACTCACGCCATGGAGACTTGAGTTCAATAATATTTTTAGTTTTTTTTTCACATTCCTATCAAAACCTCCACCGGCTGTCAGTCAGCCACCATGAGGCCGATTCTTGCAAAACACATTTTTGGACACTGCTCCTACAGATTTTGCCCTAAAATCACACAAAGCGGTACACAGTATCTCTAAAGTCATGTCATCAACATGGATCTGTCCCATTTCCCGTATTCCCTCATGATTGGCTACCATTGCCTTCTAAAGTTTGTGTATGTGACCTGACGGTCGCTTATCTCCCGATTAGGGAATCTTACTGGTATTTTTAGTTTTTTGTTGCATTCCTAAGACAATAATTTGATACAATAAAATGACCCCCATTGATTCCGGATGGGGACCCGAATGCATTTGGGTTCCCATCCGGTGATCCGGAATCAATGGGGATATATTTACTATAATCAATGTTTTGTCTTTGGAATGCGACAAATACAAAAATATATTATTGTCTCCATGCCGTGAGTAATCAATAGCAAACAAGTCATGTTTTACTACTCCTTTAAGTCGCCCATGCAGTGTTGAGTCAGCTTAATTAGCAGCTGCCCTTTCTTTCACACAGAATATCCTGGGTTGCCTCGAGATATAGAACATGTCAGAACCATTCACACTATACAACAGCCTCCGCTCTCACTCCATTTACAAGGCATATCACTGCTGAAAAGGATTGAAGCCTTTTGATGTAATTAAAAGTAGATGTTTCAATTTGTGTTAGAGGGTTCAGCTAATGTCTAATACACACCTCTTCTGACTGGATGGAGTGGGGTTTTTCTTCTTTTATTTTATTTTTACCAGGCAGTATTAGCAAAATTTTATTAAGCACCATTTAAACCAAAGTAGTGGCCTCTGATCATAAACAATGAGATTCCTTGATTGAAAACCACATCAAGTAACTTGTTCCCCTCCCTAATGACCAACTGGTAGGGGACAGCAGTGACAAGGTAAGGTAGGTAAGGTAAGGTAAATTTATTATTTATAAAGCGCCTTTCTAAACAGAAGATAGGCCTGCAATGTGCTGTACAATAAAAAAAATGAACATCACAGAGCAAAATCAGAACAATTTAAACAATGAAAATTAATGAACAGAACAACATGTGAATAAACAGTACATGGAAATAAAGGGACTGTACCCACTTAACACCTAAACCTAAGCTTAACGCTTAACCCTAACCCTATCCTCAGTAAAACTAACGCTGGTGAATGTTAACCTGCTGACGCTGGTGAATGTTAACCTGTGGGGAACATAGAACCTGGGGAACATAGGGAGGACCCCGAAATGAACACTAAAGCGGTAGGTTTTTTTTACACACCATAATGTTTACAAAAGAGACTTAGGCTTCTACTGACTCTGCGTTTTGTATAGAAAGTGATAAGCCATTCCAGAGTGTAGGGGCTACCACTGCAAAAGCTCGATCCCCTTTGGTTTGTTTGGCCTAAGCAACCTCACATTAAGCTTGGGGGACAAAAGTTCAGCTAAATAATTCGGGGCCAGCCTGTGGAGTGACAAGGGAAGACTTGGGAATTGACAGAACAACTAACTAGGGAGGAAAAGGAGCAGTGATCTTTTGGAGCGGTGAGCTCCCAACCTTTAACTTTGTGTCTCCGACGTCCGACGTGTCTCCCTGTCCGGTTCAGCATGAAAAGGTGCAATACCGCTGGGTGACCAGAAGGGCACTGTTGGGAGCCTAGACACAGTGCCATGAGTTATGTTTCATTAGTACAATGGTGCATGGCCGGAGTTATGTTTCATTAGTACAACGGTGCGTGGCCGGAGTTATGTTTCATTAGTACAACGGTGTGTGCCCGGAGTTATGTTTCATTATTACAACGATGCGTGGCCGGAGTTATGTTTCATTAGTACAACGGTGCATGCCCGGAGTTGTTTCATTGGTACAATGCTGTGTGGCCGGAGTTATGGTATGTTTCATCAGTACAGCAGTGGCCGGATTATAAAAACAGGAACAGATTGAGAAGGCCACTGTTGTGCAGCCTAAACACACGCACGCACGCACACACACACACACACACACACACACACACACACACACACACACACACACACACACACACACACACACACACACACACACACACACACACACACAGGGTATAGCTGCTCAAATTCACCGCTCCACTTCAAACCGATGGTTTGATTTTATTTAAAGAATTTGAAATGTAATGTACGCCCACAACCCACAAACACACATCTATCTATATGTATATATGTTACAGTTCTTTTGAGTTTCAGTGAAATTGAGAACAGGAGCGCTCGTCGTGCGGCGCAGGGGTGGAACAAGCGGTCGCTTTGATCCACAACAACGACAACGACAACATAGCGTCGGCAGGAATGATAGCGCCTCACCCCACAGAGGTTAGGGTTAGGGTTAGGCTAGCCCCATATAGAACCTCACCCGTCGCTGCATACTGTTGTGCTCCGAGATGAGGTCCTAGAAAGGTGGCGTAGCGATCGCTGCGACTGCCGCAACAACGAGTTGGAAAACACTCAAAACGACATTTTATCCAAAAAGTAAAGGTAGTTCTATTTCATACCTTCTAACCGCCAGAGGGCGGTGTATGAACACCGTGGATATACATCACGCGCATGCGCTGAGGTCGAATTCTAATAACAACATAGTCACTCGTGACCCCGTGTGCACGTACACTGCCTACATAGGCATGACACGCACACGGAACATCCTCTTTCATCTTTTCGCCTCAAGGCGCAGGTCGACTATGTGGAGCTCTGTGCTTGGAGTCTCGCAAACCTTCATGGTGGCCCATCATATTGGCTCACCGTGGGTGGGAGCTGCGGTATTCGCCCTCCTAGAGACTGCGCAGAGCCTAGAAGTCACCCCGCTTATATCATGGTTCGTTTGGGAACCATGGTTACCATGCAGCGTCGCACGGGTGCGTGCTAATGTTTACTGCTAGCGATAGCTTGGCATGGAGGATGGTTTTCGTCCCACAGCTGAGCGCTATCGTTGGGCCAGGCATGGCTGCGGGAGTGGATCATTGGTAAGTATTGACTGGTTTCTAACCAGTGTAGCCCTTTGTTGTGTAGCAACTGCTAATACTAGTGTCGAGAGCGCTCGATAGAGCTAGAATGGTACGCTGTATATTGGTTTGGGGACCCACGTGAATAGCACGGTCTGCCGTTCACTATAGCGACGATAGCGGTCTTCGCTACACAGCTATTAGTTGAACCCCGCATGGCAGTAGTGTGTTTGTGAGTGTTTTGGTTGCCATTAGGCAGCGACGATAGCGGTCTTCGCTACACTGCTGTTGGCTGAACCAGCGTGGGTCTGCGGCTAGCGTTAGCAGAGAGCGGTGTTCGCTCCAAAAGACTAATGTTGGCCGTTGTCTACAGCATTGCACGGGTTGCTTGCATTTGAGTGCGGTGTATGCCCCGCCGCTATTACTGGCTGTATCGTGGTTGGATACAGCATTGCACGTGCTGCTTGCTGGGGGCCTATATCGTTTGAGAACGGGGTAAGCTAACGTTGGCCGCTGTGTGGTGAATTGAATACTGAATACAGTATCGCACTGTCTGCCGTTCGCTGTAGCGCCCGCTATAGCTGCAATTATTAAACACTGTATGGCTGGATAGTGTAATGTTGGTAAGCATCTACTGCATAGTACAGTGGTCTATCAGTCTGGCATTCTATGTATGGGTTAAGAGAAGGTCTCAATGGAAGTGAGCCGCAAGGCTTTCCTGCGTTTCCTTTTAGTTGACCGTGTATCAGTGAACTCTACTGTCAGGATACTGTTCTTTGTCCTATGCTGTAATATATACTTAATCAGTACTGGGTTTAGAATCAGCATAGCATGTGTGCGTGCGACTCATGTTAGACGATGAGAGCGGTCTTGGCTCCACAGTTATTATCGTTGTACCTACCGTAGTCTGTCATCTGTACGTGACATCCTTGCCATGATATGCCATCTATTACTTGCTTTGTATAGTACATTACTTAGCAGTAAGTGGGTGTTAACCTAATAGTTTTGCTAAAACTATTCACTCAGTGGTGCTCTAGCTCCCTGTCGGCATTGGCTTAAATATATGGTTCCCTTGACAACAATGTGTCAAGATGTGCTGGCTGGTATCTTTCGGAAAGCGTTCTCTGCCTCATAAGTTGGCCGCTACAGAGCTTGTCCAGTGCTTGGTAGCAGGTTGCGTTAGAACACAACAATGCATATAACGCGCAACGATGTTGCATTGTGTGCTGCTTTGGTGTCTCCTAGAAGGCGTTTGTCTGCCTCAAACGGGACGGCAGCCACAGAGCTTGACCAGTGCTTGATAGCAGTTTGCATTTAACACACAGCAATGTTGCGCTGTGTGCTGTTTGGTGTCTCTCAAGAAGGCTTTTTCCACCTCATGAGGCAGCCACGGGTCAAACTGGTCGATAATGGATGAGCCCTTCTCTCCAAATATGGTCTGCTAAGAGTGGTGCACTTAAATGCAGGCATATCACCAGAAATGTGGCACTGGGTCGCCTGTCGTTATTGGACGACATACTGTGTGTAGTGTGTACCTATTGCTGCTTGCACTCAGGGTTATGTTCAAGACAGCGTACACTACCAGATGGGTTTGTGCCTACATGGCCCAACTTAGCTGTGTGTCAAAACACAGGTGAAATTGTAAACGCTGCTCAGTACTGACTTACTAGCAGGCTTTGCACTCTATACAGGCATATGTAATGCGGTCTGTACATGGGGCATCACAGCTGGAGGGTATAACGCTGTGTATATGGGCCTTGATGCTGATGCCAAGGTTACTGTGAGTAGCCGGCTGGCGAGCGTCTTAGCTAGAGTGTGGTTCACTCTGCTGCTTTCCAGATGATACCATTCTGGGCATGACTGCAAACTGCCATTATGTTACAAGCGTGTCTCTCCTACCCATCGCTACTACATTTGCCAATGGATTATGGCAACAATTGACCGCTATCCCAGGTTGAGGCTGCTCCTCTGATGTACATGTTCTGGCTGTGCATTGTGAGCTTCGGCATGGGGGCCAGTCCCGAACCCACCCACTGGGGGCCTTGTCAGCCATGAGCTATAAAGCCCAGTATGGCTGGGACATGTTGCCAGTTGTTGTCAGCTCTGCTTCTCTGGTGGTGTCACTAGTTGAAGTCTCTGAGATAGGTGGCACTGTCCGTACCCCTGGGGTAGAGTTACTGGTCTGCTAACTAGAGGCGTGCCACATCAGCTGGAATGGGATGTATTGGACGATCCCTTAGTTACCTTATCCTGGCCCTCTAGTCTGCAGGTTTTGATACGCCGACTTGGCACCTATGAGTGTTATGTGGCTCTGGGTGTTTGCATCCAGGATATTTTTTACTAATGTGTAAATAATGATTTGCGCATCGTCTACTTGGGTTGTTGTGGCGAGTGTGACTCTTATTATGGTGGCCCTGGCTTGCCTGGGGAGCCAGATGCCTGAGTTGTCCCAGGTCTAATGCTAGTCATGGCCAGCTTTCGGTCCAGGTGTGTCCCTGTCTGAGCCCCTGATAGCTCTCTGAGTGCCGGTGAATGAGCTCACTGCTCTTAAAACTGACAACAGACTCTGGTCTCTCTGGGGCTGTCTTCATTTCACCCCTATACGTGTAATCCATAGACCTCTGGGTCTATGTCTTGGGCCTAAGATGCACCACAACATGACAACCAGTGTCGTCACGGTGCTGGACCAGCGTGAAGCCTCTGCTTTGGTAACATGCGGATTCCGGGTATAGCATTTGAGAGCGGTGTCCGCTCCTCCGCTATTGTTGAGCTGTATCGTGAGTGGATACAGTAACAGCGTTCTACATGCTGCTTCCTGGTATAGCATTTGAGAGCGGTGTTCGCTCCTACGCTATTGTTAGCTGTATCGTGAGTGGATACAGTAACAGCATTCTACATGCTGCTTCCTGGTATAGCATTTGAGAGTGGTGTTCGCTCCTACGCTATTAAGCTGTATCGTGAGTGGATACAGTAACGGCATTCTACATGCTGCTTCCTGGTATAGCATTTGAGAGTGGTGTTCGCTCCTACGCTATTGTTAAGCTGTATCATGAGTGGATACAGTAACAGCATTCTACAGGCTGCTTCCTGGTATAGCATTTGAGAGTGGTGTTCGCTCCTACGCTATTGTTAAGCTGTATCATGAGTGGATACAGTAACAGCATTCTACACGCTGCTTCCTGGTATAGCATTTGAGAGCGGTGTTCGCTCCTACGCTATTGTTAAGCTGTATCGTGAGTGGATACAGTAACAGCATTCTACATGCTGCTTCCTGGTATAGCATTTGAGAGCGGTGTTCGCTCCTACGCTATTAAGCTGTATCGTGAGTGGATACAGTAACAGCATTCTACATGCTGCTTCCTGGTATAGCATTTGAGAGCGGTGTTCGCTCCTACGCTATTGTTAAGCTGTATCGTGAGTGGATACAGTAACAGCATTCTGCACGCTGCTTCCTGGTATAGCATTGAGAGCGGTCTTCGCTCCTCCGCTATTGTTGAGTGGTATCGTAAGTACCTAGGCAAAGCTAGCTGCTGGTACTCCCGTCATGGTTTCTGAATAGAGCCAACTGCTCCAACAACTGGCTGCATGTGTCTGCCTGTCTGTTTCAGTGCAGCTGCAATACTGCAGGGTAACCTACCTTCAAGTAGAGCTGCCTTGACGAACCTGAAGTGATACTGTCTGTCAGTCTGTGTACTATCATATGGCAGATAAGCTAAGGCACCTACATACCTTAGCCACAGGAGGTTCACCTTGGTGAGCACTAGCGTTAAACTGAATAAGTTTAAGTTGGGAGGCTACTGCTGCCTCATGAAGCGACGTGGCTTCTTCATAGAGACAGGATCTCTGGTCACAATTGGGCTGCGGGTGCGTTGAGCATCCTCACTCAGGTCATCATCAACTGCTTAAGGGATTACTGCCATTCAAGCCTATTGTGGGAATTAACTACGCTTGTGTACATCCTATGCCAGGGAATTCCATGCCAGGAGTGTACACTGGGCTATAGTTAAGACAAGGGCCACTATACAAGTTAGAGCATTGCTCTGTGCTTAATACTGCTTGAGATATCTGCGGTTGATGTTGTAGAGAGTGATAAGCCTCCACCATTGGGACACTCTCCGCATTTGGCCCCGTAGGTTTGGCATTTGGCCGCTCCTCCGCTATTAAGCTGGTGTGTCAGTGGATACAGCATTGCAGGTGCTGCCTCATGGTATAGCATTTGAGAGCGGTGTCCGCTCCTCCGCTATTGTTAAGCTGTATCATAAGTACCTAGACGAAGTTATCTGCTAATACTCTCATCCTCACTGCTGCATCTGCAAAGTGAGTAGGTGGGCTTGATGCCCCGCCTATTGTCAGAGACCCTTAGGGCAGCATCCCAGTGGGTCTGGGTTTACCATTTGGCAGACCCCTCCTTACGTTCGCAAGGGCTTTCTGCCCTTCACGTTACTTAACCTATCGATTTGTTAGGTTGCTCAGGCTCTGTTGCGGAGCAAAGCGGGTTGGCACAAGGTGCCATTACTTGTTGCATACTCTGTTGGTTGAGTTAGGGCAAGCTACTGCTTCAGGGGACCTTTAGGTTGCCTTTAGGACAGTTTGGCCTGGGGTATGGCCAAGGCCTCTCCCTCTGTGAGACGGGTGTTAAGGCAGACCAGGAGATGGCCTTAGGTTCGGCAGCCTGTTGGGCTTAAATCTGTCATGGGCGGTTGCCCGTAGTCACCCTGTCCGTCCCTCATCTTGAGTGGACTGCTGTGGTGTTGTCTAGTCAATCTGCAAACCGACCTCGGTAAGCGCAGATTCCTCGTGACCATGTTGATATGCGTTATCCACGGTGTTCATACACCGCCCTCTGGCGGTTAGAAGGTATGAAATAGAACGAGAGTTATGCATATAACTATGGTTCTATGAATACCGGATAACCGCCAGAGGTGTCTGTCACTCGGAATCCCGACGAAAAGATTTTCAGGAGGATGTTCCGTGTGCGTGTCATGCCTATGTAGGCAGTGTACGTGCACACGGGGTCACGAGTGACTATGTTGTTATTAGAATTCGACCTCAGCGCATGCGCGTGATGTATATCCACGGTGTTCATACACCGCCCTCTGGCGGTTATCCGGTATTCATAGAACCATAGTTATATGCATAACTCTCGTTCCGAGCTCACAGACTGTGGTTTACCTAACCTCTGTAAATAAAACATCAACCACGGCGTCGGGAAAACGGTTTAAATGGCTTATTTAGTCTCATTAAATTCAGAAAAGCCCCCGGCGGCAGGTGCAAGTACTGCATCTTTCCCATTGTAGCAGATACAGTTTTCCCAACGCCGTGGTTGATGTTTTATTTACCGAGGTTAGGTAAACCACAGTCTGTGAGCTCGGAACTACCTTTACTTTTTGGATAAAATGTCGTTTTGAGTGTTTTCCAACTCGTTGTTGCGGCAGTCCCAGCGATCGCTACGCCATCTTTTTAGAACCTCATCTCGGAGCACAACAGTATGCAGCGACGGGTGAGGTTCTATATGGGGCTAGGGTTAGGCATAGTTTTACTGAGGTTAAGGTTAGGGTTAGAGTTAGGCATAGTAAGCTAATGGCTAAACATGCACAGCTGAGCTAGGCTAGTAGATAAACAAAGAAAGAGTGGTCGCAAACGAGTGACGTCAGCGACTACACAAGTGAATGGCTGTTGTCGCCATCTCATGGTGAATACGCAGAATTACACAGGTGCGCTGATAAGAGACTATCAAAGTGAATTGATCCAGGTGGTGTTAGGGGTGTGTGGTGAATGACAAAACGAGTGCTCTTACGCCAATCTCACTGAGTTACCCAAACTGACTGTAACATATATACTGTATATTAAGAAGAAGTGTGCTATCATTAAAGATCCAGTCACAGTAGACAGTAGCTTAGTAGTGTAGAAACAACTAGTGAGCAAAATGCACCTTTCTTCCTCAAGCTCTGGGTCCCATGCAGGAGGATGCACCAGGAAAGAAGAAAAGTGAGGACATGTGAGGGCCTTTAGCACTCCTTTTGAAAAGATTTTCAGAACAGTTCATCTGGTGGTAATTGCGACCGAAGGTTTGCAGTTTACCATGAGTCACAGCTTGTATCCGTGTGTCTGTGTGTGTGTGTGTGTGTGTGTGTGTGTGTGTGTGTGTGTGTGTGTGTGTGTGTGTGTGTGTGTGTGTGTCCGGAGCTAATTGCGAACTGCTGGACCGATCAGTGCCAACATTGTTGTGCGCACTGACAGTAGGCCAACTTAGCATTTGTTTTCATGAATGTTTTTTTTTTTTTTATCTTTTTGAGATATTTCATTTAAATTTAATAATGGAAGTCAAAGGGCCCTGTATCGAGCTGAAGTATAAATAAAAGATGAAAACATGACAGAAACACTGGTCAGCTCTCCTTATTAACAGAACGGGTACACATTATTGTGTATCATTATGTTATGCTTTAACTATTGAAAAATAGCAGATATACAAGCTCACAGCGCGACACCGAGTGCAGCGCTGCGAGCTTGTAGATCTGCTATTTTTGAAAAATCTTGAAAATTAGAATTTTGACCCGATTCTATAAGTGTCTTTTGAATCCTTCTAAGCTTTTTAAAAAAAAAACCTGTTTCTATGTCAGCAATCTGGCTAGCCATCGTCAAAGAAAAGGTCCTTTTCACTTAACTGCAGCTCAGTTAGTCTGTTCTTGAGAGACTACTGTGTCAGTGGTTCTCAAACCTTTTCATGTGAAGGACCCCCAAAATGATATTTATTTGGCCACGGACCCCCATCTCAAAATATCTAGTTCCAGGGACCACCCAGAAGCAAAATTTGAGTTACAAACGTTCGCTTTGAAAATACATATATTCAAAGATTTGCACACATTTTCACGACTTTTTCAAAAATAGCAGATCTACACGCTCGCAGCGCGGCACTCGGTGCCGCACTGTGAGCTTGTATATCTGCTATTTTTCACTGGTTAAAGCATTCAATAATTCTAGGCCTGAATGGGTTAACATACTGGTAATCAATATGGCCCCAATAGATCCCATCTTCTTGTTTTGTTACATATTTCCTTTTGTTGTGACTGTAGGTCGCAGTTTACTGTCAGAACTGGCACAGCTTGTCCGTATCCGTCAGTACGGGTAACGCCTGACACTGTGGTACCCCTGACACATCACTGTGACATCACAGGTGACATCACAGTGATGTCAGATACTCAGAGCATCTCCATATATGGGCATAAACAGGTGACATCTCAGTGGTTGGTTCAGACAAGGATCTCCATGTATGGGCATAAAGGGGGGTGTATGTTGTGATGTCATGGGAACCACTAACAGAATCCATGTTATGCCAATATATGGAGATCCCTGATGTCATCAATATTAAGCCCATATCTAACAGGACTTCATATGGGAATGCCCATATCTGTGTGGCTCGTTCAGACAGGAATCTCCATGTATGGGCATAGAAGGATTGTATGCATGATGTCAGATGTGATAGACGTCATAGGATTTTCACATAATGAATAACTGAGTAATCATGTTTGAGGTCTCACAGCATATCTCCATATACAGTACATGGATCTCCATATATGGGTATCAGGAGTCTCCATATATGGGGTAACTGGTCCGATATACATCACTGGCCAGACGGCCAAGACATGGCGCGACCTCGCCCGTCGCCCTCAGGCGTCTTACTAGTTATACTGTACCTTACAGTTGTATTTCTTTTTTTAATTAGAAGGTACCTGGCCAATGAACGGACTGTATTTTCAGTACAAGGCTGAGAATGAAAACAATTCATGACTTTTAGCTTTTAAATTAATATCCACATTTCTCCAGAAGGCAGATAAGCAGTCGTTCCTTGTGTGTGGAACTTTGACCTTACTTGTGGGTTTCCATTAATGTCAGACCGGTAAAGGAACAAAGGAGGAGGAGTTGCAGGTCAAATCAGTGTTAGTGAAGAGAGAAGTTACTGCTGAATGTCTTAAAATATCATCTCAGGAGATTAAAACAAATAGATGAAACCATTGACCGATACTGCCACCTAAAGGTTAACGCTGGAAATGCCTAAATGGCCACTTTTGGGCATTCATTGACTGAAATGATAGGACATTAAAAAGAAACAATAAAACAATGACTGACTGAAAGGAAAGGACATTAGAAATAAATAATCAACAATGCAACATTTTAAAAGAGGACGTTATACATTTATTATTGAACCAGCCTTTGAAATCCAAGACAGGGAAACTGAAAAAAAGGAAACTGAAAAAAAAAAAAAAAAAAAACATTGCACTACTTAGTAAAGCATTACTAGTAATAACTCTCATAAAAAATGTACAAATGTTTGTTAAAAATTTCATCATAACATATCAAGCCTTCAATTGATTTTGGTTACAGATATAATACATAATGAAACTACTAGAACACCATATTCAAAGATAGAGTTCCATGTATTTGTTATAAAATACAAACAAACCTTTAAACAACCCAACAAAAGTATATGAAAACCAAAACAAAAGCTAAATTAATCGATGATCAAAACATCTCCCATGATAACAGGTTATGCCACGTTCTGAAAAAGACATAAATAGTTGAACTGAGGTAACTGCTAGTGTACCAAGCAGGAAAAAAAAACTCTGGGGTGGAAACCTTGTATGTCCAAAACCGTTGACTTTTCGGGAAATGGAACGTAATCTTTTCATAAAATAAGTGAAAATAACCAATCTACAAGCTCACAGTGTGACACATTGTGAGCCTATTTTCACTACTTTTGCTTGACACTCTTTTACGACCAAATAGGGCATTAAATGACAAAAAAAAAAGAATAAACCAAGGTTGTAATATGGAGACACAAGGTTTCCGCCTGACAGCGACGATATAACAATCCTATGACACAAAATGGACACCATAATTATGGTAACCGAGATCACCTTTGACACCCCCTCCTCCCAAAAAATGTGAAAAGGAATACGGATACTGTTCTGAATATTGACTGAATACTGCAGATGGGTTTATTATGTTCTCCCTATGAGCACTGACCTGCGTTTGTTTGCATTTCCTCTTCTTCTGATGCAGTGGTTGTCAAACCTTTGGAGACCCCACGGGTCCATTTGGTTCCATTTGTAAACTCTCAGAGTTACAGACCTGTAAGCGTCCATTTTGAAACCCTGAGAGTCACAGGACCCCACTTTCCTCTAATGTATACGGTAAAATCCTCTGTTATTTAACTGAATGAAATGCACAAAAGGAAACCAAATGGAGCATGGCTTACAGGTCAATTCTGGTTCCATTTGTACATTAAATTAACATGGATTCTACTGTGTACATGCTTCGGCTACAATTAAAGGCGTTACGCCAACTCTGATCCAGTTGGTGAGATTTGATGCTACCTTGTGTCTAGGGGAAGTGTGTATAGTCTGAAATCGTCACAAAGCTCTCCCCTCTGAACGTACATCCAATTCAAACCCGTCAGGCTGTCATAGTCATGATACTAAATACCCATTGTGATACATAGTGAAGCATTGTGAAACATAACATTAGGATGGCTGAACAAAAGTTGAACACAGCAAGTGGGTTATGACAAAACAAAAGGTCTCAAAGAGGTTACCTAATTCAAACGAGAAACTAATGTAAAAATAAAAATACAGACTTAACACATGATGGGCTTTGCAGTGAAAAGGGACATTGATTTGGATGGATTAGTAGTAGCATGGAGAAAGACAACAATAGTGTTATTTCACAAAGCAAGAATCTTCCTAGATGCGCAATAGGATAGAGCAACATTTCCCAGACACTGACCATGATTGCTTCAAATAATGCTGATAAACTGTCATGGGAATACAATCGTTTTTCCCCGTAGAGCACACCATACACAGCAAATTCAAAGTGTTAAGTGAAAATGGACCTTTGCAGGCCTATGTTTGTACTAAAAAACAAAAATGCAAATAGAGCCCAGAGTTGTCCAAGACCCTGTCTGAGAACAATCTTTAAAACCCATTCAAATCATTGATTGGACACCTATGAGGATTGAATAAAACGGATGTGTGGTCTGTTGGCGCCAACAAAGCATACTGTAGGTGTTAAGCTAAGTAAAGTGCTTAAGTGAATCTACTGTCTGATCGAAGACTGTTCAGAGGAGAACATGGTTCTCTGAATCCGATTAAGATGGCTTCCTTGACCCTCACGATATGTCCGTTCATCTTTACTCACTTCACAGTGGCAGAGAAAGCCTTGCATCTTAATGTCTAGGGGCCCATTGGATCTGGAAGAGCTGCAGGTATAGAGGCATTTTAAGCAGTGACCTTATTAACACAATCGAGTCCGTGAACTGAGGATGAATGAAATTAGCAGTGAAACTTTCACTTAGCCATTACCATCCAACCAGACAGTTCATTCAGAGCACTTGGGTCTCCTGCGTGCCTCTCTCTCAGAGCAAGACAGATTATATTCCAACAATTTCTTTGACAATTAAGACTATTAAGATAAACATGACGAGATATAGAATGCACAGATATAGGCTGTGAAAATGAGGCAAATACATGACACGCATATATTTCTGCATTCATCAGGACTACGTGTTCCCATTCACCTTTCCTCACATGCACTTTTGTTAGCATGGTCTAGCAAAGCTACTATGAACGGTCGGGAATGTCCTTCAAACTGGTTTGAAACTCGTCACCAAGAATGCCTGAACCAATCAGAAGTAGAGGTGGGAAACAGGAATGAGGAAGTCAGTGTACTGTACCACATGGACTTGATAAATAAGAGGAGCGGGATCTGGGATGGACGGACGAACGGACATACACGCACACATGCACAATAAACTATAGAATTCTCTTCCGCTGTTCCAACACAGTCCCTTGCTTTTGATAAACATACAGTACAGTATCCGTTTCAACACAGAATACTTTCACACAAGGAATGTTAATTTGCTCACACACATATTCTTTTAAGTAAATTCAAACCGTATAAGAACAACCCCAGTGAAAATGGACACCGTCACTCAGAACCGGAACGCAAACACTATGATCGGAATAATGATAAAACTGTCATCTTTGGGCTTCCACTTGTTCCGTAGCTTTGTTAGTACAACTATACATACGAGTTTCCCTTCAGACTTTTTTTGTTGTTGTCCATCCTAAAAAGGAGTTCAGAAGGGCTGGAGTGAGTGTTTTAAAAAACAGAACACAAGAAAACGTTATGTCCACCTGCACATACTGTGTGTGTGTGTGTGTGTGTGTGTGTGTGTGTGTGTGTGTGTGTGTGTGTGTGTGTGTGTGTGTGTGTGTGTGTGTGTGTGTGTGTGTGTGTGTGTGTCAAAGGCCATTAATAGTAAGGGGGCAACCATGAGCAGAAGGCAGAGTGTTATGTGGAGGGGGCAATAGTCCAAAAAGGTGTGAATCTTGGGAAGTCCAGTGATAAAGTGAGCACAAGTCAGCAGAGAGCTTTCCCAGGGGAGTGCTACTGTCCTGGAAGCCAAACCGTTCAGGATTAAGACATGCTGAGGCCGGACCAATGGCAGAATGTGTGAGTGGAGCTATAGGAAGCTATGGAGGAAGAGTTCACTGTTTTGATGGTCACAGGATTCAGTGGTTGGTACTTGGTTGGAGGGTCAAACGTCACTCTGAATCCCGCTGGACCTCAGAGGCATCGGCTCGGCAGATAGGACAGGTTCTGTTAGACTGAGAGAGGAGAGAGAGAATGCATATTGTTTTATTGTCAAATGTTAACTCTATATAAAACACAGGCTAATACACAGGTACACATATCGTTGCTGTTGGGCAGAAACATCAAATATCCATATTGCCGTACACATGTCTGTTGGTTAACCCATTTAGGCCTAGAATTATTGAATGCTTTAACCAGTGAAAAATAGCAGATATACAAGCTCACAGAGCGCTGCGAGCTTGTAGATCTGCTATTTTTTTTAAAGTCGTGAAAATGTGTGCAAATCTTTGAATATATGTATTTTCAAAGCGAACGTTTGCAACTCAAATTTTGCTTCTGGGGGGTCCCTGGAACTAAATATTATGAGATGGGGGTCCGTGGCCAAATACTTATCATTTTGGGGGTCCTTGACATGAAAAGGTTTGAGCACCACTGACATAGTAGTCTCTCAAGAACAGACTAACTGAGCTCCAGTTAAGTGAAAAGGACCTTTTCTTTGACGATGGCTATAGCCAGATTGCTGACATAGAAACATAGGATTTTCAAAAAATCTTAGAAGGATTCAAAAGACACTTATAGAATCGGGTCAAAATTCTAATTTTCACAATTTCTCAAAAATAGCAGATCTACAAGCTCGCAGCGCGGCACTCGCTGTGTGCAGAAACCAACAGGAAACAATTAACACTTGTTTGGCTTGATGTTTGTTCACTGCAGCGATCATCACAGCGCTGAAAGTCATAAGATTAAAGAAGTGAAGGATGACTGTAGTGATCAAGTCCAGGCACTTACCTTAAGCCACTTGTCTACACACTTGGCATGGAACTCATGGTTGCAGGGCAACACTCGTAGCAGCTGGCGAGACTCAAAGTCACACATACACACCACGCACCTGCAAGGCAAAGCAAGGCTAGCTTAACACAATGCCACAGTTTCTGTACCTGTCAGCACCAAAATGCAGGAATGATGCCCCTGGAAACAAGCGTTTCATTTCTATTCAGTGTGTGGGTGGCTGGTACTACATTTTACATTTGTACAGTTCGAATAAAATAAATGTTTTTTCTCAAATGTTCAGCAAGATTTAAGAGAGAACACTGCACTTTAGACAGTGAGGCAGAATAATCCATTGCTTCTCGGGTGTGTAAAGTACTGGAGCACACTTTGCACACAAGCAATCAAAGAACGAACATGTTTTGATGCAACCGGATCTCCATCAGACTCTGATGAAGTAGCATCGAAATGGGTTTTGTTTGTTACAGCATCTGTCTGTTCCAGTACTTTGTTATTCATGCGCAACTAGATATGTTAACCATGGTCAACAGGGAAACTTGCATTCTCTTATGGTTGCAGAAGTTAATATCACAATTTTGTTTATTCATTCATTTCGTTTTCAATTTACAGTGCAGGCCCAAATACCATTTAATTGTTTCTCTCTCACACACACACACACACACACACACACACACACACACACACACACACACACACACACACACACACACACACACACACACACACACACACACACACACACACACACACACAGGATACTCACAGAGTTTGTTCTGACTGGTGGTTATTAGGGTTGAACCTGTAGGATGGTAGCTGTTCTATGTCGGCCTTGGTGAGCCCACGAGGCTTGGCCTCTCCTAGACGCTCCGCTAGGTTCAACAGAGCCTGGGGGAAAGTGAAAAGTCATTAGTGATGTTATTATAAACAGGCTGCAATAGTTTAGTTCAGTATTTAACCACTTAAGCCCTATGTTATTTTTCGTCATATGACGGTGCCATGCAGCTAAGATATCTGATCTACAAGCTCACAACGCATCAGGTGAGCATGTGGTCCATGACCTTGTGAGCTTGTAGATAGACTATTTCAGCAATTTTTGAAATATTATAAAACCTTTTGGAACATTTCACCTATAATGACATGCCCAAAATAGGGACACCAGGTGGAAAGTAGTTGGAAAGTAGGGGATTCAACCCACTTTTCTCACAGCCTTAGCAGCAACCACATACACAGACTATGATCATGTGTCATCTATTACGCTGGTTCTCAAAGTGGGGTCCGGTGTCCCCATGGGGTCTTTGAGAGGGTTCCAGGGGGTCCCCAGCTAAATTAGTTCATAGCATCAAGCCGTTTTGAAAAATAGTGTGGCAACAGCCTGGTGGTGTACCTCATAGTTCTCCACCTCTCCATCATCCACATCCAACTCCAGGCTGATGGTGGGGCCAACAGTGGGGGTCACAGGAAGCATGGACCTGACATGACAGAAGACACATGTTACAACACTGTACACATGTTACAACACTGTACACAGTGGCTGACATTGAGAATAGCAGTGGTTTATCATCCATCATCAATAACAAACAATAATAATAAAAACAATATGGTTCCCTTTAGTTGTTGTTGGGGTATTTGCCACTGACACATAGAATGTGTCTGCTGCTGTCCAAATTTGGTTTGGTCGAAAGTGGCCTTAACCTCAGATCAAATGCTTGGATGGATACGTTGTATCATAGACACCGTCATTTTCATCTGAGGTGGGCAAGAAATGCCTTGTATTTTTCGGTCCCTGGTCTAGGAATGATCTCCAGACTAAACCTAAATTGGCCACGCTAATCCCCTTGAGAAGGTTCAAAAGGATTATTGTAGATGAACTTGCTCATACTTGCACTTGTTCAGATGTCTAAGCCTCTATTAGGACTTTATTATCGTACCTGTGGTACTTATAATGATTATATGTTATAGGTTATTAGTCTCATGTTTCATAAAGTGTGTCACTTTCTACAATCATGGATGTACTATTGTTGTTTTGTTTTGTATTATGTACAGCGGAGATATGAAATTTTAATCTGCCTCTTGGCCAGTTCCCACTTGAAAAAGAGATTTTGTCTCAATGTGTTTTTACTGGTTAAATAAAGGTTAAATAAAAACAAGGTCTCCTATCCTAAGCATTAGGAGCAGTGGCCTCCAATAACACGGCAACAAGGGAGCAGTTAATAGTCTTGCTTCAACAAATAGGGCCAGAAATAGGGCCAGAGATTCTAATGATTCTGTGCATTTAGGAATGTTTATTTATCTCTTTTGAGAGACCACTTACAGGAAGTAAGGCAGTAGGCTTGGGTGATAGGGCGACGGCGGGACGGGCTGCTGAGAGCGGTATCTCCGTCCTGTGATTCGCCGAGGCATGAAGTGAGGGTAGGGCTGTGAGAGGGGAGAGATTATACATGTTAATTTAAAACACATCTGCTAAGCATAATGCACAAGAAAGCCAGCATTTACATGTGCGGTGTATCTTTGCTGCTTGCTGGAGGGCATGACATTTGCCAGGGTTTGGTGGTTTGATTCTCAATGCTGGCCACACATGGGATGGTGTTTTCCTCTGGTGTTTCAGTCCGAGTGTATCAAAGGGTGTGTTCGGAAATGCGCACCGGGTGTGTGCTCAGTGTAGTGAGTGCCTAAACCTAACCCTGATCCTAACCCTAACCTCAGTAAAACTATGCCTAACCCTAACCCTAACCTTAACCTCAGTAAAACTATGCCGCCCTAAACCTAACCATAACCCCTGACCCTAACCACAAACGGGGCGCATTTGCGAACGCACCCTTTGATACACTCGGACTGAATCACCAGCAGAAAACACTCTCCCGGCCACACATGCCAACATACTAAATAAATATTGTATACTGTGAGGAGCTTTGGATGCAAGCATCCACTAGATGGCGTATAAAGCATTGTGCCGTGTCTGCCATAATTGGCAGCCTATTACTTATACCCATAAATTCCTGAGTGACATGCCCATTGTATCATGAAAACATATTCCATGATTTTGTGAATGTATTCTTGCTGTACCAATAGTATTTGTGTCCCTGTATGTTTCTCTCTTGTGTGGACATTTTAAATGGTTAACATGTGTGTGTGTATTTACCATAGTGAAGAGCTCCTGCGACAGGGGGTCGTGGTGCGAGAGGAACTGGAGCGGGGTGGAGGGGGGCAGGGTGGGTGGAGGCTGGTGGTGATGGTGGTGGTGGTGATGGTGGTGGTGGTGGGGGTAGGTGAAACCCCCACCCACCTGCATGTGATCGCCCAGGAGCTCCACGTCATTCTCAATCCTGTGTAAGGGCTGGGAGGACACACAGGACGTTAAGGACCAAACAACTCAACCCCAAGACTCGAGACAAAACATGGATAGTCCTGGTCCAAATATTACTGAGACAAATGACTGCAGTAAAGCAGAACTCTTGCAACACTCCAGTTGAATAGTCACACGGCTCGATAATGACATGGAAGTGAGGAAATAGCCAGCAC
Source organism: Nannobrachium achirus (assembly GCF_963921795.1). Lineage (NCBI taxonomy): Eukaryota > Metazoa > Chordata > Actinopteri > Myctophiformes > Myctophidae > Nannobrachium > Nannobrachium achirus. The sequence continues at coordinate 36,524,361 of NC_137812.1, read as the reverse complement.
ACAATGATTTCCTCACTTTCTGGTACAAATGTTACCCAACTAAATGTTGCTCTTTGTACTCGGGTTAAAGTTTGTACTGGAGTACTTGCTTTTAAAAATACAAATAACAAAGTACATTTTCCATATAGTATTAATGCATTGCTGTGTTGAAACTTAGGGGATAGCTTCGCTGTTATTACATGTCATCTGTTCGACACCCAACTCTAACCCTTACCCTAAACCTAAGCTCCCGCCGTTCGAAAGAGCGAGATTTCCCCGAAACTTAGACATTCTCCCCAAAAGATTTTCCAGAAAGTTCCAAAACAAATATCAATCAGTTATAGAAAACCGATGAAGGTTAATGCAGCCGAGCACGATCACATAAAAACCATAACAGTAGTTCTTCTCGCACTCACCGATCGCGGCTGTTGCGTCTGGAAGGGCAGGAACTGTCCGGGAGGGGGGAGGTGGGGCGTGTGGTGGTGGGAGAGGTGGGGGGGTGGCGGCAGCAGGAACTGTGTGTCGCTGGACAGCAGGGAGGGGAAGGCGTAGGGCACTGGCAGGTGGCCTAGCGAACACTGGAGCATCTGAGAGAAAGGAGTTGGGACACAATGCAACCAATGTCAGTTTGGCCCAGTGGTGGAAAAGGAAAAGTATCAATACAGCAATATTACATATAAGTAAAAGTTTGGTAATAAAGATGTGCTTGAGTAAAATACAAAAGTATCAAAATATAAGTATCAAAATATAAGTACCAAAAATAAAAGTACTCATTGTGCGTTTCACTAGGTATCATAATGTATTCAAAAAGGCAGGTATTTTTTAATAAGGCTGGCTGAAGTGGTTAACGTAGCCTAGGTTTTGTAATTATAATCCAAATCTACAAAGTAACTATTAACTAAAGTTTTCGAATATTTGTAGTGGAAAAAGTATAACTAAAGTTTTCGAATATTTGTAGTGGAAAAAGTATAATATTTGCCTCTAAGATGTTGTGGAGTAGGTATAAACAACTGGAAATAAAGTATAAATACATTGTACTTTCCACCATTGGCTTGGCCTTTCTAACAGTCCCATACCTCACCACAAGGTGGCAGCCAAAGTCAGAAAAGAAGAAGCTCCCAACAGTCTGGTTTCAAAAGCAAAACAAATCTGCCCTTATCATGTACTGTGCTTCTTATGTCACACTGTAGTACAAGCTGCACTGTGAAGGCACAGCACAGCCCCAAATACTGTCCTTCATGCACACCTGTACTTTAGCCTGTTAAAACCGGTAAGACATCTGTGTCAAACCGGGAAGGCATCAGTGTCATAAGTTAAAAAAAAAACACACACATTTTGACCACTTTGACCATATTTTATACTTTGGCTATTCAAACATAACAGATCTACAAGCTCATAGCATGTCACTTTGTGCCATGCTATGAGCTTGTAGATCTGCTATTTTTGAAAAATATTGAAAACAATATGTGCAAATCTTTGAACGATATAAATATATATTTTTAAAGCAAACATGTTTAAAGTTGTACTATGTAACTTTTTTTATAAAACAAATCTTAAAATTCTCCTAACTATTAAATCACAAAAGTTTTAGAAGATCCGCGCCGTGAATTTCAGCCTGTAAAGCCTTCTCTGTATGTAAACTGAGATCCTTGCCGTGGACCGGATCTCGCGCCAAAATTGCGTCATCACACTACCGGCCAATCACAGCGAGGGTTATACAACTGCCGGCCAATCACAGCGCATCTTGAAGTGGGGTCGCTATGGCAGCCATATTTGTTGTCGCCCGTTTGTACCATCCCTTCTCTAGGTAATTTCGCCTACCAGGCAGGGTGAAGGAGTACGTATCTCTGGAATTACTGAACGCACAGGAACAAGGGACCCCTTAAAAGATAGATCTCAGCGAGGTGGAGGCAGACGCGGGGGTCTGAAGGTACGAAAAACGTCCGAAAGACGCGGACGCGACCGCGGTTTGCTATAGGGCTAATGACCACTAGTTGGGCATCTTACACAGTATGGCTTTAACTAAAATCTTTGCTTCTTGGGGTCCCTGGAACAAAATATTTTGGGATGAGAATGCATATAATTTTTTCAGAAAACTGGTCTGAAGACATTTTTTTTTTTCAGCCTTAGGTCTTAACCCATTAAGACCTGCTGGAAAGCATTATTGAGCATTATTACTTATTAGTATTACTACTAACCATTATTTTATACTTTAACTATTAAAAAGATTTCGGATATACAAGCTCACAGCACAGCACCGAGTGCCACGCTGCAAGCTTGTAGATCTGCTATTTTTTAACTCTTTGAGTGCCACCCCTTTCACCACTAGAGGGCGCCCAGTGACCATAGAAAATCCCATAGAGATATGCTGGTATATGCAGAAGCCCTGCAGCCATGACTTGCCTGAACACTTTCCTTTGTGCATGTACAGGAAGAGGATGAAGCTAGCTTGAAGTTAGCTATTGGCTACCAAGCATTTTAGAAGCCTTATTTTCGTCAACTTAGCCATGATTAAACCTTGCACACCTCATGCATGGGAAAAAAACAGAGAAGAATGAGCTCTAAAAAATCCAATGCAATCCTGGATTGCATTGGAGTGGATTTGTGCAGTTTGTTCACAGCTTTCAAACAAAAAAATCCGATTGGAAATCCGTTCAGGCATTCTTGAGATAATCGCCATTATGTTTTACATGTTATGTAAACAAACATGGCTGCCCTGTATGTTAGATGGGGTTGTATGGGGTGGAACATGCAAAATCGCGATTGAAATCATGTTCACCAGATTTGATGGGGTCCAAAAAAAAAATCAAAAAAAATTCAAAAAACATTTTTTCCAAAAAAAAAAAAAAATCGGCACTCTGCGATACGCTAATAAAGCCGAACTAGTTCGGGATTGGCACTCAATGAGTTAATAATCGTGAAATCCTTAAATAAATAGCAAATCCTTGAATAGATCATTTGTAACTCAATCTGTCTTTCTCAGGGTCCCTGGAACAAAATATTTTGAGCACCACTGATATGGAAACCCGTTCAGAAAACCGTTAGAAGACTTTTTTTTACTGTATTTTTCAGGTCTTTTAACGCTTTCAGTGCCAGTTTTCACCACTAGAGGGCGCCCAATGGCCATAGAATTCACCATAGAGATACGCTGGTATATGCACAAGCTGTGCGCAGCCATGATGCGCCTGAACACTTTCCTTTGTGCATGTACAGGAACAGGATGAAGTTAGCTTGAAGTTAGCTATTGGCTACCAAGCATTTTAGAAGCCCTATTTTCGGCGATTTAGCCATGATTAAACCTTGCACACCTCATGGATATGCATGGAACAGAGAAAATGAGCTCTAAAGATCCTGGATTGCATTGGAGTGGATGGTAAATATCGGCGGCGCGATGCTCTCACGGGCCGTGTAAACAGATGACGGCCGGCGGCGCGGCTCGAAAAGAAAAAAAATAATAATAATTACAAAAATATATATTTTTTTAAAAGCCGAACTAGTTCGGGATAGGCACCAAGGACGTTAATAAGGTCCAAATTATCCCGAACTAGTTCGGGATAGGCACTGTATGAGTTAATAATGGGGTCAGGGGATGGGGTTCTCACCGGGTGGTAATGCTGTCCGGTGCTGAAGACCACACTGCAGGCGGGGACCTGTTGCTGTGAGGAGCAGACAGGGGGGAGGTGCTGTCCGCTACATAGAGGAGCCGCTAGGCCATGGGGAGGGACCGGTGTCACCGTGTAGGAGACTGGTACACTGGCCTGCTGCAGCTGCAGGAGGGACGGACACTGCTGTTAGCATGCACTCAAGTCTCCCTTTTTCTTTATCTCTCTCACACACACACACACACACACAGGAAAAAGTGTCTCATCATTTTTCCTCAGTTTCACACACTGTCGGGCAGTTTCAAAAAAAATTTTTTTTTTCGTAAAGCAAAGCCTTGCTTCATCATACAAGACAGTCGCACACGACTAGTGAAAATAGCAGGCTATTTCACTATTCTAACTAATTTTTTAAAATGATAAATACAAAACGAAGGATTTTGGACATACAAGGTTTCCACCCGACAACAACGATATTATACTAAAGGTGTCCCAATATATCGTGACAGGAAATATTGTGATAGCGATATAACATAAATAATAATAATAATTTTCTGGTGAAAATTACGGGAGTGGATATGGTGTGTGATATGAAATTAAACCCACGGTAATTGTTTAGTTATCATAATTGTTTTGGCTGTCTTCCACCCTAGTCAAGGGTTCGGAGGATAAATGAAATAAGACTAGTCACAGCTGATGCTTGTTCAATGTGCCTTGTTGACCTACTTTAGTCCAGCAAGAGGCAATAATACTTTACATTACTGTGTGACCAAATAGTTATCCAAGACTGCATCAGAGGATTTACAAGCAACGCTCTCTGGTGTCATGGAACTGTGCTTCACAAATGAACTTTATTAATGTAATACAACCCGGATTCCATCACAGCAAACTGAAGATGATCGGCAATGGTGATGAGAATTGGAAAAACTAAAACAACAAATAGAACTGGTTGGTGCCTTGCATGGTCTGCTTCTAACACTGTGGGCATGTGACTGTGTGTGTGAATGGGTGAATGTAATACACATCATAAAGCTCTTTGGATAACCAGACACTATATAAATGCACCATTTACCACTTATAGACAGTGGTAGGGATGGGACGATACGCGATATTATCATTTATTGTGACAAGAAAACACTCACGATAATCGTATCGTGGAGATCTAATTTATCGTGATATCGTTCTTCGTCATGCACTGGGATTAATTCACCTTTTATTTGCCGAGCTGCATATCCGGTACCACTTAAACCCTCTATAATTGGTAAAAGGTACTTATAATAAACGTACTTGACACAGTCTTTTTTTCAGTCTATCAAATGGCTTTGCCAAAAAATAGCCGATCTACAAGCTCACAACGCGTCGCGTTACGACACGTTGTGAGCTTGTAGATCTGCTATTTTTTTGGCAAATGTTCCGTCCCAGGATAATGGATTTTGATTATCGTGATAATATCGTAAATCTCAATTTCTTTTGTCACAATAATCGTGATATCTAATGTTCATATGGTCCCATCCCTAGACAGTGGTGACATACACCGACACACACCTGTTCGTGCAGGTCCATGACCATGGCTCCTTGCTGCTGTTGTACTGCATGTTGTTGCTGCTGCTGCTGCTGGTGATGCTGGTGGTGGTGAGGGTGGTGGTGGTGGTGGTGAGGGTGGGGGTGGTGGGCGGCCGGGTGCAGCAGTCGAGGCGACAGCGTGGGGGGGTGGAAAGCCCGGGGCTCCTCCGACGCGGCCCCTCCGCCCGCGGTCAAGGGGGCCTGTCCGTACACGTTGGGGGCATGGGTGGCAAACGTCTGGTGAGGTGAGGGGTGGGGGTTGCGGTGGTGGTAGTTCTCGTCCTGGTGCTCCGACGGGGACAGGCGGGGTCCGGGGCCTTGGGGGGAGGGGTGGGGGTGTTGGGGGAGGTGGCGGGCGGGCCGGGAGAGACGGCCGCGCTGGCGCCTTGCGGGTGGGCTGCAAGGAAATCAACACACGGTTTACTAGAGCAACACTGTACCATGGAATTATACAAGGACCAAAAGAACACACTGACTATTAAGGACATTCATATTAATATATTGTTGCCGTCTGGCAGAAACCTTGCAACTCTATATTTATTTTCTTTGTAAATTACTTCCAACATTGCTTAATACATCATACTACTATTCATACTACTACTGTGTCACACAAAATCAGACAAGAATAACCAACCATCCTACCTAAAAATAGATCTGCTATTTTTGAAGCCATTTCTTTTAAGTGTGGTAAGGCCATGGCTACACGGAGCTGGATATTTCTGAAGCTAGACATTTTTTGGTGCTGTTGGGGCTTGCAGCCACACAAAGCTGGATATTTCGGCTGCGAAGCTGGATATTTTTTAAACCGGATAAATAAGTGGAGAGATTGAAAAATATCCGATTCACTGGATCCGTGTAGACATGGAACCCGGATATCTCTGAAGACTTTACTGTGCGTGTGCTTGTTAGACCTAGATATCTTTGTCGTGTGGACCTAGATATTTTTCTATGTGGATATCTGAAAAACCGGGATATATGAAATATCCAGCTCCGTGTGGACCTAGATATTTTTCTATGTGGATATCTGAAAAACCGGGATATATTAAATATCCAGCTCCGTGTAGCCATGGCCTTAGTGTGTCTGGGTTGAGGTCTAATCATCGGTCATATTTTACCTGCGTCTGTGCCTGGCAGGCGTGTGGCACCTCTCCTGGTGGTAGTGTGTGTGGGGGTGAGGTGGTCTCCGGTTGGGGGTCCCCAGCTCCCAGGGCCGGATGGGGGGAGACGGGGTGGAAGGAGGGGGTGCAGAGGAGGAGATCTGCTCCAGAACGGACTGACTGGACAGCCTCTGGCGCTTCGGACTGGGACTGTCCTCACTCTGTGGTCGCAAGAGAGGAGGGGGTACTGGGATTAGGGACCATGTCAATCAAATCAAAGCTATTATTTATACATCAGTGCTGTGGTTCTCAACCTTTTCTGGGTCAGGGCCCACCTGCCAAATCTCAAAATCGTTCATTGTCAGAGCAAGAGTATGTTATAGTCACTGTCGAGCAGAAACCTCTCCAAATTTCGAATTGTTTTCGTAAAGTAAAGCCCTGCTTCATCATACACAATAGTGAAAATAGCCAATCTACAAGCACACAACGCCTCGCACCGCGAGGTGTTGTGTTCTCGTAGATCGGCTATTTTCACTAGTTTAAATCATGATAAATACAAAACGAACGAGTTTTGGACATACAAGGTTTCGACCCAAAAACAATGTTATGATCAATCAATCGATTGAGTTTCGACTTGGATCAATGGAACTAAGAGTTCCTATTTACTTTTTTTCAAGGTTTAAAGAAAAAATAACATTTTGGGGGGATAATTCTATATTATCATCATCTCAATTGTCAATGACTTGGGGGCCCACTTGCAGTAAGTTGGCAACCCGCCAGTGGGTCCGGATCCCACGGGTGATTACCACTGATTTATATAGTACTTTTCATACAATCTAATACACATAATAAACAAATAACAAACAGTGAGATCAAAGACGAGGACAGCGAAACACCAGAGACACACAACTAGAAACAACACGAGTCAGAGGATATCAGATCCGATACATTTGAATAAAAAGATTGCAGCTGCGAGATTGAACCTGCAATCCGGTGTATGCAATTACAATATAACAAGCACATGTGCAGTTGGTTAGAGGTGGTTTCCCTAGTCCAATGGGTGTCAGGGTAAGACACCTCCTGGTTGAGAAGTAGCCCTGGCAGAAGCTCAGAAGCCCAATATTTCCCCTGGTTAAGTGGGGGTTCTCTCTAGTTGAGCAGTAGGTGTGTGATCTCCCATACGGGACACCTGTGATCAGTCGCAAATATGTCGTCACTGTCGGGCAGAAACCTCGTATCTTCAAGTTTCAAATTTGTACGTTTTTTTTCGCAAAGCAAAGCCCTGCTTTGCCATACAAGGGCGTCGCACAAAAGTAGTGAAAACAGCCGATCTACAAGCACTCAACGCCTTGCGGTGCGAGGCATTGTGTGCTTGTAGATCGGCTGTTTTCACTAGTCTAACTAATTTTTGGAGCGGTGAAAGCGCTCCCAATAGACAGGTATGTCTGTGGGTGGGTGGGTGGCTATGTGGGTGGCTGGCTATGTCTGTAGCCTGGCAATACCTTGAGTGGCCACACACAACACACAAGTTAAAGGAGGGGCGCTGTTGTGCAGGCACACACACACACAGCTTCTATGGCACTATTGTGCAGACTAGACACACACACACACACACACACACACACACACACACACGGTATAGCTGCTCAGATTCACCGCTCCACTTCGAACCGAGGTTTGATTTTTTAAATGATAAATACGAAACAAACGGTTTTGGACATACAAGGTTTCCATCCGACAACGACGACGTGCATCTCTGTGTCAGGAGAGGACAACTCAAAGATTGTAGCTTTAGAGATAGAACATGGATAAAAATAGAGATAATAAGCCAAAGAAACAACGACAAAGATTCAAATCTAGGCCTAACAGAGACTAAAAGCAGCCTGGTTTAAAAGCGGGCTGAAAAGGTGTAGCCTATTTTAAGTTTGTGTTTAAAAATACCAACATTCCCAGCTCCCCTCAGATCCTCTGGGAAGCCATTCCAGAGGCTGGGATCCTAGTGGGCTGGGAAACGACCGCCTATCGGTCATACTTGTACCAAATAAATCAATTCACCATGCTGCACATGCCTTCTGGTGCACTATTCAATACTATTGCACAATCACACACACACACACACACACACACACACACACACACACACACACACACACACACACACTACACTCCTTTGTGACTCATGGCATTTCCTCTGCCCTGTGTGTTTTCTGTGTGTGTGTGTGTGTGTGTGTGTGTGTGTGTGTGTGTGTGTGTGTGTGTGTGTGTGTGTGTGTGTGTGTGTGTGTATCAGTGAAAGAGTTTTGTACATGCGTTGTGAGTGTTGCGCCACCCGGGTTCAGAGGCCTGGAGAGGGACGGGATGGGGTGGGGGGGATCGGTTCAAAGTCACTTCCGCTCCGAGCGAGGAAATCCAAATATGGGATGTGAACACACACACACACACAGGCCCATGTGCGAGTCATACACAGAATCCTCCTCGCGGGAATAGCTTGAACAATACTTTCTGAAAGAGTTGCAGTAAAACTAATCGGTTACACACGCTTATCCATACAGTCACACAGGTTAAACTAATCCGTCCTGATAGACGTGTCATACACTCTGCTTGGGAATCCAATACACTCATCTTGTGAGTCACTGCTTACCGGCAAATGCTGACTCTGAGACCAGGCTGTGCTTTGCCAGCCATGACTGCACAGTGAGCACACACACACACAGTCACACTCTCCCTCTCTCATAGAGCTGGGCAATTAATCAAAAACATATCGAAACCGATATCTAGAACCAATAACCGACTTAATCTTGCTCGTGTAGGGTTTTAATCGAGAAATAGTTTTCCCCCTTCTGCCCTCTATAACAGGGGTCTTCAACGTTTTCAAGCCAAGGACCCCTTAGCTGAGAGAGAGATGAAGCAGGGACCCCCACAACCTGTTCATAGATTCCATATAGTTTCTTTGTTTGACAGCATAATCATCAGTGTATTTTGGATTCATGTCAATTTGTGTTTTCAGATATGTAACCACTTGAAACATCAATACTTAATAAACTTGACCTTTCACTCTGTACTTAGTCTGCTCTTTTTCCGCTCTACACCGAACCTCTTTGCCGAAAATAGCCAATCTACAAGCTCACAACGCGCGTTGTGAGCTTGTAGATCTGCTATTTTTGGCCAAAGTTCTATTGATTTTAAAATTATTAAAATGGACACTAGGGTTCAAGTGGTTAATCTAAAAAAAGGAGACAAAGATTTGGAGGACCCCCTGTAGTAAGGACCCCCTAGGGGTCCTGGACCCCCTGTTGAAGACTCCTGCTCTATAACAATGAATCAAGATTTTTTTTATAATAGACTAAATCTATTAACCACTTAACCCTGTATTATGCTTCTTTGTACAATGGTAGCAAACAGAGGTAGTGTTTCTTCTTTTTAAAATCGTTCACGTAATGGGGCAAAAGTTTGAAACAATCATGATCTCGTTTGGAAGTCATATCTCTCTCTTTCAAACAGGCTGACAGTCGCTTCTGTCATCTTAGCGACTCCCCCTCACTGAAACCTTTGGTTCTGTTCCGAGGCACATACAACAGCTCCCTATAGAAACACTAAACACATTACACAATGTTTCTGCACACTTCTACACAGTCCAATGCTCAGTGTTCATGGAACTCTGACAGTGCACAGACAGAACGTAACCAAATGGACCGTCAAAGTTGGCCTACATCAACACTGAGGATTTTACTGTGTGCTCACACATAAACACCTTCGTGGTGGCTCTCGCTCTCTCGCGCTCTCTGTCTGTCTTTCTCTCATCGTGGGAGAGGCACGTTTTAACAGTGTGATAAAAATGACTCAGCGGCTGTGACTTTTAACAGACGCACGTGCATGCACGCGCGCGCACACACATACAAACACACTGGCACAAACGCTCAGCAGCCTTGAGAGCAGCATGATAGTTAACAGGAAACAGCTGGAGATCAGACTGCGCACACCATGGATGTATTAAGAGAGCTCGTGCGCGTGTGCACACACACTAACACACTCATAGAAACGCCCACAAACAGGCGCACATGCTCGTTCACACGCGGTCAGCTGCCACCGTGCAAGTACAGCCCGTAAAGAACAATGTGACGTCTACACAAAACATTCTGCTCCTCTGGCAAGGATGAACTAACAGTCTTCAGGATGCCACGCTCACACAATGTGCCCAAATCTCACTCTGTGCCTGTGTACTTGTGTACTTGTATACATGATACTTGACAGGTCAAATGTGCCCAAAATGTTATCGGTGTTGTTGTCGGGTGGAAACCTTGTATGTCCAAAACCATTCATTTTGTATTTATCATTTTAAAAAGGATTTAAAATAGTGAAAATACCCGATCCACAAGCAGATCAGATCTGCTATTTTCAATAGTCTTGTGCGACAGTCTGGTATGATGTAGCAGGGCTTTACTTTACGAAAGAAACTTGGAGATGCGAGGTTTCTGCCTGACAATGACGATAGATTATAATTATAATATTATGTTATGATTTGAGTTGTTGACCTTGTGAGGACCGTTTTCCTGGTCCTCAGAGAATATCAAGAATCAAATATGACTTTGGGATCACAATTGGGAAAAGCTTCAGGCTGGGTTTAGGTTTAGGAGAAGACATTTCAAGGTTAGGTTTAGGGGTTGGGGTTAGCTTTTCCCGTAATTCATACCTAGTTGTGCAGTGAAAAATAGCAGACAGACAACAGCAGACAGTTGACGATCGCCAATTTTACATCTATTATAAGCTAATTTAAATGCCGTCCTAAAAACATTTATCTCCTAACAAGTATAGTAAGCTTCAGGGACATGCAGAGAATGTTAGAGAGGCAGGGGCTGACATTTCTAAAAGGGCCTTTTGGTGAAAACATCGAAAATAGCAGACCTCCAAGCTCACAACGTGTCGCGCTGCGATGCGTTGTGAGCTTGGAGATTGGCTATTTTCGGTGCGTGATACCACACTGAACTAAGCATAACCAGTAAGACTCCCTAATCGGGAGATAAGCGACCGTAGGTCTCGCTAGAAGAGGGCCATGTGAGAAATGAGGGGTGGGGTCTCCGCGTTGCCTTGGCGGACGAATAGGTACCGGCCCCAGCTCTCCCGGACGCTCCTAGGCCGAGTTAGGGCATTTTATGTGAGCTGCAGTGGAGGGGGTCCTCCACTGGGGGCGCCACCACTTTTGCATCCGTTCTGGAGTAGCAGGAGTGGGTGGTCCCCAGGAATTCCCCGTGAGCAGCCCCGTGGGGGTGGTCATTTGGTCATTTTTGCACATTTGGTATTTCTTTTACACCTGGGGGTCCCCCAGGGACCTGGGGGTCCCTGGAACTCTGGGGGTCCTTGGAGGTTGTAGTTTGGCAGGTAAGGAGTGTGTGTGCAAAATCTGGCATGGATCGGGGCAACGGTTGCGGAGATATGAGCAGGGCAAAAGTGTGACGTCTGACGTGTGACGGACGGACTGACTGACGCACGGACACCTGGTGGAGCTTTCTGTAGTAAGTGCGACCTACGGTCGCAATCAAGTCAATAATGGCAATGTGGCGTACAGCATGGATTTCAATACAGAGGGCAATTCTTTCAACATAAGATGCTGCATTTAAGTTCAGGAGAGTTTGCTGCCTTCAGGTATGGCATGGAAAGAGGGCATATGCATTTCTTTCACCACCGTCAAAAAAACGCATTCATGGTCTGGGGAGGCACTTTTTACAGACGGATAAAAGGGCAGGGGCTCAAGCCCCCTCTGATGTTATGTGTGCACGTTCCTGGTAAGCTTACACACTGTGCCCAAGTCTCAATGTCTGTGACCCCCTCCTCCCCCCTCTCTCTCACACACATACAAGTCTGAAACCATACACTGCAGTCATGGATTGGCACAGGATTTGACCTGAGCTTGGCCAGCTTATGAGAAGCCCCAATGATAACAATGACCTCACTCTGTCTGGAGAAGAAGGAGCTATATGATAGGAAAGAACCGGTCAGATCAAAAGAGAGAGAGAGAGGAAGAGACAGATGGACGGACATAGATGAAACGTTAAAGACTGTGTGTGTGTGTGTGTGTGTGTGTGTGTGTGTGTGTGTGTGTGTGTGTGTGTGTGTGTGTGTGTGTCTCTCTCATTGGCGTTTGGCTCCTACTGTCCAAGCCTTTGTTAAGCTATACTAAAAGTCTAAACCTCCTACCTTCTGCCTCTATCTTGCTCAATTTCCCTAATTTGAAGGCATATCAGCTGCCATATAAGTAACGGTTATACGGTTTTCTTTGATAACGCTCGTGTTTGATGACTGGAGGGGTTTGCTTTATTGCTTTATTACCTCTGGTCCCTGAGAAAGTGCTGCAACCATTTGCCCATGCCAGTTTGGACAGGGAGAAAGAGACTAATCCAACTCAGAGGATTTGAGCCATAGGGTTTTCTGTGGGTTCTCAGAGCAGTTGGGCTTTTGTCCCAAGTTGGTGTCGGTTGTTTTAACCCATTTAGGCCTAGAATTATTGAATGCTTTAACCAGTGAAAAATAGCAGATATACAAGCTCACAGCGCGGCACCGAGTGCCGCGCTGCGAGCTTGTATATCTGCTATTTTTGAAAAAGTCGTGAAAATGTGTGCAAATCTTTGAATAATTATGCATTTTCAAAGCGAACGTTTGTAACTCAAATTTTGCTTCTGGGTGGTCCCTGGAACTAGATATTTTGGGGGTCCTTCACATGAAAAGGTTTGAGAACCACTGACACAGTAGTCTCTCAAGAACAGACTAACTGAGCCCCGTTTAAGTGAAAAGGACCTTTTCTTTGACGATGGCTGGCCAGATTGCTGACATAGAAACATAGGTTTTTCAAAGAATCTTAGAAGGATTCAAAAGACACTTATAGAATCGGGTCAAAATTCAAATTTTCACGATTTTTCAAAAAAATATACAAGCTCGGAGCGCTTGTATATTCATGGGTTGCATTTGTAGTCCTATACCAGCCATGTTGAGGACCAACACAGGTGTTCTGATTGGTGTAGAACATTAGTTCTATGCCAATCAGACAAATTGAAAAACCTGTGTTGGTCCTCATCATGGCCGTTTAGGACTACAAATGCAACCCATGAATTTGGACTCCCATCTGAACGTATTTTGTGCCAGAGCCCTTTATACAACAAGACTTGTGTTGTTGCAATGTTTCAAAAGATATATTTTTCCAACGGGCATTGTCTGCCAGCAGTCAGCAGACATGTGCACACAGCAGTAGACCAGTACCCAAGCTGGACTGCATTCATAGGACAAAGTGCCCTCTTTATACCTACTGTGTACACAGTCCTTTTCAAAGGAAATGTGTCAGTACATCAGCCATTTTCATTTTCATGCTCTGAATACAAGCTCACAATGCATTGTGTAAGCTCGTAGATCTGCTAGTTTTGGAAATTATGAATTTGTTTAGAATTTCTTATCCTACATGCCCAAAATAGGAAAGACAGTTGAAACTGGTTAATTGGTGGAGAAAAACCTCCAGAATCAGAGAAAACAATATTAAACATAATGCCACTGTCGTATTTCACATTTCTTCATGAATTAATACCCTATACTGAATCATGTTACAAGAGCGGGGCACAAAAGTAACGAAAATAACAGATCTACAAGCTCACAACGCGCCAGGATGCGACAAAGAATCGACATGGTTTCCATCCAACAGCGACAATAGACTCAACATACATTTCTACATGGGATAGTGGCACCAGTCATCTACCTCCCCCCTCCCCCCTCTGTTCCTCTCAACACCACCTCCCTCCCTGCGCACCCACCCCACCCTCCCTCCAGTCTAGCTCTGTGCCCAAACCCCAAGGGACGCGGACTGTGCCCATTTTCATATCTAAGCCAGCCCCTTCCAGCCTACGCTGCACCCCCACTGTCATCTCCTCCCATCGCCCCCCCCCCCCTCTCTTTCCATCAGATATGCTGTACAGGTCCCCCCCCCCCTTCCCCCTCCCTCACTCTCTCCCTCCGTCTTGTCAGTCTGTCTTGCCCTTAAATCTGAGGGGGCATGGCAAGAGTTCATTGAAAGGAAACACACGCACACGCACGCACACACACACACACACACACACACACACACACACACACACACACACAGTCTGTCGAGCACATGCAGGGTATTGCCCATTAGTATGAAAGTTTGATGGGCCTGTCTGCCCGCGTTAGAGGAAAGGGCCAGTGTGAGACAAAGAGAGAGAGTGTGTGTGTGTGTGTGTGTGTGTGTGTGTGTGTGTGTGTGTGTGTGTGTGTGTACCCCACCTCCAGCAATAAGTAAAAATCACACCCGTGTGAACTGAGCGGTGGTCGTGGAAGCTGCGCAACAGCACGTGTGTGTGTGTGTGTGTGTGTGTGTGTGTGTGTGTGTGTGTGTCTGGCCTGGCCTGAACAACAGCGCCCCTCCCTTAACATGTGTGGTCAGAAAAGGTACTTCAGGCTACATACAGACACGCACACACACACACACGGACGCATACACACACGGCCACGTATAGGAGACGGTGTAACCACCGCTCAAAAAGCAGCATACAGTCTCTTGTTGAGAGAGAATGCACATTGGGAACACACACACACACAAACACACACAAACACCTTGTTTAAACATGTCTGCACTACAACCAGAAAGAACAGAGAGAGAAAACAGTGACTCTGTTTCATCATCAGTCCTCCCATATGTACACACACACACACACACACACACACACACACACACTCACTCACACACACGGGAACAGAACTGCTAGCTCCCTGCAGAAACATATTCTGTACAGCTCCATGGCTGCTATTACATTCTGCAACGTTCCACTGTGCAGGGACCACACACACACCCTCCCGATCCATTTCGACTGTGTCCACATCCGGCACACAAGCGCACGCGTGCACGCACCCAGTACTAACTGGACACACACACACACACACAGTACAAACTGGACACACACACACACACACAGAGTCACGCACACAGTACAGACTGGACACACACCCTTGAAGCATTGAGAATAGACACACCCTCAAACATTCTATTTCACTCTGTTCACACTTGGAACACACAACCGCTCGCACACACACACACACACACACACACACACACACACACACACACACACACACACACACACACACACACACACACACACACACACACACACACACACACACACACACACACACACACACACACACACACACACACACACACACACACACACACACACACACACACACACACACAGGAAGTGTGGAGAGCAGCTGTTCTGGTTTCCCCGTCAACAGTGAGGCACAGAAAACCAAAATAAAGACAGGGCCGAGCCCAGAGAGAGCTATCTAACTAACACACACTCACACGTGCACACTGACGAAATAAGCCTCAACTGGCAGTCGTTCTCTCAAACGCTAATGAACATTAAACAGTGTTAATTCATCCATTTTCTTGACTCCGAGATCGTGCACATAGAACCAAATGGACATCGAAGAAGGGTCCATTTGGTTCCATTTGCACATAGGGCGGTCACGATTATGACATTTTACATGACGATTAATTGTCACTCAAATAATTGCGATTAGCGATTTAATTGTGTTTTTGTTGTTGACAATTGGATTTCTGTTTGGCTTGAAGGCTTCGAAGTTGCACATGGCAGATATGACACATAACCTAAATATACAAAGAAATGAAGGACATATTTGACAACTTTACACTTTAAAAAGAACATTGATAGTGGAAATAGCCGATCTACAAGCTCACAACGTGACGCGTTGTGAGCTTGTAGATCTGCTATTTACACTATTTTTTAAATGTTTGAACATATATAAACATTTTTCAACATGTTAACGATTATGACGATCATCACAAAATAATTTGCGATTATGTAAAATAATTGCGATTAGACGATTATGTAATAATTGTGACAGCCCTATTTGCACAGTACACTCCCTGCCATAAACGAACGCTATGGATTTTACTGTGTGTGCGTGTTGTTCCATGCTGGCACAATGGCTATTTGCTTTTTCCAGCTTCATTGATATTAGCAGACATGCTTTTCTCTCTTTAAAAAAAAACACACACACACACACATTCTGTCAACTAGATTTCAAAGCCCACTTCATTTCCTCCGCTACTGTTACTCCCTTCCGCCCCCACCTCCTCCTCCCTCCCTCCCTCCCTCCCTTCTTCCTCTCTCACCAACCAGGCCCACAGCTGGAGGTGAAATCATTAGCAATGCCCCCTCCCTCACAGCTTTCCTTTCCTCTCTCCCTCCAAGGCTTCTGCACAGGCACGTGCACACAGACATCAAAGGGGGGCTTGAGCCCCTGCCCTTTTATCCGTCTGTAAAAAAGTGTCCTCTCCGGACCACGAATGCTGTTTTTACTACGGTGAAAGAAATGCAAACGCCCTCTTTTCCATGCCATACCTGGAAGGCGGCATTCAAGAGAATTGCCTTGTCCAAACTCTCATGAACTTGAATGCAGCGTCTTGTGTTGAAAGAATCGCCCTTTCTTTGTAGAAGTCCATGCCGTTACACCAAATTCAGTGTGGTATAACGCACGGAAAATAGCCGACCTCCAAGTTCACAACGCGTCGCGCAACTTGGAGGTCTGCTATTTTCAATATTTCCACCAAAAGGCCCTTTTAGAAATGTCAGCCCCTGCCTCTCTAACATTCTCTGCACGTCCCTGCTTCTGCACCACCTCCACACCCCCACACACACACTCACACCAGTATCCTGCCTCCTCCTTCCTCCCTCTGTTTTTCTTGCGGTCCCCTCCTCATAATAGAGGCTGTTCCTTTTTCCAACGGGTTACGCTCCAGTGACAATGTCTATTGATTATGGGAGTAAGGACTTGGGTGATATACTTTTACCTTCATGCTACTGTACACAGTAAAATCCCCCAGGGTCCATTTGTGGGTCCATTTGGCGACATTTTAAATGAACAGAGAGGGTATTTTACTGCGTATGTTGCTGTAGGGTGGTGGGCACACAATAAGGATTGTTAAAACGCTAATCAACAGCACTTGACTAATACCATGTTTCCCTTTGTATTATCGCCATATAAAGAACAGGATAAATAAAACAAGACTAAAAGTCTAAAAGCTCTACTACTTATTATACCCAAGGTATTTGTACTTTACTTGAGTATTTCCAAGTATTTCACTTCTACTCCACTACATCTTGGATACAAATATTGTACTCCACTACATTTATATGACAACTTGAGTTTAGGGCTGTCGCAATTATTACATAATCGTCTAATCGCAATTATTTTACATAACAATTATTTTGCGATAATCGTCATAATCGTTTACATGTTGAACATTTTTCTTATATATTCAAACATTTAAAAAATAGTGGGAGCTCACAAGTGAGCCTGTAGATTTTCCACTATCAATGTTCTTTTTAAAGTGTAAAGTTGTCAAATATGTCAGTCATTCCTTTGTATATTTTAGGTTATGTGTCATATCTGCCATGTGCAACTTCAAAGCCTACAAGCCAAACAGAAATGTAATTGTCAACGACAAAAACACAATTAACTCACTTAGCGCCGAGCGACTTTCGGGGCGACTAACTAATGATGGCGTTTAGTGCCGAGCGACTCGGAGCGACTTTTATATAAAAGCATTGTTTAAGCTTTTAATTTGGGTTGATAGACGGAGCGGAACGGTTAGCTTACCTTCGACTAGCATACAGATGAAAACCGTGAAAAAAAAGGATACGATTATGACGTCACCTTTAAGCCATAGCTTCCTGTTTACGTAGGCCTCTGTTAGCCGCTAGGCTCAATGCAAACCATCCGACCCTCACGTAGCTTCACTAGGTCGGATTTTGATTCGGAAACTTTCTGTGTGGCATCTATATACGTTCCGATGCCCATACCAATGGTGGTTTGAGACGATCAAGCACGAATTGAGCAGTATTGAGCTCAAATGGCGGCCCGCGGCCTGTCCATTGAATGTCAATGGAGAGCATGTCATTGTACCATCCTGTTATGTCATGAACCTTGTTTTTTATTCTGACTTAACATGGGACCATGGAAAGTCTATGAGCTATGGCTCACTCTAGTGGTCATCTTGTGGCATCCGCAGGCACGTGTACCTGTTTATGTAATGTGATTTTGGGGATTCAATATAGCTATTTCCTGGCGTTATAAGCGCAGATTCATATTGAAATCTGGCTCGCTCGGCGCTAAGTGAGTTAAATCGTTAATCACAATTATTTGAGTGACAATTAATCGTCATGTAAAATGTCATAATCGAGACAGCCCTACTCGAGTTACTAGTTACTTTGTAGATTGATTATACCGGTAATTGCAAAATAAACATTAACCACTTCAACCATATATACATTTGGGCCATTTAAAAGTACTTTTTCCACCACTGGTCTTGAGCTCTGCAGTGTAAGCTCTGCTGTGCTCATGCCTCAGTATGTACATGGTGCTCGTCTTACCCTCCTAGCTGGGCCTCCCACAGTGTCAGTTTGCTCACCAGCAGCTCTGGCTGCCTGCAGCCTGACGCAGCGCAAGGCCACACACACCATTTGCCTTCCAGATATCTTGTTTGGTACTTAAGTGTTGGACAGACAGACAGACAGACAGATTGACCAACCTAGCCATCCTTAGAGCCCTACCACTGGCGAGGCCAATAGATTATAATAAAAACGTAGAAAAACGGAAGAAAAACAGGGTTCTAATTTTATATTCTGAGCATGATTCACAGGGGTTTGTGAGGATCCTCCACGTCATATTTTCGTGCTCCAACACAGCTCTTCTGTTTAAACAGCTATGACTTCAGTGTGGAAACATGAAAATCACATTCTGTGTATGTCATACACACACTATTAGGAAACAGTAAGGTGTGTGCGCGTGCGTGCGTGTGTGTGTGCTTACAGGGTGGTGCGCATTTTTCATTAATTCACTCAATTGATGGAGACTTTTCTCTACTCTAATATCTGATTGAGGCTGTGACCCTGGTCAGTCACTATGATTCCATACAGATTTATGTGCAGTTAGCACTAAATTGAAAGCTCTGTTCTGTGAGGACCTGACTAGCACCCACTAGAGGCCGTGCTGCTCATTACACCAAACCAGACTGAAGTTTGGGCAAAAAATTGCCAAGTTCCAAGACAGACAGACAGACAGACAGACAGACAGACAGACAGACAGACAGACAGACAGACAGACAGACAGACCGACAGACACAGACAGAAAAGAGTTGACATTTTGGCTTAAATGTGGTATAGAGGAGAGGTCATGGGGTCATTCAAACAGCAAAAGTTCATCCTCTGGTGAGCATTAATGTGCTCAGCTTATTTCCTCTAGCACCCAAAGGTGGCACTAGAGGAATGGACAGGAAGGGGGGGGGGGGGGGGGTCACTCAAATCAGCAGCAATCCAGCCTGCTCTGGGACCAAAGTGTTGGGTGGACCAACAAACCAACCGTGTGTGTGTGTGTGTGTGTGTGTGTGTGTGTGTGTGTGTGTGTGTGTGTGTGTGTGTGTGTGTGTCTCTTACCTTGTCGCTCTCATCTCCATATGCGTGGTCAGGGTGACAGTGGTAGGCCCCTCCAATGGCTCCTATACAGAGAAGAACAGAGCAGAGGATCACTCACACACCAAGATTACATGACTACTACTACCTCTATTCATGGTTTAAGCCTGGTGGTTGGAATGTAACCTGACCACCTGTGAACCGTAGTTTGGGTTACAATGGACGGCACTCAAACTCTCAAAGAAGGATACCACCGATCTTATCCACCAACCACAGAGGCTGGCTACTCCCAAAACACCCCCAATTTCAACATTCTGATTGTTTAAGTGTAGTTCACTTAAACAATCATGAACTAAAAATGACTGCTGGTTATCTGACAAGTCGGCTTGTAGACTAGTTTATCATTTATTAAATTGCGGAGCCATTTAGTGCTGGGCCATATGCTCCTTGAGAGCTGAATCTGAATCCAACTCCCATCTTGTCTTTCATGTCTCTCCTCTCTCTGGCCTTGGTTTCCTGTCTCTCTACTGCACTGTGACTCTCCAATCTGAAATAAAGGATAACATCTTTTAATGACATTTTGTGTCTGACTAGTGGTATTCTGAAAGTTCTTCCTCGGCTTTCTTCATTTCAGCCCAGTTAAGAGAAGTAGCTATTCAGAACAGGACTGCTATGTGAATGACATAGTTGATCAAAAAATATTTGAAATCAACAAAACTAGTCGAGCCAAGGCTGTTCATAATCAACTCAATTATTTCAATGACCTGAACCGACCAGTCTATGGTTGGGATCCGGAACTGGACGAACAAAATCCAACATTGAGGAACCGGAACCGGTCCGTTAGGGCTGTCACAATTACATAATCGTCTAATCGCAATTATTTGACATAATCGCAATTATGTTGTGATAATCGTCATAATCATTTACATATTGAAAAATGTTTATATATGTTCACACATTTAAAAACTAGTGGAAATAGCAGATCTACAAGCTCACAATTAAAGATCGGCTATTTCCACAATCAATGTTCTTTTTAAAGTGTAAAGTTGTCAAATCTTTGTATATTTAGGTTATGTGTCATATCTGCCATGTGCCACTTCAAAGCCTACAAGCCAAACAGAAATGTAACTGTCAACGACAAAAACACAATTAAATCGTTAATTGCAATTATTTGAGTGACAATTAATCGTCATGTAAAATGTCATAATCGTGACAGCCCTACGGTCTGTTACATTTGGAACTGTTTCCAGAACTGGTCACACCGCCAGTGCTGGTACTGTATGTTGATGTCACCACGTCTGCTACAATTGCAATACCGGTGGTTCTCAAATCCTTTATTTAAACCATAACTAGTGTTGAAATCGAACCAATTGGTTCCATTTGTACTCTCAGAGTTACAGACCTGTAAGGATCCATTTGGAACCTCTTACGTAACCCAGAGGGTCCCTGGACCCCACTTTGAGTATGACTAAAGTATGCAGTACTGTATGTATGATTGATATTGCATTTATCACAAATTCTAATTAAGGCCAAACATCGTTAAAAGGGAACCATTAAGGAATCAGACCGTTAAGAGGGAATCGTTAAGGAACTGGAATTGGTCAAATTCTAAAGGATCCGAAAACTCTCTCTCAATTTGATTGGCCTATTGTTTTCAAACCTATTCACAACTTAAATCCAATCTATCTGGCTCTTAAGGGAAAATAAACTAAATCTTCTCTTTAGGCTAGATAGACTAATACGTTGGCCACTGAATGTTGGGCCTTGATCCAAATACATTTAATCCCTTTGTTATTGTTCTTGTCCAACACAATTTAAAAAACAACAACGTAAAACAACAAGTGACGGAGAGTAAAAGGTGTCCGTGTGAGCGAGTGTGACAGAGAGATAGAGCAAACAACACAAAAAGGAGATTGAAATAGGAAGAGTGAAATACATATGGTATAGTCTTGTCTCTAAAATCAGAGGCTTGAGTACGCGCGCGCGCGCACACACACACACACACACACACACACACACACACACACACACACACACACACACACACACACACACACACACACACACACACACACACACACACACACACACACACACACACACACACACACACACACACACACACACACACACACACACACACACACACACACACACACACACACACACACACACACAGTAATCCTGGATTAGAGGAGCTTTCTGATGATACCGCTGCTTGCATCACCACTAAGACTTTTACTCTTTTTGTTTTTCCGTCTCTATCCTTTCATCTTCTTATCGTCAATTCCATTTGTTTTTGTTTTTCCTTTTGTTTGTGTGGAAGTAGCACCGTTTGCTGGGGACGTCCCCGCCACAGATGGTGGCAGTGGTCTTAGGTCTATCTACCCTTGGTGTCCACAGTGTGCACTCCCCAAGGGCACTCCCAGACAGTCCTACCTACCGTCGCTGTACATGGATGGTAAAGAAAGATGCAAACAAGCCTTTTTAATAGCATTCTCCCCTGTCGTCGGTTTGTTTTGATTTTTCCCCCCCTTCTCTGCTCACTGTTCCCTCCCTTTGAAGAGGATCTGTGATTGACAACAAAGGGTGTGTGTGTTGTGTCTTGTGTTTAGAGAGAGTGAGAGAGAGAGAGACAGAAGGGGCTGGGGGAAAAGATTTTCATAACTGAATCTCTCAGTACTGAAACCATCCTCCCTCTCGCATCCCCAATCCCTAGAGTATGCAAAAATAAAAAGGTATTGTAAAATGTTTTGGCAAGTAAAGCTTATAATATTAACGTGGTGGAACGGGTAAAAACAGGCTATATTCCCCAATTTGATTTGGAACTAGGGATCATGGGACGATACACAATATTATCGTTAATCGTGATAAAACCACTCACGATAATCGTATCTTGGAGATTTAATTTATCGTGATATCGTGCTCCGGCTGGGATCAATTCATCTTTTATTTGCAGAGCTGCATATCCAGTACCACTAACCGTGTTGTGAGCTTGTAGATCTGCTAATTTTTTTTGCAAATGTTCCACCCTAGGATAATGGATCTTGATTATCGAGGTAATATAGTAAATCGCGATTTCTTTTGTCACAATAATCGTGATATGACATTTTCATATCGTCCCATCCCTATTTGGAACGGTACATCGGTGAGGCATTCAAGAGGCTCAGCTACAGAATATAGTGCTCATACAATGGGCCCCAAAAATACATAAATAAATAAAACCTGTCCCTTCCTTGAATGAGACCCTGCTCGCCTCATTGTCAAGAAGACTCTGGGGCGAATGGAGTCAGAGATGAGTCATTCACACCGAGTCACTCTATAGACGGCAACACAGCAGAAGCCACAGGACAGGTTTAAGGATGTTTAGCGCATGTGGAATTTGGTTCAGCCGCAGAATAAGGCAGAAGGCTGCATACTGAGCCACGCTGCTGCTGGCTGTTCTGCCAGCGCTAAGCTCTAGTTCCATACCGTGTTAACCACTAAAACCCTATATACACTTCATTGACCAGTGATCCCCCAGGGCTCTGTACTTGGTTTGCTTCTTCTGTCCCCTCTGCGCCAAAACTCTTTGACGAAAATAGCCGATCTACAGGGCTCACAACATGTTGGGGCGTGTTATTTTCACCCCCAGAAGAGGGACGCTAGGGTTTATGCGGGGGAGTGTAGCATTGTTCCGACATGTCATTAGTCCCGACATACTATTAGTCGCTGAATGCCAACCTAGTGAATGCTAACCTGGTGAACGCTGAACCTAACCCTACTCGTACTAATGGGATGTCGGACTATTTCCCTTATGCGGTAGGTCTACCAGGTAGACAGAAAGAGGTAGGCCTTGCTAGGACTGCTCAAGAGACAGTACATGCACATGATGCTTCAGAGGTGTGTGTGTGTGTGTGTGTGTGTGTGTGTGTGTGTGTGTGTGTGTGTGTGTGTGTGTGTGTGTGTGTGTGTGTGTGTGTGTGTGTGTAAGAGCTAATAGGTAGGCGTGAGCAGATTGAACACACTGGGAGCAGCAGCTAAGCACAGAGCAGAGAATTCTCGAGGGGTACGAAGGGTGATAGGATGAAACGATCAGTATTGGTAACACAAACACACAGCGAAACGTATCCGTTTTAACCACTAAAAAAAACAGTATACTTATTACTTCATCAACCAGTGTCTCTCAGGGATCTATACTTCCGATCCTTTTTTCCCCCTCAACACCAAATCTCAGGAAAGCTGACAACATAGCATCGTGTGCTTGTAGATAGGCTATTTTAGGCAAATGCTCACCTATTAGTGTTAGAAAAAATGGACACAAACAAAACCTTATGGGTCCGTTTGGGTTCATTATAGTCCAGAAAAAGAAGGAAAGGAATGGGAGGTACAGAGGAAACAGGCATAGTGGTGGGGGAAGGGCGTATAAGTAAAAAGGAGGCATAAAGATGATGACTTTGAACAAATTACACATTTCATGATTACAAAAAGGAGGGACTAGTGATGAAACTGGAAGAACAGAGTGCGAAAGAGAGAAAAGACGAGGGGAGAGCATGGGAGGGGGTCATTTGGAAGTGGGGGGGGGCATAAAAAGGGAAGTGGAGAAGGGGAAGGAGATGTGAACGGCTGTGAAAAGGGTGAGAGAGACGAGAGAGGAGGAGAGAGGGAGAGAATGAAGGATGGAGGAACGAGATGCGATAAGGGAGAACAGAGGAGAGGAGTGAGAGATCTGGAGAACAGAGAGACAGAGATGGAGGGGGAGAGTGGGAGAGAGGGAGAGCAGGGTGGGGGTTTGCAGCTTCCCCTCTTGACTGCTATTGATTTCCTGTAAGCCTGAGAGTGCATCAGCTATTTCTATCCATTTCCTCCACCTCTCCCCTCCTCTTTCACTCCCCCTCTCTCCCTCTCATCCCTCTCTCCACGTACTCACACCTCCTCCACCCTCCCTCCCGCCCCTTTCTCACACTCTCCATCACTTCATCAACACCCCTCCCTCCGAATGCCTCTCTGCTGGCCTGTCCCTCTCTTCATGTGTGTGTGTGTGTGTGTCGCCATCCACATAGGGATGAGACGATACGCGATATTATCATTTATCGTGATAAAAAACACTCACGATAATCGTATCGTGGAAATTTAATTTATCGTGATATTGCCCTCCGTCATGCACTGGGATCAATTCACCTTTTATTTGCCGAGCTGCATTAAGAGTACCACTTAAACCCTCTATAATTGGTAAAATGTACTTATAATATACGTACTTCATACATCCTTTATATGTACTTCATACATCCTTTTTTCACTCTATAAAATGTCTTTGCCAAAAAATAGCCGATCTACAAGCTCGCTATTTTTTGGCAAATGTTCCGCCCCAGGATAACGGATTTTGATTATCGCGATAATATCGTAAATCGCGATTTCTTTGGTCACAATAATCGTGATATGAAGTTTTCATATCGTCCCATCCCTACATCCACATCGCCTTGCTTTCCCTTATCAGACCATCTCCCCCTGCCCACCACGAACCTCACACATTAAAGCCTCTCTCTGGCCATCTCTCCCTCTGCCTGTATCCCTCTCCCGCCTGTCTCTCTCTCCATCGGCCTCTATCTCGCTCTCTCTGTATGCCTGATTCTCTCCCTCCTCCTATCTCTCAACTAAGCTAGACTCTGCCTCCATCTCTCTCTCCCTGACTGTATCCCTCCACCTGTATCTCTCCCTCTGCCTGTCTCTCTGTCTGCATATCTCTCTTCCTATGCCTTGATCTCTCTCTTCATGTATCTCTTTTTTCCCTCTGCCTCAAAACATTCATCCAGAGGAGATAAGGGATTGACAAATAATTCCATTGACAGACATGGATAGAGAGATAGCGACAAACCCATTGACTACCTTAACGCCATCGGACAGAAACATAACTTCGCCCATAGAACTTGTATCAATTGTGGCAAAAATGCCTAATTTACATAAACGACAGACAGCAGCGAGTAAGAATGTAGCAGAGAGTAAGAATTTAGCCTAGCTTATGTTTATCTGCGAAACATGCACATATGCAGTCCTCACGTCAGCCCCCTAGGCCCCTACCCCCCAGAACACATGTTCGAGCACATTTCACACCCCTAATGCAGAACGCAGCAGCTAAAGGTGGCTCTCCACCAGGCAGACTACATTGCATTCAGATGACACCTCAGTAGCCTGCAAAGCTGGCCTTCCAGTTTGCCAGGTCTGCTTATTATAAGCGACTTTGGACTTGTTTTCCTGTAAAGTCACTTGTAAATATTCATAGTTGCTTTTGTTTGGGCTTGTTTCTGAAGTGCAGTTGTTTATTTGGCCTTGTTTTCAAGATTCTTTTTGAAAATAGCTAAGTAATACGGCTCAAGTGGTGAAACTGGTCGCTTCTTTTGGCCTTGTTTACATATAGCCTGACACTTCAGTCCGCACATCACCACCCCCTGCTGGTGGGTGGTGTGTAGTGTGGACTGAAGCTGCACATATTTTATTTTATTTCCTGCGCGCCTGAAGAGCGGGCGCTTTGAATGGGCCAATCAGGGTTGTATGCTTGGGGCACGTGGTAGGCTGCTCCGGTCCCAGCCCCCTCCAAACAGAGCTCTTGAGCTCACGTGAGACTCGCTCGTGGACTCTGATTGGTGTCCTCTGCCCACGTGAGAGTCTAGTGGACTCTGATTGGTCCGTGAAAACTGTCATGGCAGAGTCAGACTCGACTCGTATTATTTTAATAAACGATGCAATAGTGCCGTTTCATCACGTTTTAATACCATTTTTCACTAACGTAAACATGCAGACATATAATATGTTATGAGAAAGAACGTATTTTTGCAATGTCACGCCACGTCGCCGTCGCGTGTGTGTGTGTGTATGTGTGTGTGTGTGTGTGTGTGTGAGGTCAATAGGCTTCAGCCCCCCCCCCCCCCCCCCCCCCGCCGAAATAGAATGTCTGCCCTCAATTTCAGACTCTCTCCCCCCACGTAGTGTGGTGTGAGATGTCTGGCGCTCGCAGTCAGGCAAGTTTACATAGACCTGGTCGCTTGTTTCACTCACAAAATCTGTCACATCTGGCAACAATCATATCTACTCTCCTCTCAGTTCGGACAAAAACAAACACAAGTATTTTATTAGCCTAGCTTTGCTTAGGATTGGTATAGGAATTGAGAGTTGACATTGAGAATATGGTATCCCGTTGGCAGAGCGCCATCGACGGCAAGCATCTCTTGCTGGCAAGGTTCCGGCGGCGACGGCAGCTTCCCGACTACTTCTGCCGTCGGATCGACGTGGTGTAAAGCTCCCTTAACTCATTAAAAGCCAAACGCGTGATGTCGCGCGAAAAGTACTCGAGTACTTATAGTGCCGAATGCGCGATGTCGCGCGAAAAGTAATATATTACTGTAACGGCGAGTATAAATACCGAGTATATGGCGGAAGCTCCGGAGGCGAAAATCGTCGCTGATTTGTCATCATCACGGCTCCACCAGCACAAAATAGTCATCCCATAACATTGAGGTGGACGGGGGATCTCATCTTAAATGTCCATTATCTCAAAACTACACTTTAGAAGCGAAGATGGAGGCAGATGCTCGCTTATATAACACATATATAAAAGCTCCAATGCAATCCAGCATGGCACCACGTAAACAACGATCGATTCCGGCGCACGACCCGATGACGTCAGACCGGAAGTGATCACGTTGTGCACTTCTGGCCTTCAAAATAAGAGAGTGCAAGTGGATGGAGCCTGCGTGAGGCACTCTGGACATCATTGCGACCGAAAGTCGCGGGCGCAAAATGAGTTAACATGCTGGCACACAAGAAGCTTCAAAGAAGCTTTGCAACTTTCAACCTGGTATCCCTTTTATGTATCATTATATTATAAAATTATTAAATGAAAAATAGCTCACAACGTTGTCCCATCTGTATTTCACCATTTCATTTTCACTATTTGTTGTAAGCTTAAGTATATAGGGCTTAAGCGGTTAACTGAAACTTCACTGGTAGAGGATGTGTATGGGTTCAGATTGTATGTGCTCATATCAGCCCCCCCACCTCCTCTTTATCTCCTCCATGGTTCTCTTTCTGCATTCTTCTCACTTCTCCATGTCACACTATGCCTTCTGCAACCCACCTCTCTCACTCTCACCCAGCCCCCTTGAGCAACAGATGTAACATGCAGATTAGAAAAATCACCTCTGCATCTTCCATTATCAGAGAACCACACACGTCCTATTCTAAATTGCCAAACCAATCTATTGCTTGCGCCACTCTGACTCTTCTGCTATCCTCTCTTTCTGTTCTCCCTTTTGACCATCATCTCTCGGTGCAGTTACGCAAGCAGGTTGGGTGGGTGACACGTGTGTGTGTGTGTGTGTGTGTGTGTGTGTGTGTGTGTGTGTCAGAGCTGATCCAGCTCCCAGCCCACCCAGGCAGCAAGTAAACAAGCCCCCCACACACACCTCCAGAATTATGCACTAGTTGTGTGTGTTGACTGGACTAGCTTATGTCACAAAGTGCATGTCTGTGTGCCAATATCAGTGGGTGAAAGAACCGAATCACTGTGACATGAAAAGCCAGTTATTGTTCATACAAAATATCCCGTCAATCTGGCTCACAAAGAGTGGCCCAGCCATGACAAAGGCCTATACTGCACCGCTTGATCACTATAATCTATCCTTACTTCATACAGTGATGTCATTCTAATCATTGGAGGGAGAGGCAGGCAAACAAATACCTGGGTCAGTCGGCCATGTTGTTGTGACAATTGTATGAGTGCCTAGGCTAATTCACTGAATACGTATATGAACAGATATGGCTTGATTTCGTATAACGTAAACATAATCTTGACAATTCAATAATACCCAGTTGAGAAATGGTATTATACATAGGCATTACCTCACAGCCACTATATTAATGTATGTATCCGTTGGACCATTGCTGCAGGGGAGCTGCCCAGTGAGCAACAGCATAACACTGTGATTGTACTGGCGAGCTCACACACTCTCTAAATCTAAATGTGTGTATGTGTATGACTGTTAAGCGTGTACTACTGCTGAAAAAGCGCATGCATGCTCTACTTTGTCAACTTACCCACCCCCAACACACAAACACACACACACACACAGTCCCTTTATTAAGTTATCTTTTTGAAAAGAAAACTCCATATGGTTCCAACAAAAGGCCTGTGATTATCAGGTGATAATACCACTGCATCATTATATCTGCTGGGCCTGTGGATCACATCCCCAAATCCTATTTGAAATGCAAAACCATTCAGACCTGAGACTTATTAACCAACTGGTGTCCGTCTCTCTCCCATGTCCACAGGGCTATGTTGAATAAAGGCCAGTTGCCATCAAAACAAACACGTTGCTTTGTGTCAGCGGGTGTCGTGTCCACAACATTGTGTACAACCACAATAGCCGTATTTACTACTTTATCCAACACACAACACAACCGCGCAGTGGGGTTCTCAAAGAAGAGGGCGCGCACACACACACACACACACACACACACACACACACACACACACACACACACACACACACACACACACACACACACACACACACACACACACACACACACACACACACACACACACACACACACACACACACACACACACACACACACACACACACACACACACACACACACACACACACACACACACACACACACCTTTGCATAACGGTTACAACATAGATTACCAGAAGACAAAAACTGAGAAGGGAAAGAGGAAGGACTGAAGAGGAGGCTGTGTTGTAACCAGACAAGCAGATGCTGGACATGCAAACTGTTGAGTTGACAGAATAGAACTCTGGGATTCAAAAAAAAGAAGGGGGAAAAAGGAAGGGATTGAGGAGGGTGGTGGAGGGGAAGGGAGAGGTGGTGGTGGTGGTGGTGGTGGTGGGGGAGGGGTGAGATCTGTGTGGTCCGTTCTACTGGCTGTGGTGAGAGAACCAACTCATCAATAGATCAGTGTGGTCTGTTCCACTGGCTGTATGTGGTGAGAACCAGCTCATCAATAGGGAAAGCAGAGGGAAGTGCGCCAAAACAGCCGGAGGGGAGCAGCCAGCCTCGCCCTCCCTCAGCCCAGCATCAAAAACCTCACTTTCCCTGCACTCAAATTTATGGCCTCTAGTCTCTAATTCCTCCATTTCTTTCTGCACTCTTGTGTGTATGCGTGCGTGCGTGCGTGAGTGCGTGGCAGTCCTTCTCTCCCTCTGTGCTCCTGCTTTATGTAGAGTAGACCATCCCCTCCCAACATCAGTCTTATTCCATGACACTCACTAACTTCCTCATCTTGCTTTAACCCCACCACCACCACCATCTAATCATTCTCCGTTCTCTCGCTCTCACCTCTCTCTCTTGCTCACTCCCATCTCCCGCCAGCCCCCACGTCCTCTTCCTGGCTCGACTAACCCCGAAAGTTCGGAAATATGTCTCCCCTCCCTGCCTCTCTCCCTCCCTCTCTCTGAGCCCCCGCTTCCTCCCTGTCGTTTCCGTTTTTGCATACTCACTAACTCTCTCGCTGGCGTGACCTCCCTCCAGTCCACACTTTTCCAAAGCGCTCTCCTGGCTTTGCTCTCACCTTCCCCTCCGCCTCAAGGTCTCGGTTTACATGAGGGCAAATCACATCCTTACATTAGAGAGTTTTGGGGAAATTATGAGGTGATTCTCTCGCTCTCTCTTCCCCATTTAGGTTGTCTTCTCCTGCTGACCGAAGTAGCATTTTGCATTTTATTTACTTCTATTGACTATTTGTCAAGTCGAGTTCCAAAGTAAATCGTGGAGTATATGCGTCCATGTTTTTCCCAATGACCCTAAGCGCGACGGTGGGGGCACGGGAGGCTGCAAGGGAAAGGAGCGCTTGTTTTCGGTGATGACGACAGAGGTGCACTGTCAGGCGACCATGAGCCACGTGAGACACCGGCGAGCGAGCTGTAGCGAGTCGCCGTGTCAAGCGTTGCGACGGTCGCATGAGCCGACTCAGGGCCGTCACCGAGTTATGTGCCGTTATGGACAGAACAGTAAATGACTTTCAGCACCTCCGCGGGGTCCAAGTGAACACAGCGAATCGCTCCCTACCTCCTTGCCGACCACTGGCCCCCACCGTTGTGCTAAGGTTCTTTTGGAAACGCCAGGTCACGGAGTATATATTGTGCAAGGTGGTTGCCGTGGCGATGGGACAAAGCCAAGAAGGGGGGGAGAAAGAAATTAAGAGCAAATTTAGACCTCTGATAACAGAGGATACACAGTGAAATCCTCAGTGTTGATTCATTTGTTACAGAGAGTACAAAAGTAACCAAGTGTGTGTGTGTGTGTGTGTGTGTGTGTGTGTGTGTGTGTGTGGGGGGGGGGGGGCAGACATCCTTACGCCGTCCTGAGCAATCCAATAAAACAAAGCCTCCATCATACAAAAGCAAGGGAGGAGATGGACAGAGGGTAAACCCAGAGAGTAGGGGTCGATGGGGGGGTCCTAAAACTGCAAGGAGGACAAGTTATACCAAGAGATCAGTTTGAAACAACATAAACACAAACATTAAACTCCCCAGTGTTGCCCAACTCAAGATGGTTGTAGCAGAAAGCAAGACATCATTAGCTTTCATGGCCAATGCAGGATGCAGGTGACTGCCTGACTGGCGTGGGAAGAATACACCCGGCCTCTCCTTCTTTCCCTCCCTCTTTGGACAAGCACGGCCCACTTTTGCAAGAGGGAAGGGGGCTGCCTTTATTCATAACAGTGTGTAGTGCAGGGTGAAGCCTAACTAGCCAGCTGCTTGGTTCTTGTCAGGGGATATTCAACCACCATTAGGTCTATGAGTGTACATCTATGGCTGTGATGACAAGGCAACACGCACTCCAAAGAACCAAGCGAGGGCCGCGGTCTTCTGGTCTTTAGTGCTACCAAAAAGCTTGGGCTACAATAGTTTTGTGATTCTGTACTTTCGGTGCAGTCCGACATTCTTATCTTATACTGTCTACACACTTTCACACAGTACAAACATGCACACATTGTATATCACTCCTTCTGCAGTATCGCTGTTCTTTCCTGTGGTGAGTTTGCCAGTCTTTGACCGAATCGTGCGTGCGTGCGTGAGTGCGTGCGTGCGTTTTCCCTTGCCAGTACCTCTCCCCCCACTGGATCGAAATCCATTTGGATGGAAATACAATACAGCCATTCTGGCCATCAATTTGTGCTCTTATACATGTCATAGCCAAGCTACTGTGGCAGAGCAAAACGTCACACTGGACCAATAAAAACAGTTCAACTTCCTTGTTGGTACCGCGTAACTCGGGAAAGTCATGATAGGGAGGGGATGTTTTTTGCTTCTAACTTTTGAATCTTGGCAACTGTTCTCCCTTCTCTAAAGCCATCACTCCTCGCTGCCTTTTCCAGGCCTCTGGTCACACACAGCTTGGTTTCCCAGTGGCCTGCAAGCTTATACACAGCTAGACGTATGACACAAGCACTGCCTGGCAACCTGCAGGCTGGGAGTCCAGAAAGAGCCTTTGTGTGTGTGTGCGCGCGTGCATGTGTGCGTTTAGCTGGGAATGGCTTTCTTTGACACTCACTCCACCAGACAGGTATTTCCAGTCTCCATTCATGGCTGCTCACTATAGAACGAACACACACACACACACACACACACACACACACACACACACACACACACACACACACACACACACACACACACACACACACACACACACACACACACACACACACACACACACACACACACACACACACACACACACACACACACACACACACACACACACACACACACAATAATGCATTTCATTACATTTAAGTTGCTCAATAGAAAGCAAGATATAGCCCTGGCCTACAGTTATCACTAAACCCAGACTAAGCCCCATCCTGAGCAGACCACATTCCCTTAAAGTGAAATTCCACCCAAAAATAGAATAGAATTACATAATATTTTGAGCATTAACAACACTCATCCAAAAGCTAGAAGCCAATAAATCGAGTGCCTGTGTAACAAAGGGGACCAAACTCAGACCTACTACCCAGAATGCCTGCTGTGGATTGTTGCCATGTTTTGAGTTTTTACATAACAGTATGCATCAGCTTCAATCCATGTGTAGCATTAATGGAAAATGTAACTTGCTGCTACTCAAAGTGAATAATAATAAACTGTTATTGTAACTACAGTAACAATATTAATGTGTACAACAAACACCAAAGTTGATGTCCCATTCATTCACATGTTCTGCGTCAGGGCTTCAGCCGCCCCCTCCTCTCTTCCGCTTTGACGGTGCAACACATGTACCCAACAGTTCAGTAAGTTGCAGGTAGAAGTAGGTGTACAGTAACAGTATACTAAATGAGTCATCTGGAATTCAGTTGATTTCTGGATAGTGGATAATCCAACAGGAATGGTAAATCTCATTATAAAAAGTCAAAGAGACAAGTTAGTTGGCCAATGTGTACCGCAGCTGCCTGGCACCCACTGTGCATGCATGTGTAGTGTACATTTTAACTTTATTTAAAGCAGAGACGTGTTAGGGACAGGGCACAGTGTAGCCTGGCATTTCACTGACTTCGATTAAATGGGTTATGTTTGTCTTTGCAGGGTATGGGCACATTGAAGCCTTCTGGTCTTCAAAACAAACCGACTGATTCCACAAGTCAAAAGGCTTTGTATAGCTGTGTGTTCACCTTCAGGTGAATGCAAAGCTTTCCTATGTAATAATCTTAACTGTGGTATGTCTATGCCATGGTCTTTGGCTCACAGCACTGCAGTCACACAATGTTAAAGAGCTCCCACAATGCACATCATTCAGATCTTAGAATTCTTCTATTCTAGTAATATTGGGGATGGTTGTCTCCTTCTTTGAATCAGAATGTGTTTCTACAGTGTGCATACAGAAAACTATGCAGGCCAAGCAGACATCTTTCAGATAATATATGGCATTTGGTAGATGCTTTTATCTATAGTGACATTAATGCATTGATGTGACTATGGAGTATAACAATGGGAATCAATTCAATCAAACTAACTATAGCAATGACAGGTAACTGACGGAGAGGTTCCTTAACTAACTTACGTAATGTTTTCGCCTCAATCGCCTGTCACAGTTTTTTGTGTACTTACTTAAGGAGATAATAAAACAGTCTGTACTTGATCCAGACACACATTGAACCCAAACCTTGTAGACACAAGTTTTGCAGACTGCAAAGCCGGTCAACATTTGACTAACTATAAACAGACACGTCACAGGGTCCCTTATTCAAGACAGTCCCTATGGACTAGCTAACTATTTGCAGCAGTTCAGCAAGCTTATAGAAAGCTAGCCCTAACCACATCACACACTGCTGTTGTTCATTTACCTACTCTATGTATTAATGGTGCTGTACATCCACATCCAAGCTGCAGCTCTGTGGCAAGCACATAAAACACCCTGTCTAATTGCTATATAACTAATCTCTCTCACACTCTCTCTCTCTGACACACACACTATTGCCATGCCAACCCTGATACCCCCCTCCCCATCAGACGTCGCCTCGCACAGCCCAGCACATTAAAACAGCTTGACTACTACTCCCTATGCTGGGTATGTGTTTTGCAGGAAAAGGCCAGGCTGACTAAAACGTGCACGCCTCCTATGTCAGGGGTTAACCAAGTGGATTTCAGGGACTCTCTAGGGTCCTTTATGGAGGTCTAAATTGAACCTTACAAGTCTGTCACTTCGACAGTGTTCAAATGGACCATTTGTACACTGTCAAAGTTAAGGGGAGACCTTCATATTTCAGTTTGAAACTGCCCTATGTTCCTGAGTAAATGGAAACACACACACACACACAGCAGTGTTACATTTACCTGCCGCCGAGATGTGGTGATGGTGGTGGGCTCCAGGGGCCGCTGAGAGCCTCTGGACCCCGGAGGAGCCGTTTGTCCCGGGGGCCCTACTGTGCTGGTTCTCCGGGTAGTTTCCGTGAGCTCCGAGCGGCACGCACCCGGTGACGTGCTGCTGCTGCTGCTGGTGGTGGTGATGGTTTGATCCCATCACTCCGCTACCGGCAATAACATTCCCACCACCGTACTGCTGGTAATACCCAGAGCGGGATCGCGAGCGAGTCCTCGGGGGCTCCATGGCCATTTGGTGGTGTTGGTGGTGGTGGGGCTGATGGTGATGGTGGGGGTGGAGGGGGTGAAAGAGGAAAGAGGGGGTCGTGGTGGGAGGGGAATGCGGCGGGGTGCCGCTGGTGGAGCCGGGCTGTACAAAGCCCCTCGCCCCGCTCTGGCTGATGTAGCCAAAGCCCCCGGGTCCTCCTCCGCGGCCCCCCTCCGCGCCCCCGTATTCTGTCCGCTCCGGCGCGTCGGCCGCCGCTGCCCCCGCCTCGTCGAACAGATCGGCCCCTTTGGGCACCGGCTCGGGGGTGGCGGGCAGCCGGGGGTAGATCCTGGCCTCCTGAGTCGTTGGTTGTCCAGCGGCTGCGATTGGCATTTCCTTTCGGGGGATTTCCTCTCTCTCTCTCGCTCTCTCTCCCTCTTTCTTTTCTGCTCCCCCCTTATTTTCTCCTCTCGTTTCCTCTTCACAGATAGAAGGGAAAAAATCGAACTTCTTTAGACCCTGTTAAAAACACACACCGAAACAAAAGTTGAAGACTAAACAATAAACATTAATAGCTTTTTATTAACCCAACAGTCACGTTTATTTAAGAGTCGACGGACCGCGAGGTGGTTTTTTTTAATTAACTACAGTCGTGAAACGGAACGGGAACGACGTTTTAACTTTTAAAGTCACGTCTTTGTTTATTTATTTAGATATGTAAATCAACGCAGCGTCTGGGTACTTCCCAGAACTTTGACGAACCAGCCCACCAGCAGCAGCATAACCCAGAGGCGTCAATTGGGTATGGCAAACTATGGCAGCTGCCATACCTTGGCTACAGGGGGAAATAATACAATGTACTGTAATAATCGTGCCTGAAGCTAAGGTATGGCAACATGACTGGTCTCTTGCAAGACACCGATCATGTTGCCATACCTTGGCTTTTTCTGAACTGACGCCGCTGGCATAAAACCCAGTTCCCGAAACCGACGAGCTACTGAGAAGAAACGCTGAATGTGGAAGAAATCACTCACCTCGGTACTTTAGTTTACACACACAATCGTGGGCGAGCTCGAAAAAACACCGGCCGGGGTTTGATCAATAAAAACACGTTTTCCAACACGAAGCTCGTGTTTTAAAAGCCGTTCAAAAAAATCCACAAGCATCCAGAAGCCACGGCTCTCTCTCTCTCGTTAGCTAACGCTAGCGCATAGCATGCGATGGTAAACAGGATCCTAGTAGATCCAACTCCCGGCTCCACAGCGGTATAAAGAGACCCAGCGGCGGCTTATCATTCTCAACAGCGGCGATCGTGGTTCCGCGTTCAGTTTAACGGAACTTCGGCCACTTCTTTATCAGCTTTTTAAACTTGTTCGATCTATATACCATAGTCCTTGCTGCGTATTAGTGTGGTTATTTGTGAACCCCTCCTCCTCCAACCACCTCCCCCCACCAACACACACACACACGTCCACCCACGCCTCGATTCCCTTTAAACGGATCGGCTAATAATAAGGAACACAAAAATATGCGGTCCTTGTGTGTAAAAACGCGTCTGGGTCCACGGCGAGAGAGGGTTCAGCAGTGTCATCGGTTAGGTTTCTCCGTAGCACAAAAAAGGCGTTACAAAACCAGAAAGAATAGATCAAAAAAGTGATCAACCTCAAATTACAAAGAAAGGAGAAGAGCTGATCAAATAAACGAAGCCCACCATTCAGTCTTCATTCAAACTAGTTGAATTAAAACCAGAAAACATTCACAACTTACCGTCACAACTTCCCTTCCACCAACACGCTCTAAACACTGAACTCCTGACTCGGATCCGTCGATAATATTTTGAGCCGTATGTATGTGTGTGTGTGTGTGTGTGTGTGTGTGTGTTTGTATGTGCTTGCGCGCGCGTGTACGAGCCCCGTGTCAGCGTGAAATGTGACAGACCGTCAACGCTCCAGCCAGCCACGACGCATCGAAACCAGATCGCAGTAAAAGTGTTTACGGCTCGATCTCCTCCACACCGCCGCAGCGCACGCTGCTCGCACAAAAACTACCGTGTAACCGTTACATTTCTTATCGAAGACGCCGAATAGCAACTTTTAAAACGCTTGCCCCTCGTTTATTCCACGATTTAAGAGTGTATT
Source organism: Nannobrachium achirus (assembly GCF_963921795.1). Classification (NCBI taxonomy): domain Eukaryota; kingdom Metazoa; phylum Chordata; class Actinopteri; order Myctophiformes; family Myctophidae; genus Nannobrachium; species Nannobrachium achirus. The sequence goes on along the minus strand of NC_137812.1, from coordinate 36,487,414 downwards.
TCTGGTGGAGTGGATGCGACGCCATGGTTCGGAATTCGATTAGGGTTGCCTGGGATAAGGAACGCTAGCAGAGAGGCAGGAGCAGAGCGGGGCCTTTACATTATTTATTTCATAGGTCTACCATGCCTTCCAACTGCAGCTGTTTCCCTTGGATTCTCCAGTTTGTTTTGGAAATAAATATAGGCCTATTACACGTCTGAAAACTTTAACACCAACTTGCACAGTGTGTGTGTGTGTGTGTGTGTGTGTGTGTGTGTGTGTGTGTGTGTGTGTGTGTGTGTGTGTGTGTGTGTGTGTGTGTGTGTGTGTGTGTGTGTGTGTGTGTGGACTGTGGAGGACAAGACGAGGACATTAAAATGACAAGAATGTAAAGTGGCAAGTGGGTTAAGTCTAGATGGGATAATGTAGGCCTATTATAGGCCTAATGAATTAATATTTTGATTTGAGCTTTTTCTCTGACCAAACAGACAGATGCATACATTTTGTGGCTGTATCCCAACCCCTCAGTAAGCAGATTTGTGCAAAGCCAGGCAAAACATTTGACACAAAATTATCATTATCACTTGGACTGATTTTCTCCCTTGGGATAATACAGGTATTTATCTATCTATCATGAACACAGGACAGGGTCATACCAACATTGTATTCTAAAATGTAGATAGTACCCCCAGTCTATTAGAGAGAGGCTAAACAGGTCCATCACACACATAGGCCTAATTATGCTATGTCATTTCTTTGTATGCCGTTAAAACGTATGCATGTGAAGATAGATAGCGATGGTGTGGGGAGACCACTGTGTGTGTGTGTGTGTGTGTGTGTGTGTGTGTGTGTGTGTGTGTGTGTGTGTGTGTGTGTGTGTGTGTGTGTGTGTGTGTGTGTGTGTGTGTGTGCGCGTGAACAAAGCCCAGCCCAGTTCATCTCACCTCTCAAACACCTTATTCCCTTGGTGTTGTTCTCTCATTTCACACACATTCAACCCCAACCCACACAACCACTCCCAATACACACACACACACACACACACACACACACACACACACACACACACACACACACACACACACACACACACACACTCCTCATTACACTCCCTTTCCCTACTTTGATGATATGCAAATATCCCATCCCTCCCCTCCTCTCATCCCTCTCTCTCCCGCAAGCAGCAAGCTTCCACGCACTCACACACATGGGCTAATATGCTGTGGCAGCCTGCGTCCACAGACAGGCTGGGAGGATCAATTTTTCACCCAGTGTGCTACCGATATTCATAAGATAAGGCCACAGAAGAGAGAGAAGGGGGGGGGGGGGGGGGGATTGGGGGAGTAGATGAGTGGATATCGGGATAAGAAAAATTGTGCAGTGGGGGGGGGGGGGCTGTAATAAAGCAGAGGCAGTGAGAAGGAGGGGTGAGTGGGAAAGGGGTGAGTGGGAAGAGCTAGGATGCAGAGAGAATGGATGGCTGGAGGATGGGTGAAGAGATGGTAGCAGCAGGCATGTGCACACATAGACATCAAAGGGGGCTTGAGCCCCTGCCCTTTTATCTGTCTGTAGAAAGTGCCCTCTCCAGACCATGAATGTGTTTTTTGGAGCTGTGTGCAGCTCCCTATACGTGGCTGTGTGGGTCTGTCTGTGTGTGTGTCTGTCTGTGTGTGTGTCTGTGTGTATGTAGCCTGACTTCGGCGCGTAACTAGTGCCGCACCATTTACGCCACTCGCGCAATATATACATCAAAATGTGCGGCTCGGCCAGGAATGGTGTTCTATTACCTTTCGTTCCGATCCGCCTTACCATGCCGACGTAATCGGCAAAAAACGACGCTTAATTGTCCCCATTGACTTATAATGGGACAATGCAAGAAATCACTTTCAAGTATTTTTCTCTCGTAAACCATAGGAGCTACAGTTTCAAACCTCGGAGAGGAGATTCATAATGATTTTAAGAATGAATCGAAAAATAATTACATCACTCGGCCTCATGGTGGCGCTATAACGGCCCACTTTACGTTTTGCCCCGTAACTCTTGAACCGTAGATCGGAAAATTAAAATTCTTTTTTCCCTGGATTCCTTGGGTCAAGACGCATCTCCCCATATAGGCCACGCCCATTTGCGCCAGGATAGATTTTCCGCCATCTTGAATGTTCTCCAAAACACACTTTTTGCTCCTTTTCCTACATATTTTCTTCAAATGTCACAAAAATCGGTACACATGATCTACACACACACACACACACACACACACAAACACACACACACACACACACACACACACACACACACACACACACACACACAGCTCCACTTCACACGGGTGTGATTTTTTTACTATGGTGAAAGAAATACAAAAGCCCTCTTTCCTTGCCATACATCAAGGCAGCATTCAAGAGAATTGCCTTGTCCAAACTCTCCTGGACTTGAATGCAGCATCTTATGTTGAAAGAATTGCCCTCTTTGTGTAGAAATCCATGCCGTACGCCACATCTCCAGTATTCACTTGATTATGCTTAGTTCAGTGTGGTATCAAGCAGAGAAAATAGCCGACCTCCAAGCTCACAACGCGTCGCAGCGCGACGCGTTGTGAGCTTGGATGTCTGCTATTTTCGACATTTTCACCAAACGGGCCCTTTTAGACATTTCAGCCCCTGCCTCTCTAACATTCTCTGCACGTCCCTGGATGGTAGTGGTTGTGGGGGGAAAGAGATAGGGTGGGAGAGTCTCGTGGGTGTTTGGGGGTGTGTGAGGCAAGATGAGTAAGTGGGTTAGGGGTAGAAAGAAGGGGGGATGGGGTGCAGAGAGAGAGTGAAAGACGGCTCTGGGGGATGGGGCTGGGGATGGATGGGGTGGGAAAGGAGGAGGGGGGTATTTTGCTGATGTGCTCTCTTATTGGCTTGTTCAAATGTTGGGGGAGGGGCAGCCACAGACCATACTCTCACCAGCTGTAGGGAAGAGTGGAGAAACAAAGAGAGAGAGGGGGGGTTAAAAGGGAGGCTGAGGGGGAGGCAGATATGTGTTTTAATATTGATATTCTGCTCTAATTAGATTCCAGTCTAAGTGGTGGAATGAATAGCACTGATCATCCAAAAATGAGTGTTGTGGATAAGAGAACAGGCTCGTGTTTGAGAGGGAAAATCTGAAGCTTGTTTCTAAATCACACAAGGGGTCTTGATCTATAATTCAATTTCACATGAAAAATAGAGGAGAGCAAATTACCAGGCCTGCCTTGTTTGAGTGCCATTTGTTCTAAATGTGTAACAATAAAAGCACACAAATGTTTCTATAGCATGTCAGTATGCCGTACCGTGACACATCATACCAGTAATACCCATACCATGCATGCACATTGCCTAATCATTATGCAATGCGTTTACTGCATTCTGAAGTTAGCATTTTAGACATTTCATCTCATAGCAGCAAATGCATAGGTTATGCCAACATGTCATGTCATTCCTGCCATAAGTACAGTACAGTATGTAGAGATAAATAGAATATACTTTTAACACCTCTAATGACTACTTATTCAAGTGGAGATGAAGAGGAGAGGATGAAGAGAAAAGGCAAAAATAAATACCATTCCAACACACACACGCACACACGCGCACGCACACACACACACACACACACACACACACACACACACACACACACACACACACACACACACACACACACACACACACACACACACACACAAAGACAGATTGAGAGCCATGTGTTCATGGAGCCCATATGAACCCCAGCCTGCTAAACCAGTCTACTGGCTGAGGAATACAGAGGGTGTGTGTGTGTGTGTGTGTGTATGTGTGTGTGTGTGTGTGTGTGTGTGTGTGTGTGTGTGTGTGTGTGTGTGTGTGTGTGTGTGTGTGTGTGTGTGTGTGTGCGCGCGTGCATGCTTGCGTGCGTGCGTGTGTGAGAGAGAGAGCGAGTGAGAGACAAAGAGAGAGAGACAGAGAGAGAGACAGAGGGAGACAGAGACAGTCAGACCGACCGACCGAGACAGAGAAGTGCAGAGATCACAAAAAAAAGTAGCAGATTGGCCAACACAGACACACGCAAAACAGTAGGAAAAAACTAGCAAAAGGGAAGGGCACAAGCAAGACACCGATAGAGACACGTATAGAGATAGACGGGTACTAGGGAGAGGAATAGATGTGTACACATACATAGAAAAGAGAGAGAGAGAGAGAGAGAGAGAGAGTGAGAACAGAAAGTATAGATGAAGCCAAGCTTTCTGTGGCTTAGCCAGACTGGAGCAGTGGGACTTGGCTGGCTGCGGACCCTTGGCTTCACTATTAAAGCAGGGGGGAAAAAAATCACAGTCAAAAAATGAAAAGGGCAAAGAGCTATGCCAAGAATGCACAGGCAAGAAGCAACACATTAGGCTCATTCCTTCTGCCTGCCTTTCTGTTTCCCTAAGCAGATCTAAACAATAGGTGGACCCCGGAGTGGAGACCTGAGTGACGCTGCTAAGCTGCAGCAGTTTATAGGTTTAGCTCTGGTGGTAACATTATGGCTGAAGAAACACTCCAACCTGATGCCCCTATTGTGGTCATGTCAGTATTGGGGAACATTTTTTAAAATGTGCAACATTTGGAAGAATTGAAAAAATGGTACATCTGCGAGCTCACAACGCCTCGCAATATATGCTATATGCTTGTAGAATGACTATTTTTACTATTTTTGTGTGACACCGTTGTACGCAGCATTGTTTTTTTTTATCTTCATATAAATGGCGTTATTTGTACCATTTCTGTCTACTTGCTCTGTGTCTCAGAGGTAGGGCTACGGACAGATAAGAAACCTGACTACCTG
>NC_137812.1:36102608-36475108 GCF_963921795.1 Nannobrachium achirus | reverse complement strand
GGGTCCTTGGCCAGAAAATGTTGAAGACCCCTGGACTAATGATTGTACGGTACCTTCCCTTCTGAGCCCCAGCTAAGTTCAAATTCTCTGATGTGATCTGGCCTACTTACCTCTTTTCTAACACCACCTCAGCCTGTGGCCTACTTGCCTCTGATGAGTGTAACTTTATACGTTCTACAGTTTTTTTTTCCTAAAATGAACACTATCGTGGTCTCGTGGATAGACACAACGTGATTTCACCTGTAGAAGGGAGGGCGGGAAAAGGCGATGAATGTGTTGTCTGGTTGAAGGAACGAGATGTGACAGAAGTGCTTATTTCATTGTTACAGCTGAGAGGAGAAGGTCTTTGGGGCGCGACTACCATCCCATGTGTCTGAAGTGTCACAAATGCAACACGCTATTGACCGCTGGAAAACATGCTGAGGTGATCAATGACGAATGAATAATTCAGCAAAGAATGATTTTAAGTGACATAAGTGTTCTTAACAGTGATAACGGGTGTTCAGAACGTCTTGTGTTTGTTTGTGTTTCAGTATGACGAGAAGCCATATTGTTCAAACTGCTACATGAAGACATTTGGTCCAAGGGGTATTGCCTTCTCCCATTAAAAAGAGACACATACACACTCACATACGATATTTGTATTACTATACTTGTGAGGATATCAAACTTTAACTAGAAATACTGTTCCTTCGAAACAGTGTGGGCTCGATTCCAACCCAACAAATAGGATACTTTAAGGTACTGTAAGGTACAGTACCCTACAGTATTGTACTGTACCTTACTATACTGTACTGCACCTTACTGTACTGTACTGTACTGTAACTTACTGTACTTTACTGTACTCTACTGTACTTTACCTTACTGTACTTTACTGTACTCTACTGTAACTTACTGTACTTTACTGTACTCTACTGTACCTTACTGTACTGTACTTTACTGTACTCTACTGTACCTTACTGTACTGTACTGTACCTTACTGTACTGTACCTTACTGTACTGTACTTAACTGTACTCTACTGTACCTTACTGTACTATACTGTACTGTACTCTACTATGCCGTACTGTAACTTTCTGTACTGTACTCTACTGTACCTTACTATACTGTACTTTACTGTACTCTACTGTACCTTACTGTACTCTACTGTACTTTACTGTACTCTACTGTACCTTACTGTACTGTATTGTACTTTACTGTACTGTACTTTACTGTACACTACTGTATCTTGCTGTACCTTACTGTGCTGTACGTTACTGTACTTTACTGTACTTTACTGTACACTACTGTACTGTACTGTACCTTACAGTACTGTACTTTACTGTACTCTGCTGTACCTTACTGTACTTTACTGTACTCTACTGTAACTTACTGTACCTTACTGTACTGTACTTTACTCTACTCTACTGTACTGTACCTTACTGTACTTTACTGTACTCTACTGTACCTTACTGTACTGTACCTTACTGTACTGTACTTTACTGTACTCTACTGTACCTTACTGTACTATACTGTACTCTACTGTGCCGTACTGTACCTTACTGTACTGTACTCTACTGTACCTTACTATACTGTACTTTACTGTACTCTACTGTACCTTACTGTACTCTACTGTACTTTACTGTACTCTACTGTACCTTACTGTACTGTATTGTACTTTACTGTACCTTACTGTACTGTACTCTACTGTACCTTTCTGTACTGTACCTTTCTGTACCTTACTGTACTTTACTGTACTCTACTGAACCTTACTGTACTTTTACTGTACTCTACTGAACCTTACTGTACTGTACATATTCTATGTGTTCTAGATCTACATTTTTGATTCTGTGTTTGGGAACCAGCAACTGTCAAATGGACTCCAACTGTAGTGGAGTATATTGAGTGCATATACTGTAGGCTAACAATCCCAGATCACATCTGTCCTCCACTATGTCTATAACCAAGGCGTTCTTCTATGTGGCCACTCCAGACTGAGGAGTGGAGCATGGCTTTTATTGTGTTTGTGGATCTGACTTGGAAATGCATTGGTTTTGATATCTCCCTGACAACCAACAACAACCACTAATATGGCTGACTGTCCCTGCGGGCTCTAGGATATATGGCTATGGGATTTACATCCCATCGCCCGGACTTGATTCTTGATCACAGCTGTGTAATCAGTAGAGTGGAGAGGGACATTTATTTATAGTTTTAACTATAACTATAGTTTTATACATCACACAGCTTAGATATTTGGATCAAATCAGAGAGCAGACCTGTGTGAACGCATTGATATAAATAGCATATCTGAAGTGTGAATATTGCAGCCACAGCGCCTTAATATAAACATGGGTCCCTTTCCTCACTAAACCCATTGGAAATGCATTGGGTGCTTAAAGTTAAACATTTTTATTTTTTTATAATTATACTACAAAACATTTCAAAAAGAAAAATACACGCACACTTGTCCTCAGTAAGCTGAACACATAAAAATTTGAATGGTGTTGAAAGGTGTAAGCGTTTAAGAGATGAAGCGCGCCAAAGTTTTGAGGATACTGACTAGTATAGAAATAAATAATGAAGATAACATACGTGTGCTCGCCTTCCAGGCGAGCCCACAATTATTGCAATTTTCAAAATGCCATTTTTGCCATTGTTTGGAGGGATTGGCATTTTTATCCCTGACTCTAAAGCCGGAGTTATATACGTATTACCAAAAATAGCAGATCTACAAGCTCGCAACATAACAGTGTTGGGACCTGCCGCACAATTGCATAAAAATCAAGTATAATAACTCCAACCCCATGGCTAAACCTAAACCTCTAAATGCATATCTTTTCCTGTGAGCCTCACCTATAACTCATTTTTATTTACGATAAAACATCTTGTGAGAACCAAGAAAAGTGTCCTCACATCTCACAATAAGTACTTCTCAAAACTATGCTTTTGGGACATTTGACACACACACAATCACGCGTGCACGCGTCCGCACACGCACGCACACAGAGACTAATTCTCTTTTTGTGTCTTTCTTTCAACAGGTAAGAGGTGGTGACTGGTATGGCCATGCCATTGCATGGGCTAGTCATTGAAACCAGTGACCAGATGACACAAAAGACCTAGGCTACTCACAAGTGTCACAATCGTGAACCAACAGCACAGCACACAAAACTGCTGTGCCGCAACGTGACGCTTTATGAGCTTGTAGATCGGCTATAGACAAAAGAAGTTTGCGGCCTATACCCTTGGGGGACACCGGTCAATGAAGCATACAGGGTTTAGGAGGTTAAACCCTCTATGCTGTTGGTGCACTTGCAAAAGTTGACACGGTGTAGTATTTTGTTTGAAATAAACGCACCTTGAACAATTACAACTTTTGTTCATCTCGGTTTCTGCATTACATTTACACACATACCCACACATCTAGAGAGGATATAGCCTACTGTATGCACAGCACACACCCACACGAACAAAATATTATAAACCATGAAGACACAAGCATGCATACAGTATACACTCACACATATGCACATAATATCAGCTGAGCTATGGGGTTCTCGTTCCCACTCGTCAACCTAAGCCAGAGGGAAGAAGACAGAGAGAGAAAGGGAGGGGGGGGGGGGGGGCGTTATTGTTGGCTGGGTAGGCCAGGTCTACTGCCAGCAGAGACTGCTGGAATGGGTGCTCTCTCTCTCATGCACACGCAGTGTGACACTTAACACACACACACGTACGCACGCACGCATGTACAAAAACACACACACACACACACACACACACACACACACACACACACACACACACACACACACACACACACACACACACACACACACACACACATAATTTCTGCAGTGTGCCTTGAACTGCTGCAGGGGCTTGTCACCCTATGGTGTGTGAGGTCCATGGATTTGATGCACACACACGCACGCACGCACGCACGCACGCACGCACGCACGCACGCACGCACGCACACACACACACACACACACACACACACACACACACACACACACACACACACACACACAATGTCGGATGGATAGACACGGACAGACAGACAGACAGACAGACAGACAGACAGACAGACAGACAGACAGACAGACAGACAGACAGGCAGGCAGGTAGGGTGTCCACACATGCGAGACTACACAGTATAAATCCCGAGTGTTAATTTAACCACTTAAAGGGATAGTTCACCCCCAAAATGACTTTTTTCTAAGTCAGTGGTTCCCTATAAGAAACAAAGTGCCTGCTTTGTTCCCGATGGAGACACAAAGAGTCTCCTCAAATTATTGGCTTAGGAATGCGACAGATGTTGTATTTATTTTGAGTAACCTATCCCTTTAAAGTTTACAAATACAAAAAGTCGGAGTGATAGATAATTTCACAGTGTACAGATCAAGCGAGGCAGAGGGGGATTAGGATGTAGTCGTAGTATTTCTGCTGTGCAAAACAGGCCGAAGCAGACACGGTGAAGAGAAAGCAGATCTGATGACAGAGGGTGAGAGGATGGAAGCATGCAAAATGATAGGATTATTCAATGCCTGGGTGTCTTTACTGCACGTCTTTGAACTTCTGCCTCTCCCCTCTCATCCTCCACCACCCCCCATCCCTCCCACTGTATGGATGGAGCTATGTTATGGATCCTCATCCCTCCCTCTCTCCTTCACCCCCCTAACCCCCACCTTGACAGATCACATGACTGCTGTGATACCAGCTGGCTGACTGCTCATTTGCATGTGTTTTAGCTACAGTCCCTTATTAGAAACAGTGTGTGTGTGTGTGTGTGTGTGTGTGTGTGTGTGTGTGTGTGTGTGTGTGTGTGTGTGTGTGTGTGTGTGTGTGTGTGTGTTGGGGGATATAAAGTAAGCTTTGTTGTTGCACAACGGTAGCTTATTGCTCACCAAAACTCATTTTTAAGTGAAACATCAAAATAATACAAATCAGCTCAAGCCCTCCAGTGGCTTAAAGCAAGGGTTAGGCTATAAAATTGTGGGTTGTAACACTAGTGTTCTGTAAAGTGTTCTGTAAAGTGTAGGCCTAATAAAGAGTGTTGATGATACTAGATGTTCTAGGTTGGCCCTTTAAATACAGGCCTAATTTTAACTTTGCACTCACTCATAAACAACCATTGACAGATAGGCTACACTACAGTGAGAGCAGAGACAGGAGAATGTGTCTGCGAGTTTATTTCTGTCGTCTAATTTCAGATGACAACATTAGAACATAAAGCTTAGACCTTGAACATAAAGTGACGCTTCAAGTGAACCAGAAGTATCTTGTGTGCCACTCAGCTCACAGCACAGAACTCTTCCCTCTGTGAATCACTATCGACATCTAGAGGCCATGAAGGATACTGCTACATGTCAACCCATAACACTAATGGAAAACGTTCACACGATATCTTCTGCATAGTACTGTGTTCTATCTGTCTGTCAATTCAAGTGAGCTTTATTGCCATGAGAAAACATACGTTTACATTGCCAAAGCAAGTGTCACAATAAATAAAATAAAAACAGTTGAAAATGGGGAACATAGTTGGAGGGGGTACAGCATGGGGGTACAGCATTCAATGATACTATCTGTATCATAAAATGTGTTCATTGTGGTCAGTGCCGTTTTATACCAAAAAAATTCTCCACAAAAATCTATTTGTTTTTGTTGATTGCTAGCTTGCCTTGTCGGTACTTTTCATAGGTACTTTTTTGCAAAGCAACACCGTCGTACTACGTAGTATAACACTAGACAATGGGGCGCATGCGCAGCCAACGAAGTAGGAAGCAGCCTTGACGGATTATGAGGCTGTTCAGTTCCAGCTGGCGTAAATAACATTGCAGGTTTCGGACCCATGTCCCTCCGGTAAAAAAGAAGAGTCGGTGTACAATGGAAGGCTGAAAAGTTGAATTCGACGCAACTCGTCATTGTAAAGTGAGCGCAAAAATGATGTTAGAATGCGACCCGTGCGAGACGGCGGTGGCGGACACCGGAGGAGCAACAGCGGCTTCTCCGTCGGAGTCCTCCAACTTTGGCTGCTCCTCTTCCTCCTCCCCCTCGGGACCGACGACGACGGTTCGGTTCGAGACGAACCGGACCGGCGGTCCTCTGCTGGGACTCTCGCTCGGCGGGGGCTCGAGCGGCTCGAACCCCGGCGGCGCCGTTAGGATCTCGGGCTCCTGCGAAAGCATCCTCACCGAGCTGGACACGGAAGAGGAGGGCTCCGGGGAAGAGGAGGCGCTGCTGCTGCCGTGCCTCGCCGGGAGCTCGTCGTCATCGGCGCGGGGCAGCGGCAGAGAGAAGCGCCGCCGACGGAACAGACACAGCTCCTCGTCCGAGCTGGCCTCGCCAGGTAAACAAACAGCGCTGAAAACGAATGGTTACACACAGGCTGTTTTTTATTTTTATTTATTATGTTTACTACAAACCCATTTCGCCTTTGTGTGTGTGTGTGTGTGTGTGTGTGTGTGTGTGTGTGTGTGTGTGTGTGTGTGTGTGTGTGTGTGTGTGTGTGTGTGTGTGTGTGTGTGTGTGTGTGTGTGTGTGTGTTCCGGCCAGGTGACGCAATAGCTCCATTTTGCTCATGTGGCTGTACCTGGTTGGCAGGACACACACACTCACACTTTGAAATGTTTATTATTATTTGTATAGCACATTTCAACGGGATCCACCCTATGTTCCCCAGGTTCTATGTTCCCCACAGGTTAAAATGCACCAGGTTAGCATTCACCAGCGTTAGTTTTACTGAGGTTAGTAGGGTTAATGTTAGGGTTAGGTTTAGGCATAGTTTTACTGAGGTTAGGGTTAGGGTTAAGGTTGAGCTAGGTTAAGGTTAGGTTTAGGTGGTAAAGGGGGAACGTAGAACTGGGGAACATAGATACGGTCCCCATTTCAACAACAAGGCTTTTTGGAAGCCAATTTTAGCCAATGGAATATGAAAAATCAGACAGATCCATGTTGATCACATGACTGTATAGATACTGCCTACCGATTTGCATGATTTGTGGACAAAATCTGTAGTGATTGTGTCCAAAGATGTTTTTTGCAAACATCGGCCTCATGGTGGCGCTAGAACAAGGCCATGTGAAAAATGTGGAGCAGAGGTTCTGAATTGGCATCCAGGGACTGGCAGGGAGTGTTTGTGCACAGTTTGGCTGCGACCGGGCCAACAGCGCTGGAGATGAGCTGTTAACAAACTAATGGGACGGACGGACACACACGGACGGACGGACGGACAGGGGCGAAAACATAATCTCCTGGCGGAGCCAATTACAGTGCAGAAGAGAGAAAAAGTTTTGGTTGGCAGGCACTTTTTATTTTTATTTTATTTTATGAACTTAAATGCCAATATCAAATTTACATTATTCATTTGTTGTTTTCTCCATGTTACTTTGATATTCCGGTGTTCACAATTAAATGCAAGGTGTGTTTGGAGCTATTAAAAGTCAGACTTTGTGGTGTGCAAAAATATTTAGTGTCACCAATTTAGTAGCCTATACATAAGTAACCTTACCTTAAAATAAATGGTGTATATTTATTTCTCTTTATGCATCAAGCGGCCTCTGAGAGCAGTTTTTCTATCATTTTCCATTAGCCTATAATCTAAACTAGGCCACAGGTAGGTTGACTAATGCTTGAATCAAACGGGTTTGTGTCCCATTTCCCCATGGCTATTATCAAACGGTGTCCTCATCTACCATGGCATGGCATGGTTGTGCCTATTCAGGGTTCTTAAATCACAGCACACCCATGGACTCAGTGCAGCAATAACCTATATTCAGTTCTTAAACATATGCAGCAGTAGTACCCTATATTCACTCGTTATTCAGTACTTTTAAACATCCAATGCTAAGACAATGCAGTACTTGTCAAATAATATCCCTGTGTATTCTGCTTGCAGTTTACTGTTTTCTAAAATGTTTCTAACTTTCTACATTGTGTTAAAAAAGTAATATTTTAATGCAGAGCAATGCAGTCTGCATGCGCTGTCTTTATTTACTGTAGGTAATTAATATTGATAATAGGTTCAAGAAGTTGTTGCATAATCTGCTAGACTGTGCACTACAATGTTCCAACAAATATAGGCTAATACAAGGTAACTACAAGTAAGGTAATACCGTATATGTCATAAATTATAATACAATTAAGATACTAAGTGATGAGAAATAAAGTGTATAAAATATAATTTTATACAATTTTCTGATTGGTGCAATGACTCAAGCATCACTGACATAGGAGCAGGATAATAGCATAACATAATGGAATTGCACCACCTTCCCTGGGTAATAAGTTGACACATGATTTATAGTTTGGTTGATGATAAAAGTCAACAAAAGTGTCATTGTACAGTCAGTGTGGCCGACAGAGACAGTCTATTTTACTTCCTTACTGAGTGTATACAGTATGTCTCTGCCTCCTGTGCTCACACTTTTTAATATCAAGTGGTTCATATTTGAGTGTGTTTACTGGTGTGCCGTCAGCCTTCTGCATATTTCATATTCATCCACCGCACACAGGACATGGTCGTTTAATGTGCCCAGTAGTGCTTTCTCACAGCAGGAGGGCTGCACACAGCACTAAGCAGTAAGCACTAGACTGACTGTAAGAAGGCTTACACAGGGAAAGGCTGGTTGCTTAGAAAGTACAGTTCTCTAACAAAAATGGAGCATAGCCAGAAACGTCATTGCTGGTGAAAGCCTGGAGTCAGTACACCACAACTCAGTTAAAAAGAAGAGTGGTTAATTGGCCTGGCTTTTAATGGGTGGTGGTGCTTTTTGGAGCTGTGTGCAGCTCCCTATACGTGGCTGTGTGGGTCTGTCTGTGTGTCTGTCTGTCTGTGTGTGTGTATGTAGCCTGACTTCGGCGCGTAACTAGTGCCGCACCATTTACGCCACTCGCGCAATATATACATCAAAATGTGCGGCTCGGCCGGGAATGGTGTTCTATTACCTTTCGTTCCGATCCGCCTTACCATGCCGACGTAATCGGCAAAAAACAACGCTTAATTGTCCCCATTGACTTATAATGGGACAATGCAAGAAATCACTTTCAAGTATTTTTCTCTCGTAAACCATAGGAGCTACAGTTTCAAACCTCGGAGAGGAGATTCATAATGATTTTAAGAATGAATCGAAAAATAATTACATCACTCGGCCTCATGGTGGCGCTATAACGGCCCACTTTACGTTTTGCCCCGTAACTCTTGAACCGTAGATCGGAAAATTAAAATTCTTTTTTCCCTGGATTCCTTGGGTCAAGACGCATCTCCCCATATAGGCCACGCCCATTTGCGCCAGGATAGATTTTCCGCCATCTTGAATTTTCTCCAAAACACACTTTTTGCTCCTTTTCCTACATATTTTCTTCAAATGTCACAAAAATCGGTACACATGATCCACACACACACACACACACACACACACACACACACACACACACACACACACACACACACACACACACACACACACACACACAGCTCCACTTCACACGGGTGTGATTTTTTGCGTTGTGTGGGGTATTGAACAACCAACACAAACTCATTCAGACTCAGTGATGTGCTGTGTGTTGCCTACAGTGCAGGTAATGGAACACTTCATCCGAGATAAAGATTGAAGATAAAGGTGCCTGTTACATAACGGCTGAAAAAGAAAACACTTAGCAGGGCACCTTGGCCGGGAAAATCCTGATCGTGTAACTATACGTGCTCTCCTGTGACCTGGAGCAGCGTGGGTCAAATTTCTTCCACCCTATTCCTCTTCTTCCTGCTTTGACTTCTTTCTTCTTTTATTCAACTGAAATGCTTCCCTTTGCTTTCCTCTCATCTCTCTGTAGATAAGTGGTGTCCTCTTTACTTGTTGATCTGTGTTGTGAAACACAGATCCAATATGAGCTTGCAAAACTGCCCTGAAAGTCACGTGATCATGGAGCGCTTACAAAAAAAAATCTTTTTTGGACCTCCAGAAATGTAATACTATAGGCATGATGGCGATTGCGAAATTGCATGTTTAACCCCCCGAGTTTGTATACGTACCATACCTGTGCCAACCCAGAGTTTCCAGAGTTTGGGCAGTTAAAAAAAAAAAAAAAAAAAAAAATCAAAAATGTTTTTTAGACCTCCAGAAATGTAATAGGCATGATGGCGATCGCGAAATTGCATGTTTAACCCCCATACCAACCCCATCTTTCAAACATGGCAGCCATGTTTGTTTACATTTGAAGAAAACATAATGGATGCTATATCATGAATGCCTGAACGGATTTCCAAGTGGATTCTTTTTGTTTGAAAGCTGTGAACAGCGTGCACACACGTGGTGCATGATCTAGACATGGGCGTGCATGATCCGTGCACTATGAATTACATGGAAGTCTATGGAGACTTGGCATCTTGGACCTTCAAAGAGATTTTTTAGATTGCAACAAATGTGTTAATTTAGAAGCAGGGTTTTTTGTGATAAAAAAAACCAACATAAAAAAATACTATATTAACCAATTGACATGAAAAAAATGTAATCAGCTAAAACGATTGGTCTGATTAACCACTTAAGCCTTGTATTATACAGTACTTTGTTGTACAATGACAGTGATGAGCTTGTAGATCTGCTATTTTCACTAGTTTATTAAAATAAATATTGTTCATGAATCGAAATCAAAGCAAAAGTTTTAAGTAATGGTGATATTGATTTGAAGTCCTATCACCCAGCCCTACACAGTCGCTCCCTCCATTCCTGCCATTCCTTTCCCGCTGTGTTGCATCCCATCATCTCTCCTGTGACTCAGCGTGACTGATGGTGAACATATGGGTTCTCATCGTCAGCTGACTGTTCTGCATGTGTGGGGAGGAGAGGGGAGAAGACGTGTCATGTCATATGATTAGACCATACGCTGCATGTGTGTTTGGTTGCCTTTCATCAAAGCTGTGAGGAGGAGGTGGGATATGTGTCAGCTGTGTGTACGTACACACACACACACACACACACACACACTACACACTCATACAACTCTCCTGTATTTCCTCCCTCCCCTCCCAGGTGCGAACAGTGGAGACTTCAATCATTTCCCAGAGGACCCAGAGTTTGCTGATATCATCCAAAGGGCAGAACAAGCTATTGAGAGTGGAGTGTTTCCCGCCAGGATTTCCCAGGGTTCCAGCGGGAGCTACTTCGTCAAAGATCCCAAAGGGGTAAGGAGAGGGTAGGATGAGGAGGAGGAGGAGGGGAGTGGATGGGAGCCTGGTTAGTCGGATCCCTTTTGTGTTGTTTTGTTACGGTGTGGCCTAGGGGCCGGAACCATATACAAACCCTTGTTAGAGACAATATCACAGGATTGCAGTCAGAGTTACAGGATTGGTTGAGTCAATTCAATTGTGAGTCTTTAGCCTATACAATCTATGCAACTAGTCCGTACCCGTTTGAAGTTATGAGCACCCAAAGTGAAGAGTTTGGAGGAACACTGGGAAGGGAGAGCGTGACATTTGTAGAATTATATAGGAGGATAGCCTGTCCCTGCTATCTAACATCACATCAAACTTTACTAAGCTAAGCTACATGCTAGGCTAACGCTATGGGAGATGTGGCAGACTGACATTCATATCCTCGGTGTTAGTTTAATGCAGATATCTATAAGCTTACAATGAAAATGGCAGATCTACAAGCTCACAGTGACACAACCACAATGCAACACACAATCAGGCTTCACATGTCTATTTGGTTACGGTACATTGATTTAAATCATTGATCTTAACAGTCAGACATCCATATGAAGGCCACGACACACATGGAGAGAGAGAGAGTGGATAATAGGGAGGCCCTAGGTAGCGATTAGCCAAGAATGCATTTTCATTTGTGGAGTAGATGCAAAAGGAGAGCAATCTAACACATATTCAACTTCCCCACATGCAAGCTGTTCAGGGAGGGTGTTGTTGACCAAAGATCCACTTCTCTGAATGACGTGGGGGTTCAGTGCCTTGCTCAAGAGCACTACTATGAATTTGGTTTTGTGAAAGGCGGCCTCAGTCACAAAGCCCACAGGCCCCACACACATTCAGGCTGCCACCAGTCACTAATGTGATCTCATCAGGTTCTGGAAGAGAGTCAGAGAGCTTGAATGTGTGAAGAGAAAGAGGAATAAAATAAAGGAAATTAACAGGGGGGAGAGAGGAGGGAGAGAGGGTTGGAATGTAGCTGAGTGCAGGAAGGACCTGGATGAGGATGTGAGGCAAACAACGGTTCAAATGTAGGCCTTTCCTGTTGCTATGGCACCCCAGCCAGGGGTTTGCTGTTGAATAATGTAGCCAGTGATGCTTCCATTGATAACGGATATCTTAGTGTGATCACATTAACACTAACAGATTTTACTTGTTTGCACACTGTGTCATGCACCGAAAATATCCCATCTATAAGCTTAAAATGCTCTGCACTGTGATGCGTTGTGAACTTGTAGATTGGCTATTTTCAGTGAGCAACACCGGCACGCAAATTAAATATAAAATCAGGAGTAATGTGCACTTGCTAGGAGAGGGCATTGATCCATGTATGGCTTGTTAATAGTGTCTCTCTGACTCTTATTCTCTTGCCTTTGGATCATTTGTAGTTGTAGGCTCTTTTTCTTTCTGTGCTTTGTTCTCAATCTCATCTGTCTCTATTAAGCCCTCTTTATGCTCTTTCTCTTATGCTATATGTGATCTTATTCACCCATTCTTTCCATCAGTATAATCCTCTAGGCTTTGTGAACATATCCATTGGTCTTGTTAATACAGTTTATACATTGGATCTAGAATGGGTCATTTATGTGTTTGGTTTCTTTATGTTTGCTTTTGCCTCTCTATCTGTAGAAAATCATAGGTGTTTTCAAACCAAAGTCAGAAGAGCCTTACGGTCACCTGAACCCCAAATGGACCAAATACTTCCATAAGGTTTGTATTGCATGTTTTGTGTGTCCAGCAACAGAAACACTATAAACAGACATGTCTCTAAGAAGTGTTAAACATCCAAAAGCAAAGCACTTAACATTAATAGCTGTGCAAGACAGGGCAATGTCTTCCCTTTCCTTCCTTAACCTTAATTTGTTTTCCTCTGCTCCTTCTTCCCCCCCCATGGACCTCCCCATCCTTCCTTCGTTCCCTCCTCTGTAGTTGTGCTGTCCCTGTTGTTTTGGTCGAGGCTGCCTGTTGCCCAACCAGGGCTACCTCTCAGAGGCTGCTGCCTCGCTGGTCGACACCAAACTTGGCCTAGGAGTGGTGCCCAAAACCAAGGTGAGGCTCTATGTCCACTGGAGCGTGGGCATCGTCTAAATCCATAACCTCCAATTATAACAAAGACTTAGATGGCAATTCTATTGAATGTAATCAAATGTATGTCATGTTAACCGCTGTCAACCGGTCATACCCAGCCGGCAGGTCATTACAAAAGATTTCCAAAATTGGTGATTTATAATTTACAGCTTGTTCATCAGCTATTTTCACTACTCGTATAGTAAATTAGTAATGGGGTTTATCCACTTAAACCCCAGTGTCCTAGTGTTGTAAATTGGCTATTTGGGGGAGAGATTTGGTATAGAGGGAAGGGTAAGGATAGGGGGACCTCTGTCAACAAAGTATATATGGCTCAAGTGGTTAGCACAACCTGAATGTGAATCTATTTTGAGTCAAGTTTCTGTTTTTACTGTCAGGTGGTCTATCTATCCAGTGAGACGTTCCACTACAGTGCTATCGATAGAGCCAAGTCCAGGGGAAAGAAGTATGCCTTAGAGAAGGTCCCTAAGGTGGGACGACGCTTCCACAGAGTGGGCTTGCCACCCAAGGTAACATCAGTCATTTCTGTCATTATGTACAGTAGCTGCATGCCTTGTCTGCAGAGCTTAGGCCAAGTAAAGCTAAGGCTGATCAAATCAGCACCGTTGAAATATGTATTTATTGTTTTATACATTTTATTTATAATATGCAAGGCATTTTAACTTATTTCATTCACTTTAATGATTTATTATTGTCTTTGTAACTGAAAAGACCTATACAGGAAGTTATTTAAAGCCATACTGTGTAAGATGCCCAACTAGTGGTCATTAGCCCTATAGCAAACCGCGGTCGCGTCCGCGTCTTTCGGACGTTTTTCGTACCTTCAGACCCCCGCGTCTGCCTCCACCTCGCTGAGATCTATCTTTTAAGGGGTCCCTTGTTCCTGTGCGTTCAGTAATTCCAGAGATACGGACTCCTTCACCCTGCCTGGTAGGCGAAATTACCTAGAGAAGGGATGGTACAAACGGGCGACAACAAATATGGCTGCCATAGCGACCCCACTTCAAGATGCGCTGTGATTGGCCGGCAGTTGTATAACCCTCGCTGTGATTGGCCGGTAGTGTGATGACGCAATTTTGGCGCGAGATCCGGTCCACGGCAAGGATCTCAGTTTACATACAGAGAAGGCTTTACAGGCTGAAATTCACGGCGCGGATCTTCTAAAACTTTTGTGATTTAATAGTTAGGAGAATTTTAAGATTTGTTTTATAAAAAAAGTTACATAGTACAACTTTAAGGAAGGCAGCAGACGTACTATTTTAACTCTCATGTTGTTGATCATCACACCGTTTGCTTATCACTACATCTAGCACATCAGTTATACTACAGTGAGTGAACAAATACTTGATTATACAAGATGTGACCGGTTTAGATAATATATGTACAAGATGTGACCGGTTTAGATAATGTATGTACAAGATGTGACCGGTTTAGATAATGTATGTACAAGATATTATGGGTTTAGATTACTGTGTGTTCAAGATTGGATAGGTTTAGATCATGTGTGTTCTAGATAAGAGAGGTTTAAATGAATGGGATTAGGTGAATACCTGAGAGCCAACACCAACACACATTTGTCATTTGTTTGCCTTGTACAAAGAAATGTATGTTTTCTGTTTAGTTTTTTCCCCTGAAGACGGTGTATTAGTTTTTCCTTGATTGGATGCAACGCTGGGTCATATAAAATCTTTATTTTTAGTTTTAAATGTGTTCTAGACATGCCAGGTTTAAATGATGTGTGTTCTACTGTAGATGTGACAGGTTCCTTCTCTTCTGTCTATGTCCAGGTTGGTTCATTTCAGCTGTTTGTGGAGGGTTACCATGAAGCAGACTATTGGTTGAGGCGCTTTGAGGCGGATCCACTGCCAGAGAACATCAGGAAACAGCTGCAGTCACAGTTTGAGAGGCTGGTGGTGTTGGACTACGTTATCAGAAACACAGGTGTGTGTGTGTGTTCTATGTTTACACTTTAGATTACTGTGTACTGAGTTTAGATAGACCATTGCATAATAGTCCTAGATCCACCTCTTTATCACCCTCACATGCTGATTCTTAACGATTCTTAACAGTATTCTTAACGATCAAGTAAATGTAATTTACATCAAGTGTGTTTGGTAACAGTTAGTCATTTACTGGTATTGTTGTCAGAGCTCAATTGAAAAGGGAAGTCATCAGAGCTTTCTTCATGAGAAATGTCATGATGGGTGTGTCAGGAAGAAGTCAGGAAATGTTTTTATTCGTTTAGCACAAGGGCAGGGCTGATGACCAATAGCTTCTATTCTGAAACCTTTTAGGTGCTCAGTTCGGTGCTCCTCCCACTAGCGATTATCTCTATTTATGTCTATTATTTCTTAAAAATACAAATAATTCTCCTTCCTCAGACCGAGGGAATGACAACTGGTTGATCAAGTATGAGAAGCCAGGAGAGGGACAGAAGGTGAGACCTGGTTTGACTTTGCACAGACAAACACGTCATTGTTTTCAGTAGTAGTTAACAGCATGTAGGGCAAAGGGGAGATGGGGACACGCTGGCTACAGCTGTACAGCATGTCACTAACCTCATGTGCTCTGCTTGAGTCATACATTGGATAGATATACTGTACAGTCTCATATCTATATACGGTTTCTCTCTCACGCGCGCGCACACACGCACACACTAATAAACTACCAAAGGTTGTCAGCTACCTGCTGGATTAAGTGAGTCAGTTTTTGGCGATTACACACTGATTTATACTTGAGTGACACTGTTGAAGAAGCTAAATTCAAATAAGTTGTTTTCGTGCAGTGATCCGTCGCCGAACACTTTGTTGCTGAAACATACACATGAGGATTAATGCTCTCTCCAATCCTGGTGTAGGACACAGAGTGGCCAGAAAACAGTCCAGACTCCTGCATCAAAATAGCAGCCATAGATAACGGCCTTGCATTCCCCTTTAAACACCCGGATGAATGGAGAGCCTGTAAGTTGGTTTTGTATCTCTGTATTGACCATGCATCATCCTCTCCCCCCTGTTGGAATGTGTAATGTGAATATGAATCCCTACTGTTGTGCTCTCTCTGTTAGACCCTTTCCACTGGGCGTGGCTGCCCCAGGCCAAAGTGGCCTTCTCCCAGGAGACCAGAGACCTGGTGCTGTCCCATCTCTCAGACATGAACTTTGTCCAGGACCTCTGTGAGGATCTCTATGAAATGTTTAAGGTAACTACCACTCAGATGAAACACATTCAAGTAATCTTGTATTGTATGAATATAATCTCCAAGAGAGTTGGTTTGTTTAGTTTTGTCAGAGCACAGTCTCTGCAATCTCCTTGCTTTCGGTTTGTGTATACAATATCTATTATTTATAAAGATATTTTATAAACAGCCACACGTTTTGTATAACCTTTTTAAGTTCACTTAAGTTTCTAGTTCCTTTTCTTATTTACGCTCTGACTTCCATAAACGTGTGACGTCTACAAAGAATGTCACAGTGATGCTCTGCCATCTATCAAGCAAAAGCTATCTACCTCACTTTAGTGTGAACCTGATCCCATCTTAACCTTTCACATGAAGAGGGAATGTAAAAAAAATTAAAATAAAGAATGAAAATAACATAAGTAAATGTAACTTTCTTCCAGCTAGAAATGAACAACTGTAAGTAACCTGCTTTATTTTCCTATCTTCAGACGGATAAAGGCTTTGACAAAACCATGTTTGAGAGACAGATGTCAGTTATGAGGGGGCAGGTGAGCACAAGCTTTTGTTGTGAACCATACAGTTTTCAAGTCAATCTTTTCTGACCCATTTTCATGTCTTCCTTTCCCTCATATTCATCTTGTCTTGCTCTCTTTCTTTCCTGCATGTCCATGTCTCTGTGCCCCCTCAACCGCTCCACTTTCATGTCAATCATTCTTCCTATCCCTTCCTCCTTCCCACTATGCCAACTTCTCCCTCCTCTTCTTTCACACCACAACGTGGTGTCTTCTTTTGGGTCCTACTCCTTACTCTTTCCACCACGCTCTCGCCCTTCAGGTGTTGAACCTGAGTCAGGCGCTGAAGGACGGGAAGAGCCCCATCCAGCTGGTGCAGATGCCCCGGGTGGTGGTGGAGCGCAGCCGCTCCGGAGGCCAGGGACGCGTGGTCACCCTGGGCAACGCCTTCACACAAACCTTCCACTGCAAGCGTCCCTTCTTCACCTCCTGGTAGTCGGAAGGTGAGGGGCCTGGAGGGATTGTGGGGGTTCTAAAGAGAAGACAAAGCACTTTGGCTGAGATTTATACCCCAACTTCTTCTTGTTCTCCTATCAGGAAAGAGGAGGAATGACGAGGAGGGGGGAAGGTGAGAGTAGCATCACACTGGACGTTGGTCTTTATGTCCTCTTGCCAGAAGGGAAGGCAAGTGGAAGTAATGTGTGATCAAGGGAAAAGAGGGTATGATGGTAGAAAAGAAGGGCTTGTGAGAACCAACGGGTGTAGGATCCTCCCGTTTTCTTTGAAGGGACTAACGTGTAGAGCGGAGAGGCATTCTGGGAAGAGGAAGCTGGAGAGACTGGCATACCAGTGTCTCCTAGAGACCGTGTGGTTGTATGGTTACCGTGGTAACCTGACTGGGGGTGGTTCAGCTTTTACTCACGTTGGCTTTGTTTATTGTTAGGCAGAAAGGAGGGTGGGTGTTTTTCGTTTACCCACCCAAAGTACCCACTAAAGCCTCTTGCATGGTCTCTCTCTGAGGCCTGCAGCCAAAGAACATGCGCTTCTATTCCACCATCTACTGAAAGACTTGAGGTCTAAGAGTATTTGGGATTCTTTGAAATGACTAGGACCGGTTTCAGAGATCTGGGACATTTATTCCTGATCTGGGACACTGTCCCAAGCCTTGCCTTTTCAGTTGTTGGCTAAAACAGGCAAGTGCTTGCACTGCCGTGAAACATTTTATTAGTTTCTCACACCAGGCTAATCATCTGATTTGAAAGGATTCTATCTCCCATTTGACCCTACACAGCAACATTCTGAGTGTTCATTTCATTTTGAGTATAAAACATTGACTCTTAAAGGTCACTTGTTATACTTTGTGTAGTGTTATATAACCAAATAACCAATTTGTGACTGTCAAAGTGAAACCCAGTGTCTTCAACTCTCACTACTGCCAAAATCCTTTCAAAGAAAGATTAATGAAAGGCTTCAATATTGTCAAAACTTGAACACAAATTGTAGAAAGGCAAAAGACGGTCACATTGCTTGAATGTAACTTGTTAAGTTTACGGTTTCTACACAGATTCTTCTCCGCATCATTTCATTGTGAGGGAATTCTGTCAAAAATAGGATTTTCTTGCAACAATGAATGTATTTGTTGTTTGACATGTATTTAAATAAGCTTGCTCTTGAAACATTGTGGCAAGTGAGGGAAACACGTCCTTCCGTTTTACATCACAGTATATGAGGAAAAAAAAGATTGAGGACAATATACCACATGCTTGGTGCTGTTTGGTTTTCCTATGTATGCATCTTGAACTTTTTATTCCAACCGAATGATTGTATGAGTAGAATTGTATATTTAAATAAAAATAACAAAATAAATTTGGGATTGGTTACATATAAATGCCCCCTTTTTGTGTTTGGTTTTGAGTGCACTGACATATTAAGTTGCATAATATGCACCTGTATAACACATCCATTGAAAAAAGTCAGTCTGCTGGTGATATTTGAATAACTGCTGACAGGTGACTAGTAAGGAAGGAAACTGTGGTTTCTAAACAACACATCCTCAAAGAGATAACGCAACATCCCTAGACGTTGACATGATGTTATGCTCAGCAGAGAGCTGACTAACCGGCCAGTTTAGTCAAGCGTTGTAACGGCAAGGCTAGCAGAACATGTTGTTATAGACCTGTGGCAAAGCTTTAGCAAAGTGTACAGTAGTCCTAATGATTAACTAGATGATGGAGGGCTGTAATGGCCCTGGGCCGAGGTGAGCTATTAATAGGTGTTGAAAACAATGAAAAGAGAAAGCATTTTAACAGTCTGGAGCTTCCTCAACCATTTAATTTAACTTGTATCAAAAACGGTTTTACTTATAGTTTTTCCGTAAAAACGTAAAGACTCAGTTCATGTAAATCCAGCCTAATGTTCCAAGTAGGAAGACAAAAAGAAAATAAACTCTTAGACATTTGTGGCTCTATATTAAAATATTATTTAGATTTGTAAAATAACACATTTTGGATTTTGAAGACAACAGATCATTCTAGCCATGCCTGACAAGTACTTTCCCTATTCCTGTAGCAGTGCCTAATGTTTTTTAGGTCTCATTCAAAGCCTCTCAGGAACCATTTTTCCTCTCTTCAAACTGATATTGAAACCTGATTGCCAATCCTGGCTCAGCACTCCTCCCTGAATAAACAGCAAGTCTTCTAACTGCAGGGCCTATGCTTGTGGCCGTGGTGTATTCGAAATTCAGGGTTTTGGAAGCAGGCCTGGTTCATCTCTGCCACATCCTTTATGGGCAAAAAAGGAATTTAGGGAGCAATGCCAGCAACCTTAAAAAGCATCCTTAGAGCTGGACATCATTGCCATGGCAACATCATGAAAATGCTATGGTAACCAAGAATCTTGCTAGGCTAATCCTGAAAAGTAAGCATGGATTAGTATACAAACCCTCAGGCGATTGACGCCAAGCAACACAAGATGCTAATGCATAGTCTTATAAAGTAAAGAATCCTAATTGAACATAGTTCAGTACAGATAATGGTTTTATTGCCAGACCCATGAAATGGGTAGGCCTACATAAGCAAATGTCGGTCTGTTCCTTTTCTATATAAAGGGTATATATGATGATGACATGATGATGACATGCCTACAAAAGGCATGATGTCATAAATGATGATGACAGACGGGGGGTCTGGCACAACCAGGTTGACCTGGTCTAGTTATTTACCACTTTCAACCTGGTGTTCCTATTTTGGGCATGTCGAAAAAAGAAATTCAACTAGCCTGCACTCGGTCGAGGTGCCAACATGTGACTTGTTGGCTGGCCCCATAGCCAAATATGGCTGTTAATTCTGGTCAAAAACTACAAGAGCAAGCCCAAATATAGGGTGAATATGAATGTCGTATCACCTGGCGCAAGTAAAAATGGCAGATCTGCAAGCTTACAACATGTTGCGATACTAATCATCTTATGAAGTAGTTAGGGCTTGAGAGGTTAATGTGAGGCCAGGTGTTGTTGGAGAGATGCTGTAAAGTGCCTTGGGACTTAAAGGAATGTATTGTTTGGCACAATTAGGTTCTCTTTGCAAGCATACAAAAAGCATGCTCACAACCACTTCTTTCACAGCATTTTCCTCTCCAAGCCTCTCACTGGCAGCTGTAGCTGTGGAGTGTAATCACACACACCTCTCCATTTAGATATGGATTATGTGACTGGGACATGCACCTCTGGAGTAATATTAAAATGTCATGTAATACCACACCGGTATTTTTCCTCTGTATTGTGTAACATGACCTACAGTAGCTTAATGTTGCCTTCACCTTCACACTGGCAGATACTAAGATACAGGCCACCTTTCATTTTCAATGGAAGCCAGTGACATGAAGATACAAACATACATCACACGTTTGTAGCTGCTACAAAGCTACAAAAAAGCTGAGCTGGTTTCAACTTCAGCTACAAAGATGAAAAGATGTGCAGTGTAGCTTTGTATCTGCCAGTGTGTGAACGCAGCATAACACTGCCCCCAGGAGGACCATTTTGTCAATGTTATTTATTCTGTACAAGAGCCCATGTCCCAAGGATCTGCCTGTGTGTGGACGAGCTGTGATGGAAAACCAATAAATACTCTTTGGAAGAATGTAGAGGATTTGGTTTGGAGAAAATGCACCACTGACTTGACTAACTTCCAGAATATACAGTATTAACGTTTCCATTGTGGATTCCTAGAACAGCTTCATTTAGCAAAGTCTTCCATTAAATTATAATTTGCATTCCATCAGAACCTTTCGATTGTCCTGAGGTCAATCCCACCGTCCACCCCTGGGTCACAGCGTTATTTTCTTTATTGAATTTCCTATAGGGGTATCTTAGATCGAGTCATATAAGAAATGTGTTCCAAAAATAAACTATGTGACTATTGTTAATGATATTCAGTCACATTTGATAACATTTGTGTTTGGAGGAGGAAACTAGACCAGGTCAACCTGGTTGTGCCAGACCCCCTGTCTGTCATCATCATTTATGACATCATGCCTTTTGTAGGCATGTCATCATCATGTCATCATCATATATACCCTTTATATAGAAAACCCGGACAGACCGACATTTGCTTATGTAGGCCTACCCATTTCATGGGTCTGGCAAAAAGAAAAATCATACTCTTTGTTTATTATTTTTTTACCGTCAGATGATGCTTCATGTATATATGAGTAAAATCACCGGGTTGTTAACCTGGATAGTAGCTCTAAATTCTGAAACTAAAGGCATGGAAATGCAGATGCTATTTTGTCATCACAATACTGATTGATATACATCTCTACCTTTAAGCATATTAATTCTAGTGAGGTGAGCCTCTCCTCTCAGCTCGACAGATCATCTGAACCACATCATTGACATAGAGCTTCATGTCTTCATATGATGGCACTGCCATCATCATCCTTGCACTTCCTGCTATCCTCATAAGGCCCGGTGATTGGCTTGAACCAGGACCAATCACAAGCAGCGTGATTCCGCTCTCTCTCAGCTTGTCTGTGACCGTGACCAGGTCATCTTC
This sequence comes from Nannobrachium achirus, assembly GCF_963921795.1. Lineage (NCBI taxonomy): Eukaryota > Metazoa > Chordata > Actinopteri > Myctophiformes > Myctophidae > Nannobrachium > Nannobrachium achirus. Next base: position 36,453,103 of record NC_137812.1, on the reverse strand, counting down.
GTTGATGCCTTCATTCTGCTCATCAATAACCAACACCACCACCTTGTGAGCCGCCGGCCGTGACCCGTTGTGCACGCTAAGAGTGTGCTCCATGACGTAGCGCAGTGCCCTGGCTGCCGATGGGGGTCCTCCCAGGTACGGAGCCAGGCTGATGGCCCTTTTCATTCCAGCTTCACTGTCGAAGTCACTCAGGCCAAACACGGTGCGTGGCTTGGCGCCATAGATCACCATGGCGACCTGGGTGAGGTCAGCGTCGAGGTCGAAGTTGGGAACGGTAGCTCTGATGAATGACTTTGTGAGGCGGAAATCACTGCGGGAAGTGTCATTGGATGAGTCCAACACAAAGACCAGGTCCAAAGACTTACTGGAGCAGCCTAGGAGGAGAAAGAGGATCAAAAACAACCATATGTACAATGTATTACGGATGAAGAACACAAGTACACTAGTTTGATACTGTTTAATTACAGAAACCACCCAACAATGCCCCAGTAAAGCCCGACCGTTTTTTTTATTGATTAGAAAATGTTAAAAATATCGGTCAAACTCTGTAATCGGTGGTCTAGGTCTCTCAATTCTGGCATTGGTTAGGCTCTAGTAACCAGCCAAACATTCTCTGTTCCCACCTGCTGATGTGAGGCCACAGACTTTGGTCCTGAGTTCCTGAACCTTCCTATGAAGCTCCTGTGCATTGTCATAGGTGAAAATGACTTCTGGGTCAGAGGTGATCCGAATGAGCTCTGTGTGCATCCTGCAGAGTGTTCAGAATAATAGGTACAGTAGATGTAATGGCAATGTTTAAGCAATAGTCTCCAGCACAGTGTACAAATGGACCCTTTCTATCTCAGATTTGCAATGTACTGTTGACTAATGTGTGTGACATGACATGTAGGGCTGTCACGATTATGACATTTTACATGACGATTAATTGTCACTCAAATAATTGCGATTAACGATTTAATTGTGTTTTTGTCGTTGACAATTACATTTCTGTTTGGCTTTTAGGCTTTGAAGTTGCACATGGTAGATATGACACATAACCTAAATATACAAAGAAATTGCTGACATAATTTGACAACTTTATACTTAAAAAAGAACATTGATAGTGGAAATAGCCGATCTACAAGCTCACAACGCGTCGCATCGCGACTGCTATTTCCACTATTTTTTACTTAAAACAAATATATATGAACATTTTTCAACAAGGAAACGATTATGACGATTATGAAAAAGAATCGCGATTATGTCAAATAATTGCGATTAGACGTCGATTATGTAATAATTGTGACAGCCCTATGTCCCAGGCCAGTACAGGTACTGTATTTACTGTACCTGCAGAGGAAGTGAGGGAACAAGCCAACATGCATAGGTGGTGATAAAACAAATGTTTATTTTTCTTACCTGGAGGGAGCCACAGCCAAGACAAATACCTCTCTCTGCCTGGCCTTCTCCACTGCTGCAGACACCTTGCACACAAAACCATGAGCAAATCAATTAATTTATGTTTAGGTGAATATACACAACCAAAACACTGCATTATATTGACTCATCAAAGTGAAATACTGGTGCAGATTTTAACAACACATCGCGTTCTGCAAAATCTTTTCCTACATTGAAAAATCCTGTGTGTTTGTTAACCTTCAACTTGACAATGACCTCAAAGTTGAATGAACACTCACGACTCTGCAGTGTATTTAAATTAGACATCTAACAGATGCTGTTATGGCAGGGACATTATTCCATAAGTATGGTCACATAAGTAGAATCCAAAGAAAATTAATCCCTCTGACTCTGAGTCTACACTAAATCTCTTTGCTGAAATGAGCCAACTTGCAAGCCCACAATGCACCGCAACGCGCTTTGATCTTGTAGAACTGCTATTTATAAATGTTTGTCTATGATGACATCCCAAAAGGTTTGCAAGGGTTCATGTGGATAAGTAATTTTCTATTTCTATACAGCTTTAAATATTTCAGATTATATACATATAATTTCCTATCTTAATCTGGATGCCTACCGGGTCTTTAGACTTTGCCCCAGTGAGGAGCACCACAGCGTGGGGTACCTCGGTCCTGAATCCCCCCTCCAAGTGGAAAGTGTTCTCTGCCACGTGCACCAGTGCAGCACCCGTCCGCGTCACCCCGCCTCGGAACGACACGGCCTCCAGGTCAGCCAGGAAGTCCCCTGTGCTGCCATGACGGCCAGCTGGGATCTCCATGAAAACACTGTTAGCATACTGGGCGACGGCCAGGACCACTTGAGCAGAAGAGGAGTTCATGGACAAAGTGAACCTCTTGATGAAGTCTTTGGCCCGCTGGAAGTTCTCCAGACCTGAGGACCACGAGCCATCCATCAGGAACAGAAGGTCCACAGAACATTCTAGCAGACCTGCCGGTACTGACACAGAGACACACAGAGGGATTTGAAAGTTTAAAGTGTCAAATATTTATTTTAAAATCCAGTTTCATCATTTCTTTTGTGGGATTTTGACAGAAGAAAAATGTTGTTTATTTATATTTAAATACTTACTCGGATACTTCCCACCACCTATGCAAGAGAAAATATGAAAATAAATATTTTGTTGACTGAGAAATCAGATAAAAAAATAGGGTTGGCCCCTCAAAAAACAGATTCATTTATAAACTTCTACATTCAGTTAATTATTCTTCTACACTTCATGTGGTTGATGTATTCTAATGTACCGCAGTGTTGATCTGCCCTGTATCCCAGTGGACAAAGACAGCTGTACTCCTCCACACCCTCTGTTACACATGTCCCTCCATTCAAACAGGGGTTGGATTCACAGGGGTCTGGAAGAAAGGGGAGAAGGAGTTGAAGTAATTGTGTGTGTGTGTGTGTGTGTGTGTGTGTGTGTGTGTGTGCGTGCGTGCGTGCGTGTGCGTGTGCGTGCATGGGCGTATACGTAGTATTTCAGTACAATTCATTTAGCATGAAGAGTATTTGTACTGGTCCAGTAGTTACCTGGGCAGAGGGTTCTGTAGCATCTGCTGTGAACAATGTGGCTGATCCTCTTCCAACTGTTAAAGGACAAACACCATGAAAGCTCTCGTGCACAGCTCTATACTAGTGACTTATTTATGTACATTCAATATATTTGCTGAAAATAGACTTATCTACAAGCTCACAGCGCATAGTGATGCAATGAGCGGTGAGCCTGTAGATCAGCTCCTTTTTTCTATTTTTGAACAAGCCTACATTAGAGGATCAGCCCAGGGGCTTGGGGATAAAGCAAGAGAAGCAAGGTTGAGATGGTTTGGACTTGTGCAGAGGAGAGATGAGGGGTACGTTGGGATAAGGATTGTGAAGATGGAATAGCCAGGCACGAGGAGAAGAGAAAGGCCAAAGAGTAGGTTTATGATTGCGGTGAGAGGACATGCATTGCAGGTGGCAGGAGTGACTGAGGAAGACGCAAGAACAGAAGCAGATGGAAACAGATGATCTGCTGTGGCGACCCCGATGGGAATTACCAGAAAAAAGACTTTTAATTAACAAGGAAAACACCAACACAATCACACAGCTTTCCTCAACCTACCCATAGTGTGGACATATACTGGCCATGGGTCTGGCTTGAGCATTTTGCCCCTCTCTCCTCCAGCACATGTGGTTGCCATGGTATTGTCGTAGTGACAATACGGTGCTCCTAAGGCACATTCTGGACTCCACTCTGCACACTGTTCAGAAAACAAAAACAAAAACACAATGGACCCCACTCCTCCAACCCCACCCCCTACGCCACTGGTTCTCAAACTTTTCAGTCTGTGACCCTCCAAAATAATCAGATTTGAACTGGGGACCCCCCACCCTGATGAGCACTTAGATTTGTAGGAGTTGAGGCATTACATCTATACTACCAGTAAGACTCCCTAATCGGGAGATAAGCGACCGTTGGTCGCTTATCTCCACAAATATCACAGCCTCCACCTCTCACGTCATACGGGCAGCCATAGTTACACCTGGAATGTTGAATCTCCATATATGGAGATAACCTACCCATCACACAAAGTCTGACCTCACCAGCCCATACCTGGGCATGGACGACTTATATCTCCATATACGGAGATGGCCATATATGGAGATACGATGACATCACAGAGTCCACAGCTGATGATGTGGCGTGATGTCATACAATACACAAACAAGCCCTATATAAAGGGGCAATTCTCACCAGGGAAGAGAGCATTCCCCACTAGCTGAGTATCTTAAGATGGTTGGATGTGATGATAAGCCACAAATAGGCCAAAAGTTTGTTTTACCAATTATCAAGAACATACGGGCAGTTGACAGTTTGCCATTGTTACTCATTGAAGTTGAATCTCCATCTGAATCCCTTTTATGCCCATATATGGAGATCCCTGCTCTGAGTATCTGACATCACTAATCCCTTTTATGCCCATATATGGAGATCCCTGCTCTGAGTATCTGACATCACTAATCCCTTTTATGCCCATATACAGTATGGAGATCCCTAACAGAATCCATTTTATGCCCATATATGGAGATACCTGCTCTGAGTATCTGACATCACTGTGATGTCACCTGTTTATGCCTAAATATGGAGATCCCTGCTCTGAGTATCTGACATCACTGCGATCTCACCTGTGATGTCACAGTGACACATCACCTCAGTATCTGTGATGTCACAGTGACACATCACCTCAGTATCAGGCGTTACACGTATACATTGAGCAGGGCAAAGGTGTGACGTGTGTGACGGACGGACGGACGGACGGACGGACGGACGGACGGACGGACGGCCGGTGGAGGTTTTCATACTAAACTGCGACCTTAGGGTCGCAATAATTTTGCGAATGTCTGTCTGAGTGAGTGAGTGAGTGTCTGTCTGTCTGAAACAGTGTTTCTCCTCAGTGGCTGGAGCAATTGATCTGAAATCGCATCACCATAAGCATATGAACACACCTGACATAACTGTGAAGCCCGTTTGTCACTTTCACAAATCGTATGCTGTATATTAGCATTTTTATGGTGTATCTATCTACTATTTATTCTGCATCTAGCATGAGGCGCATCTATTCTGCATCTAGCTTGAGGCAAAATGTTTAACCAGCTCTGTGTGTGTGTGTGTGTGTGTGTGTGTGTGTGTGTGTGTGTGCAGGCAGGCAGGCGGGTGTGTGTGCAGGCGGGTGGGCGGGCGGGCTGGGGGGGGGGGGGGGGAACAGTATCTCTGTAGCCATTAAACGAAACGGGTTTCTTACATTGATGCTCCTACATCATGCAAGCACCAGTTAAAGTTACTTTCCATCCCTCATATACTGTGTGCACAGTGCGAGTGCACATCCCATAACCCACACACTGCACATCATTTTGGAGCTCATATCTTTGAACGGGTAAGGGCTAGTCTATACTATAATTTTGCGAATGTCTGTCTGAGTGAGTGAGTGAGTGTCTGTCTGTATGAAACAGCGTTTCTCCTCGGTGGCTGGAGCAATTGATCTGAAATCGCATCACCATCAGCATATGAACACACCTGACATAACTGTGAAGCCCGTTTGTCACTTTCACAAATCGTATGCTGTATAATAGCATTTTTATGGTGTATCTATATCTATTTAGCCTACAGTACCTTTTGTGACCACACACTAGCCCTTACCCGTTCAAAGATATGAGCTCCAAAATGATGTGCAGTGTGTGGGTTATGGGATGTGCACTGTGCACACAGTATATGAGGGATGGAAAGTAACTTTAACTGGTGCTTGCATGATGTACTGTAGGAGCATCAATGTAAGAAACCCGTTTCGTTTAATGGCTACAGAGATACTGTCCCCCCCCCCCAGCCCGCCCGCCCACCCGCCTGCACACACACCCGCCTGCCTGCACACACACACACACACACACACACACACAGAGCTGGTTAAACATTTTGCCTCAAGCTAGATGCAGAATAGATGCGCCTCATGCTAGATGCAGAATAGATAGTAGATACAGCATAAAAATGCTAATATACAGCATACGATTTGTGAAAGTGACAAACGGGCTTCACAGTTATGTCAGGTGTGTTCATATGCTTATGGTGATGCGATTTCAGATCAATTGCTCCAGCCACCGAGGAGAAACGCTGTTTCATACAGACAGACACTCACTCAGACAGACAGACATTCGCAAAATTATAGTATAGACTAGCCCTTACCCGTTCAAAGATATGAGCTCCGAAATGATGTGCAGTGTGTGGATTATGGGATGTGCACTGTGCACACAGTATATGAGGGATGGAAAGTAACTTTAACTGGTGCTTGCATGCTAATATGTAGGAGCATCAATGTAAGAAATACCCGTTCCATTTAACGGCTACAGAGATACTGTGTACCGATCTGCATGATTTTGGACAACATCTGTAACAGGGCCAGAACCACCCCCCCCCCCCCCCCCCCCCGCCCGCCCGCCCGCCTGCCCGCCTGCACACACACACACTCCCCCCCCCCCCCCGTGTGTGTGTGTGTGTGGGTTTGTGTGTGATTGTGCATGGCCTGAACAACAGCGCCCCTCCCTTAACATGTGTGGTCACAAAAGGTACTGTAGGCTAAATAGATATAGATACACCATAAAAATGCAATTATACAGCATACGATTTGTGAAAGTGACAAACGGGCTTCACAGTTATGTCAGGTGTGTTCATATGCTGATGGTGATGCGATTTCAGATCAATTGCTCCAGCCACTGAGGAGAAACGCGGTTTCAGACAGACAGACACTCAGACAGACAGACAGACATTCGGAAAATTATATGTTAGATGTTAAGGGAGGGGCGCTGTTGTTCAGGCCATGCACAATCACACACACACACACACACACGGGGGGGGGGGGAGGAGTGTGCGGGCGGGGGGGGGGGGGGGGGGGGGGGCTTAGCCATTAAACGAAACGGGTATTTCTTACATTGATGCTCCTACATATTATCATGCAGGCACCAGTTAAAGTTACTTTCCATCCCTCATATACTGTATGCACAGTGCACATCCCATAACCCACACACTGCACATCATTTTGGAGCTCATATCTTTGAATGGGTAAGGGCTAGTTTAGTAGGTTTCACAGATAAATGGTTTCACAGATATATATTGTGAAAATAACCGAACTACAAGTTGTGAGCTTTTAGATAAGCTATTTTCAAATTTGTTGCCTCTTTCCAAAATTATTTGACATTTTGGCCAATGTTTGACCAGTTTTTATTGTATTGTACGGTACGTACGGTATTTTATTGAATCATTTTGATGCAGTAATTGTCTTTTCCCCAGCCCTTTTCATTTCAAGGCCATCAAACTGGATCCCCCAATCTACACTTTAAAATCCTGTCAATTTTACTCTCAGTTACAGACCAGGGGTTGACACTATGGTCTCAGAAGCACTTGCCCGTCGGGCAAGTACATGTCATGTTCTACTTGCCCGAAGGTCATGCCCACTTGCCCGAAAAGTAAATTGTCCATTATAAAATCATACCGTAGGTAAGATTTTAATTACCGCTCAATTTAACACTTATTTCTTTACTTTCTCAAGCTGTGTGCTAAAAAATGTCATACCTCAATACCTCCAAATCCAAATACCTACATAGCTATGATTGAATATGTCTATGGTTTCACACTTGTTACATTCCACAGACAAGAAGACAGAGCGCTTTGGCCTCATTCAGGTGTTTAGACAGATATCTGGTGTTGTGTTTGTAGACGGTTGCGTCCCCTCTCAAATGAGCACTTGCCCGGTCGGGCAACCTGACAACAAACTTCACCTGCCCGAAGGTTTTATTTACCTGCCGGGGGCAGGTGGGCAAGCCTTAGTGTCAATGCCTGCAGACCCAACGTTAAGTTAATTACAGGTCAATTTGGTTACCTTTGTGCACTCTCAGCGTTACAAATGGATAAATAAACACTGATGATTTCACTGTGTAAGTTATTATAACAATGCAGAATGAAGAAACCCCACTCACGGGGGTGTATGTCACTGCAGACAGCGTTGTGCGTGAGGGTCGTGACCAGGCCGTTTACGGCGTCGTCGTAGAGCTCGGCGAAAAACACGTATCGCTCGCTGGGTTCTGACGCCACTGCCTGCAGGACTGACCAACTAGAAATGTAGAACACCACACAGTGTTGTAGATTAGATTTACAGTAGAACACCACACAATGTTGTAGATTAGATTTACAGTAGAACACCACACAATGTTGTAGATCAGATTTACAGTGGAACACCACACAATGTTGTAGATCAGATTTACAGTAGAACACCACACAATGTTGTAGATCAGATTTACAGTAGAACACCACACAATGTTGTAGATCAGATTTACAGTAGAACACCACACAATGTTGTAGATTAGATTTACAGTGGGTCAGGACCCTATGTCGGTCGCAGACCAATTTTTAAAGAGTAATGCGAGTAAATGCCCCTTTATTTTTAGTTTCCTGCATTTTGTTTAATTATTATTTCAAAAATATTTTCAAAAGAATCCCAGAAATTCTAAATTTTTCATACGTTAAAAACAAATTCAAATGTTTTTTCATCCATTAATTAGAGGGGAAAACATACTTTTAAGAAGTAGTGAAAATAGCGTGTGGGGAGGAATTAAAAGACATAACAACTAAAAATGGGATAAAAAGCTATTAGCTACTACTAAATTTTAAGAAAAGAGAGAACAAATAAAAGTATAATAATATTTATCTTATACAGTGACTCTAAGGCCACTTTTGGTTCTCTCTTTTTGAGTTTCAAAACTTGAAATGGGACATTCTGCATAATGAGTACTTTCTACTTTTGGTACTTTAAGTACATTTTGATACCAATACCTTTGTACTTTTACTTTGAATTCCGGACTTTTACTTGTAACCGTGTATTTCTACATTGCGGTATTGATAAACCTAAGTAAACAGTGTGAGTATTTCTTTCCACCACTGATGAACAGTTCACGTCTTACTCTGGATGCTTGATCCCCACAGCAAACACTATAATCCCACTCTTTCTGGCCAGGGAGGCAGAGTTCCGGATGTTGTCTTGGGAACGTCCGTCAGTGAGGAGGAGGAGGATTCTGGGAGTGTTGGGTCTTCCTCCAGGAAAGCCTTTCCTCAGGACATGGTACACCGCGCTGCCTGCCTCTGTGCTGCCCCCTCTGGGCCAGGAAGGAAAACACCAGTGGGACTTGTGTACAGTAGAACTACAGAAACAATGAACTAGGACATTCTGAGGATATACATAATGATATATGATGTGTTAGGAGGAATTACAACTTTCACTTATCTCCACAGATAAGAACAAGAACTGCACTCTGTCGGGGTGCCAACTTGCTCCTTGTGCACAAGTAGGCCATGTATGGTCTACTTGTGTGCCAGCAGAGCACGCCATGCACTCACCACTGGCATCACCAGGAATGCTGGTCCGTCATTGGATGTTAATGAGGACGTTGCCAGAAATGCTGGTCCCTGATTGGGCTACAGGCTTAAACAAAGAAGGACACCGAAATACATACCCAGCCGATCGCAGTTCTTGCGCGCTCTGCTGGCGCAAGTAATTACAATTATAATATAATATAGTATACGGAACGGATTGAAGTGGTAAGCAATATATACAAACCTAAAATAGATACTCTTGATGGCCTCTTTGGTCTCCTCTCGCGTGGGATAGGCGCTCAGACCGAACTCCAACTTGGTTTTGGAGCTGAACTGCATGACACCCACACGTACCTGAGGATGAGAAGGGACCACGTCCACGAAATGTGAAGTGCATATTTTTACTTATTTCTCTTAAACCATTAAAACCGGGAAAGCATCTGTGTCATTTTGGATTTTAGCATTGGCTATTCAAAATTAAAAAAAGAAAAAAAAATCTCACATCACACTTCACACTAGAAAATACTGTTCCTGAAGAATACCTTTTTATAGCATATATTGTGATGTCACGTGAAGCTTGACCAATCCTCAAATCCATTATATTGTCCAATCAGAAAATGTTCTCCATTCTATGTAATGGAGAAATCAAATACTTATTTTCCCCCACATGGACATACACAGTACACACAAAGTCATGTATTGGAGCGGATAGCACCTCTCAAAAATAGCAGATCTACAAGCTCACAGTGCGTCACTTCGTGCCGCGCTGCGAGCTTGTACATCTGCTATTTTTGAACTTCTTTTTTATTTTTATTTTCCATGGAATCCAGAATCAATTATATGGGATATACATGTATCCTGAATAAAAATAACATACATACAACATACATACAGAACTCAAAAAACAGTAAAGTAAATACATACAAAGGAAGAAAAACAAACGTAAACCCACCCACCCCTCTTTCCCCGGACCAAGATTGTAATTATAGTGCATACCTGTGTATTTTTGAACATTTTTGAAAAACAAAGTGTGAGAACTACCGATTTGAAAGGCATTTGTAGAAGTCTTAAAGTGTTCAAAAAAGTACAGTATATGTCGTCGTACATAAACTAGGGAAACTACCTGAGACGATGGGGTTCACGTGGTTCCGTTGGACAGACAAGACATAAAGAGGGGGGGAAAGTACCCTGTCAGGATTGATATCCAGAACATCCATCAGTTTGCCAGCGAAGTGTTTGGAGCGCTCAAAGCTGCTCTTCCCCACACTGTAAGAGCCATCCAGGAGTAGAAGCATGTCTATCACTGCTGAGCACTGAATCACTGGAGAGGACACACACACACACACACACACACACACACACACACACACACACACACACACACACACACACACGCACGCACACAGTTAATTTAATGTGTACAAATTGAACCAACACATGTACGGAATAGCTTACTGCAGTGGTTCTCAAACCTTTTAATTTCAAGGGCCCCCGTAACTCTGAGTTTACGGGGGTTTTAGGTCGCCTGTAAAAGGGGTCCATTTGGAACCCACACTTGGAACCCTGGGGGTCCCTGGTCCTCAGTTTGAGAACCACTGGCTTACAGCTTCGACATGTAAACTATTACTGTAGGCCTATATAGCTTGTAAAATATATGAATTGAAATGGTTCGACATCTCATTGGATTCAGAGAAACTCACAGTGTCCGGAGGCAGATATTTTCACTATGGTGTCTTTGTCTGCCAGGGTCCACTGATGACACTCAGCTGCAACACACACGCGCACACGCACGCGCACAATCACACACACACACACACACACACACACACACACACACACACACACACACGCGCGCACGCACGCACACACACACACACACACACACACACACACACTAGGGCTGTTAACAATCCTCATTTAATTTGAATATTGGACTTAGAAATTGTCCCGAATATCGAATTTATACTGTATTTACTATTATTAATATTATTATTATTTTAATATGTTTATTTGACAGGGTCAATACAAAAAACAATTTATCAAGTTATAAAAACATACAACATATATTTTTATTGGATCCAAGCAGCGCGCTCACTGTCCCTCTTCCGCTGTTATCTTGTTTTTAAGTTATTTTCTATGGGGAAAATGTGTTTTTATAACTTGATACATTGTTTTTGCATTGTCCCTGAAAAGTCTGAAAAGTAACATATAGTACTCATATAGGAATATTCGGAATTAGAATATTCGTTTACCAGCCGTAACACACACACACACGCACACACACACACACACACACACACACACACACACACACAGGATAAAAAGTTAAAGTCATCTAAATCTAAGCATATATGGCAAAACGAACATACCTTGCAAAGCCAAGAATACGACTAGGAACCCCTCGAGCAGCATTTTCAATCTGTCTTCTTCACCAGTGACTCAATGTATGACCTACGACTCCAGCATGCCAGATCTTCCTTTCCATATCCAGCAGAACTTTGGTATTGTGTGTTCCATACACGTAATACAGCACACAACACACAAACATGTTTTAGGATCAAGTATAACCCCTCCCAGCTTAGCAGAAGGGAGAGAGAAAAGAGGGTTGAAGAGGGGTAAGAGAGGAGGGGTGGAAGACATTTACGTAAACGTTTTCACCTGGAGGCGAAGGAATGTTAAAGGAGCTTACCTAGAATGCCAAGTGAAGCCAGAAGCCCTGCCTTCCCTCGAACTGTCCAGAGAAAACAGGGTTGGAACAGAAGAGAAGAAAAGCTTTGCGGACCCCTGGGGTTTGACCCATCTTGGATGTCGTCAAAGAATGCTAGCTTCTATTTTCACCAAGAGAACGGGCAGAAGTGGGTGAGTTAAGTAGATGCCACTTATTATGTAGCAAGATACGAGAGACCCACCATCATGGTTCTTATAGCAACCAAAATGTGTCAGAGATAGAAAAATACTCACTCCATCATGCTTATCGAAAAGGATCAGTGTTTTGGAATAACAGTGAAAGATATCACTAACAGAAACTGACCCTTAGGGATGACATATGAAGCTATGACACATCTGTGTAGTCACCTTTCTGGAGGGCCTTCTCTTTGATGCCATTGAAATTTGAGGTGGACATTTCTTGTAGTGTTGTTATCTCCTTTTCTTTAAGTTACTCTACTGACACTCCCCTTGACCTAAGTTGTGGTCTCCCACTCAAAACAGAACTATATGCACTATTTAAAGATTTTGATCCCACGATTTCTGTAACCCATTTTCTTTTTCACCCGGTGCCAATTGCCTAAGCTATAATACTGGGCACTACTCTCTCTCTCTCTCTCTACCAACCTGGGGAGTGCCCTGAACTGAGCTCATGCTACCTTCAATGCATGAGGAGTGAAGCCTCTATCATAGTCCAAGGTGAAGAGCTACACCTCACCACAGTGTAGTTTTCACCTAGGCTTTAGGCTACACATTCACTCTGCATACTAGAAAACTACACCGCAGTGAGGTGATTGCTCTTCACCTTGGACTATGATAGAGGCTTGAGCAGGCCGCTTCTTATGACCTGATTTTTCCCAGTAGGACGTATCGCGTGGAAGGAACGCGTTATTCCAACCAGTTCCTTTCCCCTCCATCAGGTGCCCCAGCTGGCCAGGGGGAGGCAGTATAGAGACCAGGATTACTGCATGTTTTTTTCACTAGGAGACACAGGGAGAACATGTAAACTCCACACAGAAAGGCCCTTTTACCAACCCCACCTAGGCTATGTACGCTGATGACGCGGAGGAGAGAACACGCCCCCAGCGTCCCCGGTGGGAATCGAACCCGGGACATTCTAGCTGTGAGGTGACAGCCCTATATGCACTATATATTCATGCACATGCACGCACACACGCAAGCCCACACAGACACGCACCACGCAACACACACACACACACACACACACACACACACACACACACACACACACACACACAGTAATTGCATTTCAACTTCTCTCACTGTATTTATAGGAAATAGCCTTCATATTGATTGCAAATATTTGCAATCACGTCATAAAATCACACTTTGGATGATCTACCCATTATTGAATCCAGACTTGAACATGAACAGATGGAACAGACAGCCAAACATATTTCATCCACAAGATAAGAGTAGCTTAGCTATATCATAAGAATGTGTAGAGAATTGAAACATTCTTAATGTATGATAGTGTTATAAAAGTGTTGGTGCACTTTATGTAGGAGCACACACTGCATGTTGCATGGTACACATTTGTGTTCAGGTAGGCCATAGACTGTATCTGCCTATACGTACTGTATGTGACTGCATATTTTTTTTGCAGCCAGATAAAATATAGGAAGCCAAAAGTGGATCATAGAGAGAAGAACAAAAAAGTAGTAAGGCTGTGTTGTTATAACTTATAACATAGCCAGTGCCAGCCTACATACCTAAGACCTTTCAAATGTTTGACATTGTGCTCCAGTCAGTAATAGTACTATCCACTAGATGGTGTACAGTGACCATGATGGCACCGGTTGGGTCGTGCGTTGGTGGTGGTTTAGGCGACAGTGACCCTCTGTGTCTGTGATGATCTATCATGTCTCTCTGCATTTCCTTTTCAGACAAACTAGAATGAGGCAACATACACAGATGCAATAATTATTAGCTAATAGACTGGAAAAGGTTGCCGGGGGAGAAGAGAAAGCAGTTGGCGGATGCATGCCCCCATTTATCAAAATCATACTAACTTGGATTGAATGAGAAGAGCACAGAGGAACAGACGTTTGAAAAGGAATCTCATGCTATGACCGGAGGAAATCATTAAACAGCCATCTCTCTCGCTATGGAAAGAATCACTGTGCGCTTAGGTGCATTTGTGGTGGCGTTTCTCTTTGTACACGACCTGGCCGGTGCCATACCGCGATCCAAGAAGACGTGTCCCCCGCGGTGCGACGTGGGCAGCTGTCCGAGTCCCAGCTGCCCCAGCGGGTATGTCCCCGACCGGTGCAACTGCTGCCTGGTCTGCTCGCGGGCAGAGGGAGACCCATGCGGCCGCAAGAACGACTTGCCCTGCGGAGATGGGTTGGAGTGCAAGTCGCTGCCCGAGAAGCGACGAGGCGCAAAGAGGCTCTGCCAGTGTAAAATGGGACAGAAAGTGTGTGGGAGTGACGGGAAAACTTACAGCAATGTGTGCAAGATGAAAGTATTCAACCGTAAAGCTTTGCAGAAGGGAAGAGCTGCAGTTACTCTTGCGCACAAGGGACCTTGCGCCCTGCCAGACCCAGACACAGGTAAGAGTTGCCTGATTCAGTATAGTTCTCAAAGTGGGGTCCATCCATTCCAGGGACCCCATCTCAGACAGCCAGGGGTCATTGAGGGGATCAAAAATTAGGACCTGTTTAACCACTTTTTTCCTTTCTTTTCTTATTATTGTTTTTAGCCTACAATTCTGCTATTCGACATGATGTGACCTTGTATGCTTTTTGAATCCTTTTTAATCAAGAATAACTTGGATGGGAATACAAGGGGAAAATAAATTGAACAACACACATATTTTCTTATGGGGATCCTTGGCACCAAATATGTTCAGATGGGGTCCTTGGCCATGTATAGCCTAGGATACCTTTCAATTTGGGGGTAGGCCTACATTGGAAGAAAACAACATTGTTTTAGGGGGGCATTGAGTTTAGAAACTCAGAGCTATGCATGAATATCACCCAACCAACCACCAGAGATAAAGGGAGAAAGAGTTTAGGCTCATCTCTCTACTGTTATACTGTAGTGTAGCCTATTTTCACGATTAGTATACTTCTCAGTACTGTCTGTCTCCAAGCAGTCTCTCCACTAATCTTCATGGAATGTGATCCCAGCCTATAGGATACTGCATCTGTCAAAGATCTAAACAGGAAGTCATTTAAAGTCACTCCCATCCAGGGGACCTCTCTGGATAGACATCAGACTTTAGGAGAAAGCTCTAAGTCAGGATTTTCAGGAAGTGATTAGTGGTTTGGACATAAATATAGCCTAGTGGGTCCCCCCCTTCCTCAGAATGCACTGCACTGGATGTAGATCAATTAGTGTGTGTGTGTGTGTGTGTGTGTGTGTGTGTGTGTGTGTGTGTGTGTGTGTGTGTGTGTGTGTGTGTGTGTTTCAATTATCCTACGTTTTCAGCATTTGTTACCCAACCCCCTCAATAATAGTTAGACTAACTACTACTGAGGCCAGCTAAGGTCTTTGTTTATTTTGCACATTGCATACATGCTTTGTTGCATGTGTGAATGTACTGTGTTGTACTTAGGCCTGTCACAATTAGCCTACATAATCATCACAATCACAATTATTTGAAATAACGAAATGAAAATTGTTGTTTACAAAGGCAACCAGAAATGTAATTTCTATTCATATGTTCCAATTCTCATTGCCAAAAAGACAATTAAATTGTTAATCGCAATTAATTGTTTGACAATTCATCGTCAAATAAAAAATGATCATGTACTGTACTTTACTCTTTACTGTACATGTGTTTGTGTCTGTGTTAACCAAATGGGTTCTTTATGTCAGTATAGGTCATGCCCCGCTCCATCCAAACAGTCCTCGCTACAAGTTCAACTTTATCGCTGACACAGTGGAGAAGATTGCGCCTGCTGTTGTCCACATTGAACTCTTCTTAAGGTGTGTGTGTGTGTGTGTGTGTGTGTGCGTGTGTGCGTGCGTGCGTGCGTGCGTGCGTGTGTGTGACACAAGACCATATCGTTCAATGTCTGTCAAAGCTGACAAGCACTCTTGTGTTTCAACTGCCATGTTCAAACTGCGCATTAGCAGTGATGTTACTAGGTTTTCAATGTAATGGGTCCCGGGACCCACAGGTGGTCATTCAAATGGGTCCTAGAAAAGTTTTATGAGTCCTAAATATAAAGTTTACGCGCGCAAAATGGCGTCGGACGTCGGTGGAATCAAAACATTGACGTTTCTATCGCCTGTTTAAGACTTTCTACGTGGATTTTATTTGTGTTAACGTATGGTCTGTGGAATTTCTTTTTCTTTCTTTTACGCAGTAAATTATTTTAACATGGACTCCAATGGAGGCGCATCCCCGGGACCCCAGGACCATGACATGAATGAGTCCCTGGGTGACTTGAATTAGTTTTTGATGCGGGATGCGCACGTAATGACATCACTGCATTAGTGAACATAACACATTTTCAGATGCCACAGCTAATACACTAGATGTTGTTGATGTAGCACGTGAAAGCATCTTTTTACTACATGGCATTACATCAGAACGGTTCAGATGCAATGCAATCATAATTAGTGAACCAAATATAAATCTTTTGTTAACTAAGTCTGTCTATGTCTGTATGTCTCTCTCTCTCTCTCTCTCTCTCTCTCTCTCTCTCTCTCTCTCTCTCTCTCTCTCTCTCCAGACATCCTCTGTTTGGTCGACACATTCCTCTCTCCAGTGGCTCTGGTTTCATCGTGACCCAGTCAGGGCTGATCGTCACCAATGCTCACGTGGTAACCACGGCGAGCTCGTTGGCGGGCCGTCCTCAGCTGCGCGTGCAGCTGCACGACGGTGATGCATATGAGGCCGTGGTCAGGGATGTGGACAAGAAGGCAGACATCGCCACCATCAAAGTCAGCGCTCAGGTTGGAACACACACGCGCGCGCGCACGCACGCACGCATACACACACACACACACATACACACTTGTCTCCATGATGTGTGGAGGCACATTGAGCTATGGGAATCACAGGTGAATTCATTCATGATTCACAAATGTATTGGGTGAAATTGGTGATGTAATCATGCATTTGTTTTTGTTTGACCGGAAGTAATTAACATTGGATTTTTAGGGGCTTTTAGGGCACAAAAGTCTATTTGGATTGTATCTCTATTTTTCTTAAATACAGTATGCTCTAAAACATGTCTTTCTCCATTTCGTCTCATCTTTAAATGCACCTGTTTAAATGTGCCTTTACTGCACAAGTGCCCACGCCTCAGCTCTGCTATGCCAGTTTCTCACAATGACAGACTCAGATGTTCCACTGGGCAGCTTGCAGGAATACACATGTAAACACTAACTGTGACTGGAGGAGGCTGATGATGTGTGCCTTCTCTCACCCATCTCTGAAATACTTCTCTGTTCCTCTCCTCCTCTCTCTCTCTCTCTCCTCTGCCTCAAGCTCATTAGCACCCATCACAACGTTGTCTTTTCTGTCTCTTGGCTAATTTATTGGCAACTATTTTCCTCCATGTCCATTGTCCACAGACTCCACACATATAACCAGGTTCCCTCCTATTTTATAGTGTGGGCAGTTATGTGTTGGGTTAATTTGTCTACGTGTGTGTGTGTGTGTGTGTGTGTGTGTGTGTGTGTGTTTGTGTGTGTGTGTGTGTGTCGTCATTGTGTATTGTGTTGATACACATGCAGTAAACAAGTGTCAATCTATTTATAACTCTGGGAGTTTGCATATCTCTGCTGTCGGGCATGGTATTAGAACAACACTGCCACTGCCGCGATATTATTGAATGTTTTCTTTGCTTGCTATTTATTATGCCCATGAATTAAATACAGAAGAGTTCCAACGTAAAAAAGACCCTAAAAGGTCTTATTTGGGATGTTGGGATTGTGAAGTAACACTCAGGATGTTGCTGTGGATGTGTATGTGAGCAGAAGAAGCTTCCGGTGCTGGCTTTGGGCCGCTCGGCTGACCTGAGGCCAGGGGAGTTTGTGGTGGCCATCGGTAGCCCCTTCGCCCTGCAGAACACCGTCACCACGGGGATCGTTAGCACTGCACATAGAGACGGCAAGGAGCTGGGCATCAGAGACTCTGATATGGACTACGTCCAGACGGACGCCATTATCAATGTGAGTACAAACATTACAACATAGTACATACAGTACAGTACACACACTTTCTGTTTAGGGCAGATACGTAGACGTGCTCGCATGCACACACACACCTATGATTTGCACATACCTGGAATTGGTCCTCTGCATTTACCCATCTTAACTACAAAGAGCAGGTGTGAGCAGGTGTTTGTGCATTTATTTCCACTGTGTGTATGGGTGTTACATTGAGGGGTTTTTTCCCCTCAGCCGCCAGGCTGCTCACTGACGCAGGTTTCCCTTCTTCCCTTGCCCCCTAGGGATACCAGAACTATGACTTTTGCACTACTGGACTGAACACTACTGCACTTTACTATAATATTTTTTTTATTTATTTTCTTGCACGGTGTTGTTGTATTGTTGGTTTCATGTTATATGTGAAAAAAGGAAGGATTGAATGCACAC
The DNA here is from genome assembly GCF_963921795.1 of Nannobrachium achirus. Taxonomy (NCBI): domain Eukaryota; kingdom Metazoa; phylum Chordata; class Actinopteri; order Myctophiformes; family Myctophidae; genus Nannobrachium; species Nannobrachium achirus. The sequence goes on along the minus strand of NC_137812.1, from coordinate 36,434,475 downwards.
CTGTAATGTTGCCGAAACAAATTCCTATGTGTTTTACACAATGGTAAATAAAGGAATCTGAATCTGAATCTGAATCTGCTTAAAGGGATATTTCGTCTAATCAGGTTTTTGGGAGCATCCCAGACAGGTTAATTATTTAAGTACAATAAAAAATGTATGAAAATATATACAGTAATAAAAAGTAATTGAAAAAACACGGCCAGCTCACATATTAGGAGGACAGTATGAGTAACCAGAACCAAAAAAGACAGGTGTTTTTGATGAATCTATCATGGTTAAAATGGAGTTTGAAGTTACAATGGGTTTGTAGGGGAAGGGGGCGTGTCTGATAAAATTTATATCAATTGTCTAAATATTGAATCAAGGAACTTAAATACTGTCCGGGTTGCTCCCAAATGCCTGATTAGACGATAAAATGACCAAAGGTTTTTTTTTTTAAGTGAACCATCCCTTTAACTTTTTAGCCGCCGTTGACAGTCCTCACCGTCATTGAAAGGGTTAATACCATGGCGCCGTTGACGGTGAGGACTGTGAATCTTACTGTATATACAGTAAAGATATGATTACTTACTGTACGTCGCTCCGGTCCCGCCCGCATCGGTAATGTCGGCGATTTGTTTACAACGCACGTTGGGCGTGCACGCGAAGTGAAGCTCCTCAATGTTAAGTCAATGGAGAGGCCCATAAAGAAACTTCATTTAAACAAAATAGCCATTTTGAGACATTTTGCAGCAGATCTAAATGTAAACAAGGCACAAGGCAGGGCGCAGCCATCTTTCCTCTTCTTGTCCCACACTGTCATGTGACTAGATGACGTAATCGTTGCCGTCAAGTGATAATCCAAAAAAACAAAAACAACCCCCTTCCAGCCCTTCAAAATAATAGCGGCGGCCTATGGAGGAAACTGCGTGGCGCCGAGGCACCAAGCAACCTTCAGATTAAGAGGCACTAGATGTGTTAAGTGTAGTTGTGATGCTAGATCAGATGAGGTCTGCTAATCCACCTTGGTTCAATACATTACACAAAACGTCTCTACCAAACAAGCCTGTTTACTACGCAGTCAGAGGGTCATAAGTGGAACCTCAGACACAAAGTTACCTCTGTAATGTGTTACTAGAAGGCAACGTTGAGGAGGTCATTGTTATGGTCCACGTCAAACTGTTGAACTAAAAGATTTAGGTCAGATCTTTGTTGAGGTTTATGCAGAACTCTTGTTTGGAGGACACACGCATGCACGCACGCACGCATGCACGCACGCACGCACGCACGCACGCACGCACGCACACACACACACACACACACACACACACACACACACACACTCACTCACTGTTTGTGTGTTATAGTTACACAGCTATCTGATGTGTGCCACAATGAGAGTCACTAATGTGATTGTTCTTGTGTGTTTATCATCATGTTGTCATGGAAGTACGGTAATTCCGGAGGACCTCTTGTTAACTTGGTGAGTATTAGCGTTCTGTAAGTAGATTCCCCCCCCCCTTTTCTTTCTAATTGACAACCACAGCAAGTATTTGACCCTATGAAATATTCATTCATTCATTCATTCTTTTATTCTGTTTGTGTGTGTGTGTGTGTGTGTGTGTGTGTGTGTGTGTGTGTGTGTGTGTGTGTGTGTGTGTGTGTGTGTGTGTGTGTGTGCGTGCGTGCGTGCGCGCGCGCACGCGCGTGCGTGCGTGTGTGCGTGCGTGCGTGTGTGTTAGGATGGTGAGGTGATAGGCATCAACACTCTGAAGGTGACTGCAGGGATCTCCTTCGCCATCCCCTCTGACAGGATCAGACGTTTCCTCACAGAACAGTCACAGAGCAGACACAGCAAAGGTCAGAATTACAATGGACCTATACCGGCTCCGCCCCCTCCAAAAGCTACGCCCGACATTATCACAGCGCGCCGCTACTGGCTTCATTCACTTCAATGGGAAATACGGCGGATTGTACACACATTTTACACATTAAATATTAATTCCGTTTTGGACCCAGAGCTTCGAAATCTCTTCCAATCCATCAACAAGGCCTGGATCTGCATTGGAAAAAATATTTAGACCTTTAAACTTTTAAAACAATACGACATAGGAATATATAAGGTCGCAGCAGAGGAATAAGGAACATGTCCAATGGTTGCTGGACCACAGAAAGCCGTTTCAAACCAATTTAAATATGAATGGACTGTATTGGCCCAAACGACAATAACCCATGACTACAAACACCTTATTTGTTATGTTAAATAGCAACTGATATGTAATGTACGTCTGTGAATGTCTGAATGAACAGGGGTAGCGACGCGAAGTGTTGTATTTCAACTCTGCTTTCGACTGCAGTGGGTAGGGGCGTCACAAGGGGGGGAAAAGTGGGACTGACTTACCAGGGCCCACGGTGGAAGGGCCTTAATTATTTTAGACTTTATCGATTGAAAAATATCAGATATACAAGCTCATAGCGTGGCACTGAGTGCCGCGCTGCGAGCTTGTAGATTTGCTATTTTTGAAATCCCACGATGAAGAACATTCATGTGGGCCCACAGCGAATCCTTGTACCCAGGGCCCAGAATTTGGTGCGACACCCCTCCCTCTGCGGCTCGGCAGCTAAACTTGTCAGGAATCGCGAACATTTCACGCCAGAGATATCAAATGTTATAGATAAGATTTATAAGCAATCGGCATGATAAGAAACATGTAGCCTACATTTGAAGCAGTTTATTCTGGTTGGTTGTTTGTGTAATGGAGAGTAATAGCCTCTAAACAAATCAGTGAAAAGTGAAAACGGCTCTGTATAGGTCCAGCAGACAGGCGATTTCCTCATTCTACTGTTGCGTCCTTATATATTCCTTTGTCGTATTGTTTTAAAAGTTTAAAGGTCTACATATTTTTCCAATGCATATCCAGGCCTTTGTTGACGGATTGGACGAGATTTCGAAGCTCTGGGTCCAAAACGGAATTAATATTTAATGTGTAAAATCCGCTGTATATCCATTCAAGTGAATGGTGCGGCTGTGATTCTCGTCGGAGGTCTCGGCGGAGAGGTGGGGGCGGAGCTCCCGGTACTCATCCATTAGCTGAATTACAATTAAAATACATTTTATGTTGAGAGCGAGGCTATAGGTCCACAACTTCAGGGTCAGTGCGAGGTACCCAAGATGCACTGCTCTCTCTCTCTCTATGCCCTCTGCCTGTTTCAGAGGATTAAACGAATTAAAACATGTATTTTCGGGGGAAAACCCCTGTTTTGCAATGTAACTACTGTACTTTTTTGTTCCTTTTTTATTAATATCATGTAGATGTTTTTCTTTTGGTACTTTAAATAGCAATAATGAGGCTATGAAATATATGTTTTGTCCCATTCACTTCCATTATAAAAATAGTCTTCCCTGGCTTTTTGTCCCACCTAGTAACAGAGCGACATGGGGTGGGACTTGACAAAGAGTGAATTGGTTTGATTGATTGATTGATTGATTGATTGAAGACTTTATTAGAAGTTTGCATAGGAAAAGGTACAGTTTCATGACGGTACAGTTCACTGGTACAAGGTCTACTAAAAGGAGATCCTAGAAAAGACTACGCTTATTTCCACAGGAAACCTAAAGCTAAAGGTAAAGTCTGTAATTGTTTCTCAGTGTTATTTGATGCCAATATATTATTGTGTGACTGACTATAGATAACACCAAGCTGTTGAGAGGACATTACCATCTACCAGAGGAGCCCCAGTCTGATGCAGGTGAGCCTGAGTAGTGAAACCATACTGTGATGTCATGTGTGATGTCACCCGGAAGTAGAGTGTACTTCCGGGTGTGTCATGCGCTGGCGGGCAACTCTAATTGAAATGAATAGGTGGGGCGGGCCGCCCGTTCTCTAGATATAGGCTATTATAACTATGGTGGGCACAGATTACTACCGTAGTTTCCTATGGTTTCTTCAACAGTGGATGATAATGTTGAGGATTAAACATAAAAAAATATATACTGTATATATATGCTGAGGATGAATGTTGATAATGAAACAAATCGTTTTTCTCCTCCCCCAGTAGGGAAAAAACGTTTCATAGGCATCAGGATGATCACCCTCACTGCAGCGTGAGTGTTGTTACACCCACAAAATGAACCACCTGCACCAACACACATTTACTCATTCTACCAGGGCTACTAGCTGTACCGTGTCAGAAAAGAGACAGATGTTAGGTATGTGCTAGTCTTAGATAGCCAGACACTGAGACTAGGTAATGTTTATGTACAGGTACAGTATGTACTGTGTGTGTGTGTGTGTGTGTGTGTGTGTGTGTGTGTGTGTGTGTGTGTGTGTGTGTGTGTGTGTGTGTGTGTGTGTGTGTGTGTGTGTGTGTGTGGCAGTCTTGTGGCAGAGCTGCGACTTCAGAACCCAGACTTTCCTGATGTGAGCAGTGGGGTTCTGGTGCACCAGGTCCTACCGGACTCTCCTGCACACAAGTAGGTTCACACACTGGCACACATACTGTACACACAAACAAAGTTTTTGAAAATGTTGACCTACAGTATAATGACCTTCCCAAAGTAGGAATGCCAGGCTGAAAGTTATTAACCACTTGAATCCTAGCGTCCCTATTATGAGCATGTCATATTAGGTGAACATTCACCGAAGAGCTTTCTTGGGGGAGATGACCAAGTATTAGTCTTGTGTGGCCAGACTCCCACAATTTGCAAATGTTCCCGTCATACAGTCTGGGAGACGATAGTTCTAATCATGAGTATCCAGCATGAGAATCGATAAAGCGGATGTGAAGCCTCCTCCCCACTTCCGTTTTGTTTTTACAGTTGCGCACATTTATCCTAATATAAATATAAATCATCTAATTATATTTAGCTTGCTGCTTAGCAGAAATTATATTTAAAGTTATACCATGTAACTTTTTTTATAAAACAAATCTTAAAATTGTCCTAACTGTTAAATCGCTTAAGTTTTAGAACACCCACTCCGTTATTTTCAGCTTTTAAAGCCTTCTCTTTATATGTTTTCTGTGATCCTCGCCGGGGTCCGGTTTTCACGGAAAAATTACGTCATCATACACTACCGGCCAATCACAGCGAGGGTTATACACTGCCGGCCAATCACAGCGCATCTTGCTGACTTCTCAGGAAGTCGCTTGCCTCAACAAAACAACAGCATATACTCGGGTGAAAGAGTCCGTTTCTCCGGAATGCCTGAACGCACAGGAACCAGGGACCCCTCTAAAGATAGATCTCGGCGAGGTGGAGGCAGACGCGGGGGTGTGAGGCCCGGTCCGCGGCGAAAAACGGCCGAAAGACGCGGACGCGACCACGGTTTGCTATAGAGCTACTGACCACTAGTTGAGCAACTTACACAGTATAGCTTTAAAAATGTATGAACTGAAATACCAGCTTCCGTTACTCGGATTTCGGAGCTGTATTTCCAGACTCTATATAGCATTCAGAGATTGTGGAATAGTTGTCTGGCTACACAAGACTAACCAAGTATAGACCCCTGGGGCAACAAAAATATTTAGCCTTTAAGTGGTTCATGGGAACAAACCTCTGTCTCTCTAACCTAGGGGCGGCATCAAGGCAGGGGATGTCATTGTCACTCTGAACGGCCGAACTCTTTGGAAGTACGAAGAGCTGCAGGGGGCGTTGCAGGGAGACCAGCCCCTCCTCCTGGAGGTGCGGCGCGGGGATGACAAGCTGCTCTTCAACATCTACCCTCATGTCCTACAAACTGAGCCTTTGTAAATACGGTAGCTAGGGATGGGACGATAATCGTTATAGAGGGTATGCGTATGCATAAAGTGAATGGCAAATCGAGTGGCAAAGTGAGATTAATGTCATTTAACGTCATTTAATGCAATCAGGTAGGACTTTTCTGTTTGGATGTATGGGCTGTCAAGGCCAGAAAGTAGTTTTTTGCCACTCAGTAGGCGTTGCCGCATAACTTCCTGGTATGATGATGATGTCACGCGCATACCCTCTATTATTGTTTATCGTGAAAAAAAAAAACTCACAATAATCATATCGTGGAGATTTACTTTTATGGTGAAATTATCCTCCTTCATGCTAGCCTCGTAAACCAGACTCTTCCTGCAACAGAAGATGGGAGGAGTCAGTTTACTAGGCTACCTTCATGCACTACCTTTTGTTTGCCGAGCTGCATATCCACTTAAATCCGCTATAATTGGTAAAAATTGACCTGGTATGATGTACTTGATACAGTCTTTTTTTTCCCACTCTCTACCAAACCTCTTTGCCAAAAAATAGCCGATCGTTACGACGCATTGTGAGCCTGTAGATCTGCTATTTTTTGGCATAAATGTTCCCCCCAGGATAAATGGATGTTGGGGATATTTTCATTATCGCGATAATATCGTAAATCGCAATTTCTTTGGTCACAATAATCGTGACGTGACATTTTCATATCGTCCCATCCCTAACGGCCGCACAGGCTTTTGTAAATTGCCTGTATTGTATACAACTATTGGGCTGGGCTCAATGTGTAGTAGTAGCAGCCGTAAGCCTGACCTATGCATAGTTGCGTGCCGGTGTCACGCACCGAAAATAGCAGATTTACAAGTAACATTTTTACAACCTCAGAGTTACGAATGGATAAATGACCATGAAGGGCTTTACCGTTTGGACACTATTATGACAAATCACATAACAGAGACACGTTAGGTACTGTACTTCACCAGAAACACTGTAATGGAATGCTTTTTTTGCACTGTTTAAATGTTTTTACACTAAAAGTGTGTGTGCACATGCAATCGCACAGGTGTCTGTCTTTGTGTGTGTGTGTGTGTGTGTGTGTGTGTGTGTGTGTGTGTGTGTGTGTGTGTGTGTGTGTGTGTGTGGCACAGATGTCCTAGCAGCTGCTGTCCAGCTGTATGGTAGGTAAGAAGGTAGGCTAGGCTGCTTGGTTTCCATGGCGGTTTCTTCTCCCCTCTTTGCCTTGGAAGGATATTCTCGTAATCTAAACAAACCTAACACAGCACAATGAGCACATAGGCAAATACTTGAGCGTACACACGCACATTCACACACACACACACACACACACACACACACACACACACACACACACACACACACACACACACACACACACACACAGACACACACAAAGAGTAAGGCCCCTTGACTGGAAATGTCTATGTCATCTTCATCCCCTCCTGTTCTGGTAAAATACATCCTCAGATGAAAGGAATGGAAGACCCTGTTCACACTAATCTATGAAACGGTTGACGAATATTGAAAAATGACAATGTCTTTTTAGACGATGATTGATGCAGCCCATAATACAGAATACATGCCGTTGCCAGACTGGTATGACCACCACTGTAAAAAATAATTACCATTGGGGTGGCAAATCTATAACATTATAATCATTGTACATGTTGATGGCATAGAATACATTTCATTCTAACTAGCCATGGGGCAGTGCACTAAAACATCACGTCTGAACTTACACATTTAACCACTTTTAAACCCTCTATTCTTATTAAAAAACAGACCTGAGTTGCAACTGTAGCCTACTTGGTACACTTTCCCCCCCCAATCTACACCAAATCTCTTAGGAAATAGTCATGTCTTATGTGGCTTCTGGTTAACAAGTGATTTTTGCTCATTGAGTATAATGTGATATCAAAGCTGTTGATGGAAGAAGCACTTACAGTAGGTTTACTGTAAGGGAATACCCTTCTGAGTGTGTTGTTTGCATAATGCTATTCAAGGAGAGAGTTTGGTCTCGGTTTGCACAAACCCTGCCACAGCATGTTGGCTTCACTTGTATCATCCTGAATCATCCTGGACTGTGTGTGTGTGTGTGTGTGTGTGTGTGTGTGTGTGTGTGTGTGTGTGTGTGAGTGTGTGAGTGAGTGTGTGTGCACGCAGTGCATATGAATGTTTTTCTAATGTGTGTGTAGTTTCTTAAAACGATCCAGACAGATACATATCCCTTCCTGGCTTTAGCATGGTTTGATGTTGGCACTCACACTCCAGAGAGAAAATGACAGGGGGAGAGAGAGAGAGAGTGAGAGAGAGAGAGAGAGTGTCTGTGCATGTGTGTCTTGAGTGACTGTGTAGTATTCTCTAGTCTTGCCAAGACACATTCTCATTGCCTCGCTCCAGACTCCTTCTGGGGTTGGGCAGAGGTACGTCCTGTCCTGTCTTGTGCCAAAATCCGAACCCATCGTTATCCTGAACATTAAATAAACATATTTTTGTTTTTGTTTTAGCCAACAATGTCCTCATTCATCCACATTTAAGGCGTTTATTTTGCGTGTTTCTATTGCTAAATCATAGATATGAGATGTTGTTTGCAGATAATTTTTTTTATCATAGATGAAATATCATCAGAGCAACACTCTTGGGCAACAAAAACAACAATGTGTTTATTGCCATCTAGCGGCCAGAAAGTGTCACTGGTATTTTAAGCTGTGATTCTGAAATTGGCCAGTAGATGGTAATGTTGGATATCAATACTTTCTCCTGACGTGGCAACTTGGGTTCAATCCTGGCTATGGCCTCAGCCTCATAAGGAATTGAGCATAAAATGCACAAGACACCAAAAGTAAAACTCGTTTTAAAGTACTCACAGAGTCCAATATTTTGTCCCTGTCAAGTGTAGGCTACTGTTTCCCAAAGCGCAGGGCAGAAGCTTTCTGTTATTGTAGAGACCTTGAATGCTCTCCTCTTTCTTCCCTTGAAGCATCCCAGTTTTCCTCTATAAATGTGTCCTTTTTTATAGCTCTCTTCTCCCTCTCCCTTCTCTCTTATCATATTCTAAAATCCTCAACATATAAAAGGGTCCAAACCAAATGGAAACAAATGGACCACTTTAATATTTGGTTCCATTTCTAGGCATATACTGAGTTAAATGAATGAACACTGAACATCCCCATATCTCTCCTCGCCAGTGGTTCTCAAAGTGGGATCCAGGGACATCTCAGGGTCCCCTGAGGAGGTTCCAAAAGGACCCTCACAGGGGGGAAATCTCTCTTTTGCGAACGCCCATCATTTCGACCGGAGGGTTAGCGACTCACTCCACGGAGGTTAAGGTTAGGGTGAGGGTTAGAGTCGGGTGTCGAAAAGATGACATTTAGTAACAGCGACACGCTCCCCCTCACAGGGTTGAAACTGAAAGATATGGGGGTTCTTGAAATGTAACAGTTTGAGAACCACTGCTCTAGGCCAGAGTTTCTCAAAGTGGTTGCTGTGGCACTGGCACCCCAGGGTGCCCTGACACCATGGGGTTCTGCAGAATAATTTCTTAATATTTAGAATTTACCAATATATTTACCGATGTAAGTTTCAAGGTCAAAGTTATTTTTAATCTAGCCTTAACTGATGTAAGCTACACAGTTTTCAACTGTGCGTGTACATTCGAGTGACTATTTGTGACCATCATCATCATCATCATCATGTAGGCCTAATAATCATACTGATACAAATAGGTATAGTAGAGTCTATCATACTGTTATGCTAAATATCAATGTAAAATATGCCATAAATATACTATATAGTAACAATGCTTCCTAGCAGGTATAGAGACAGATAGGTTAGAAGCTGATAATGCTCCATGGCAGGTACAAAGACAGATTGGTTAAAGGCTGATGGCCTCCAAGATAAACAGCAAGGAATAATGACTGTCAGGTCAGCACTACCACCTACTGACAGGGAAAATGATGATGACACTAATGTATGTGTTATCACTCACACTCCCCTCTCTCTCTTGTACTCTCTCTCACTCTCAAACATGTGTATGCATGTACACACACACAGTCACACACAGTCGCGCGCACACACACACAGTCACACACAGTCGCGCGCACGCACACACACACACACACACACACACACACACACACACACACACACACACACACACACACACATACACACACACACACACACACACACACACACACACAGAGAGGGAGGGAGAGAGAGAGAGAGAGAGAGCATGTGAGTGCACAGGGAACAAGGAAGGCCAAGAAAAGAATAAAGAGGGAGCTGGTTGCAACATGCTGTCTTACTGTGTGTTAATTTAACAAAATATGCTTCAGGACCCTGCTCCATTCCACACGTCATAGTCCAAAAAGTCCTAAACCTTTACTTTTTCAGGAAATTGGAAATGGATCCAATGCAATTATTATTTAGCCACAAGCTCTTAATACACTTCACTGGTTCAATATTAATAAAACCCACAGACTCAAACATTTTCATTTTCACTCTCAATCATTTCTTACCATACCTTTGCCTAATACTATCATGTTAATTTACATAAACTGAAATAATGTTGAAATATGTCCCCCTTATGCAGCGTCCAGTATGATATGCATTGTCTGACTGAGCTGAGCAAACTGGGGCATCTGGCATGGTTAGCAAGAGCAAGACAGATTGGCTTCAATTATAAAGCCTCGTTAAACTATGGTATTACACTTACAGTAGTACAGGCCCTAATGGCTTCCATCTGTCTGGACCTCAACACTCACATTACTCATCTCGCCTCAACTGCCTTACTTATTATACCTCAGCTACTGACCAGCTACTGTATAGGAATGTGGACGCTGCAAGACAAAGGGACAAATCCCACAAGAAAGAGAGGCTAGTCTAGAAATAGAAATAGAATCGAAGAGTCTGGGTTTGACAGACACGCACGCACGTGTGCACGCACACACACACACACACACACACACACACACACACACACACACACACACACACACACACACACACACACACACACACACACTCACCTAACTCTTCCCTGGACTATAACTGCACCTATAAGTAGATCCATGTGCTATGCTGAGCACCTCCCCATCATTAGTGTACTATACAATAAGTCAGCTCTCTGTTTTACAAAGAAAAGAAAGGAAAAGAAAAGAAAAGAAAAGAAAAGAAAAGAAAAGAAAATAGAACAACTATATGCTTCCAATAGACCCCTTTCTGGGCCCGCCCCTTTCCCCCCTCCCCCTGAGCGGCGGCCATGATGGAGTTACTGCTGCAGCAGTGTGTGTCTATGTCTATGTCTATGGAGATGGGACTTTTAATGAAATTAGTCATTACCAGTCCCATCTCCATGATATTTAGATCTAATTCCTTCGCCAGTTCCATCCGCATGATTTGTAGATCTAATTCTATGAGTCCCATCCACATGATTTGTAGGTCTAATACCATTGCCAGTCCCATCCTTATGATTCGTAGATCTAATTCTATCTGTTCCATCTCAATTATGTTTAGGTGTAATTCCATCGCCAGTTCCATCCAAATGATTTGTAAATCTAATTCTATGAGTCCCATCTCCATGATTTGTAGGTCTAATTCCATCGCCAGTCCCATCCAAATGATTTGTAAATCTAATTCTATGAGTCCCATATCCATGATTTGTAGGTCTAATTCCATCGCCAGTCCCATCCTTATGATTTGTAGATCTAATTCTATCTGTTCCATCTCAATTATGTTTAGGTCTAATTCCATCGCCAGTTCTATCTGCATGATTTGTAGATCTAATTCTATATAGTTCCATCGTCATGATTTGTAGATCTAATTCCATCACCAGTCCCATCCCCATGATGTGTAGGTCCAATTCTATCGCCAGTTTCATCCGCATGATGTGTAGATCTAATTCTATCAGTCACATCTCAATTATGTTTAGATCTAATTCCATCGCCAGTTCCATCCCCATGATTTGTAGGTCTAATTCGATACAGTCCCATCCACATAATTCATCTGCTTACAATAAATGTGACAAATCTCTGTGAGTATGTATGTAATGTATGTAATCCACTTATCTCGAGAAACGTTCGTCCCACCGGCTTCAGATTCGGCACATTAGATCTACAAATCATGTGGATGGAACTAGCAATAGAATTAGACATACAAATGATAGGGATGGGACTGGTGATGGAATTAGATCTACAAATCATAAGGATGGGACTGGCGATGGAATTAGACCAACAAATCATGGGGATGGGATTCATAGAATTAGATCTACAAATCATGCAGATGGAACTGGTGATGGAATTAGACCTACACATGATGGGGATGGGACAGATAGAATTAGATCTACAAATCATGCAGATGGACTGGTGATGGAATTAGACCTACACTTTATGGGGATGGAACTGGTGATGGAATTAGATCTACAAATCATGGGGATGTGACCCTATGGAATTAGATCTACAAATCATGCGGATGGAACTTGCTATGGAGTTAGACCTACACATAATTGAGATGGGACTAATATAATTAGATCTACAAATCATAAGGATGGGACTGGCGATGGTATTAGACCTACAAATCATGTGGATGGGACTCATAGAATTAGATCTACAAATCATGCGGATGAAACTGGCGAAACTAGCGATGGAATTGTACCTACACATTATGGGGATGGAACTGGTGATGGAATTAGATCTACAAATCATGGGAATTAGATCTAAAGAATATGGAGATGGGACTGTATCGAATTAGCTATAGAATTTGACCTTCACATAATTGAGATGGGACTGATAGAATTAGATCTACAAATCATAAGGATGGGACTGGCGATGGAATTAGATCTACAAATCATGAGGATGGAACTATATAGAATTAGATCAACAAATCATGTGGATGGAACTGGCGATGGAATTAGACCTACACATAATTGAGATGGGACTGATGGAATTAGATATACAAATCATAAGGATATAACTGGTGGTGAAATTAGATCTAAAAATCATTGGGATGGATCTGATGAAATTAGATTTACAAATCATTTGGATGGAACTGGCGATGGAATTACACCTAAACATAATTGAGATGGAACAGATAGAATTAGATCTACGAATCATAAGGATGGGACTGGCGATGGTATTAGACCTACAAATCATGTGGATGGGACTCATAGAATTAGATCTACAAATCATGCGGATGGAACTGGCGAAGGAATTAGATCTAAATATCATGGAGATGGGACTGGTAATGACTAATTTCATTAAAAGTCCCATCTCCATAGACATAGACATAGACACACACTGCTGCAGCAGTAACTCCATCATGGCTGCCGCTCAGGGGGAGGGGGGAAAGGGGCGGGCCCAGAAAGGGGTCTATACGTCAACAGCTTCCATTTCGGACAGTGGTGGAAGTACTGAGATTTTTTTTGTACTTCAGTTAAAGTAGCAATAGCTAAATCTATATACAGTAAGTATACTCTGTTTCAAGTAAAAGTCCTGCATTCAAAGGTTTACTTGAGTAAAGTACAAGTATTGGGTATCAATACTCTAACAAGAAAGTAAATGTAAACTAATACATTTCATAAATGTAAATTTATGAAATGTATTAGTTTAGTTAATGTAGCAGATGGTAAAGGTGTGCCTGATTATAATTACTTGTACTGCTGAGTAGCTTTACCTACTATACTAATATGTCATCATTTATCATTTATATTCTGTATTAATAATATAAATCTGCGAACAAAAATGTAACAAAAAGGACTTGAGTTAAATGTACTTGGATACTTTCCACCACTCACCTCTCTCAGAATGGAGCATTGAACTGAGAGGATGGAAAATCATTTGATGGTGTGTTTAAGCAATCAGTCATGTTTGCAGTAAGTTGTGTGTGTATCCAGTGCACAGGAATGTACTGCGCTGTGTTGCAAAAACAGAAAAAGCAACGCAACCCTGTGAGCCTCTATCAATACACCTTAAACAGAGTTGGCACACTTCTTTTTTCATTGGCTGCATAGTTCTGGAAGACTTTATGAGCCCTGGAATTCCATGCATTCCTGTATGTCTGACATGTGTCGTTAAGTTTAGTTCTATGGTTCTCAACCTGTGGGATAAGATTTTGATGATGATATAACATTAATATTTTTTTTAAAAGAAGAAGAAAAAAAAACATGGTAATTTTTACAACCTTGATTTTTGTGTATACATTTGCGATACCAATAAATAGGAACTTAAAAGTAGGCTATAGGACTACTATGAACTGAAGTAGCCTATACCCCCATGTTGTACTTTTAAGTACACCATTGCATCTTAGCAGACAAATCTATCAGTGCAAAGAAATATATGGTCTGGCCACTTTCTTTGTTTCTTTCTTTGTTTGTTTGTTTCTTTCTCTCTCTCTCTCTCTCTCTCTCTCTCTATCGATCTATCTCCTTCTATCTCTCTCTCTCTCTCTCTCTCCAACAGCAGGAAGGGATATAAGATAGAGGCCTGTGAGGCTTTGTCTCCCTGTTTCATTTTCTACTCTGATGTCATGAGAGATGAGTCATTCTCGGACTTATTACTTTATTACTCCAGCTTTCTTCCTTTCTCAATATTTAATCTGTCTTGTCACTCTCCTTTTTCGCACCTTTTCTCCAGTGCAATGCAGAATCTCAAGTGGGACTTTAATAAACACTCAGGGTTTTACAGCATAGAATAATGTTAAGACCCCTGCAGGTCTATGTGTGATCCCTGGCCCCTCCTTGGCTTCCCAGTGCGAGAAAAGAAAGAAACAAGAATCCATACAGCCAGCTGTACGTCCTCAATATCCACCCGCTCATCATCTCTGTGTATGAACCCATATGGCATCAAGTCCCTTCATAGAAATAAAATGAGTAAGGACATAGCCACATGTGCCACATAGGCATGGATGCCTGGCGGCAGAATGTCCCATTTCAAGTTTTCAAATGTGCAAAGATCTTTTGAAAACAGCCGATCTACGAGCTCCCATTGGGAGCTTAGAATAATACTCATATTATTTAACCAAGTTAAAAAACACATGCTCTTGAATTTGCTTAAAGAATCAAATTAAAAGTAGCTTGCTAAAAAGGCATGTTGAATTAATCTGATCATGCAAGAACTGTTTTTGAAGACAATTCAAACTATGTATATAACAGATAATACAAGTTTACATGAGACTGAGACTGAGAGCAATGAACATTTTCCCATTATTTCGTCTATCAGTTTGTGTATAAGGACTTTGTTCAAGCCAACTTCTACACAGCCCAAGATAATCATCTCCAACAGCTGCTCTCTCTCTCCCCCCTCTTCACTTGTAATATGATGACAATATCAAGCAGCCAATTTCAGGTGAAGTGTAGAAATGTGCAGACAAATATAAGGGCTCATTTTGTTATCTTGTCAAATCTGTTTGGTTTTAGATTTGTTAGGAATTTGGTTTGTGATCATCTGCCTGGAGGGAATTGGAGTCTGATGCAATCAGCTGATGTCCACACCCAGCTGAGAGGAGGCCATAGGGCAGACCGAGGAGCAGATAGGGGGATTACATCTCCACGCTGGGCTTGGAACACCTCAGGATGCCCTGGTAGAAGTAGCTAACGTGGCCCAGGAACTCTCTCATGGAACTGTCACCTCCATGACCTGACTCTGATGATGAATGGAGAGTTGGAAGATTGTCCCGTTGCAGTTTCACAGAGTGTTGGGTGAATTCTAGAGTCTCAGAGTAAGTGTTAAGTGAACACCATTGATATAATTCCTGATTTGGAGAACAATATGAGCATTTAAAGCCTTTAATTAGTATAAAACCAAAGAACAGGCTGTCCAATCTTAAATATTCTACAGACCAAGCTGTCTTGTCTGGACATGATCTGACAATGTAAATTAATGTTGGGACTTGGGAGATCAGAGTAGGTGACATTGTGGGACTTCTCACCTAAAACAATCTCCAAATACACTGTACAGTGGACTATAGCTGACCGTCAACTGATGGTGCTGTTGTGTGCCTGCATGAGAGGAAATGAAAAGAGCAATCAATTGGAATATTATAAAGTTTTGAAGATGATAAGTGATCCAGATGAAATTGCCAACCCACCTCAAAATGTATTTTCTTTTTATTAAAGACTATAATAGGGAGACACCTGTTACTGAAAAACAATACATCAGTGCCTTGATTACTATGACAAGAGCTTTTAACATTCATTGTATCGCTAACTGTACACTACCCTTTTAACTTGAAAACAAATTAGAAATCCAGCCTAGGATTGTTGAACAAACCCCAATACTAGGTGACAAGTAGTAATCCAACACTATGCCTGAAGAGATAGCTGCAGATTTGAAGGGGTGGTATCAGTGCACTTAGCAGGGGCCTATGATTTGCACATACCTGGAATTGGTGCTCTGCATTTACCCATCTTAACTACAAAGAGCAGTGGGTGGGTGTTATTTCCACCCTTTGTGTGTAATATGGGTGTTAGGACTCTTGGCTTAAGTGTAGTTGTGATGCTAGATCAGATGAGGTCTGCTAATCCACCTTGGTTCAATACATTACACAAAACGTCTCTACCAAACAAGCCTGTTTACTACGCAGTCAGAGGGTCATAAGTGGAACCTCAGACAAAAAGTTACCTCTGTAATGTGTTACTAGAAGGCAACGTTGAGGAGGTCATTGTTATGGTCCACGTCAAACTGTTGAACTAAACTTCCAAAACAGAAAGATTGAGGTCAGTACTTTGTTGAGATTTTAGGCAGAACTCTGGTTTGGATGACTCCCACACACGCACGCACGCACGCACACACACACACACACACACACACACACACACACACAACACACACACACACGCACAGAAATCTACAGTCAATTTCTAGCAGCTATAAAATCCTGTCTCTTAATTCTGTCTTTTTCTGTCTTGCAGGCACACTATGCTGACTCATGCTTTGTTTATGCCTCTGGCTGTACAACTATGCATGTGTGTGTGTGCGTGCGTGCGTGCGTGCGTGCGTGCGTGCGTGCGTGCGTGCGTGCGTGTGTGCGTGCGTGCGTGCGTGTGTGCGCGCGCCCGCGTGGTGCATGTTTTGCACCTTGAGTGCCTGACTGCACATTTTCACTTTAACATGCAAGTATTTCTGTTTCATTGATAGGCTGTATTTGTGTCTTTGTGCTGTGCTTCTGCCTCCATAGTGTTAATGGAAGCAGCACACTAGCCTCATACCAGCCCTTTAATGAGAACAAGGCCTGCTGTTTTCAAGTGGTCCAGTAATCTTCAACATAACTGACTGGAAGACATTGGACATAATAGCTACATGTCCATGTTGGGCTTTAGTTTAACCCATTTAGATCGGGTACACATTTTGTGTTTCATTATTTTATGCTTTAACTATTGAAAAATAGCAGATATACAAGCTCACAGCGCGGCACCGAGTGCCACGCTGTGAGCTTGTAGATCTGCTATTTTTGAAAAATCGTGAAAATTAGAATTTTGACCCGATTCTATAAGTGTCTTTTGAATCCTTCTAAGGTTTTTTGAAAACCCTATGTTTCTATGTCAGCAATCTGGCCAGCCATCGTCAAAGAAAAGGTCCTTTTCACTTCAACTGGAGCTCAGTTAGTCTGTTCTTGAGAGACCACTATGTCAGTGGTTCTCAAACATTTTCATGTGAAGGACCCCCAAAATGATATTTATTTGGCCACGGACCCCCATCTCAAAATATTTAGTTCCAGGGACCACCCAGAAGCAAAATTTGAGTTACAAACGTTCGCTTTGAAAATACATATATTCAAAGATTTGCACACATTTTCCAAAAATAGCAGATCTACAAGCTCGCAGCGCTGCACTCGGTGCCGCGCTGTGAGCTTGTAGATCTGCTATTTTTCACTGGTTAAAGCATTCACTAATTCTAGGCCTAAATGGGTTAATAGTATTTATTACTTTGTGCAGTGACAGGCTAGATCTGTACATCAGTGATTTTCAAACTGTTTAAGCTTGTAGATGAGCTATTTTTAACAGTATATAATAATAATGATAATAAGTGGTGTAATAATAATAGTTATTATTTTATTATTATTGTTGTTGCTATTATTAATATATTTAATTCAAACAAACCTACCTATGTGACATGCCCGGAATGGGGACGGCAGGATTAAAGTGGTTACACCCAATTCCATATGTGCTCTATTTGGATTTACTTCAGAGACTATTATCTACAGTATGCAATTATAGCCTTTACCTCTTTGCTCGCGAGGACTCATCCTCCTTTCGTGGAAGTAACACTCTCCACCCAGCTTTGCCAGATGGATTAAAGAGGCTATTGTATTTCTTGAAACTGGAGAATATCAAGTACAGCTTAAAGGATCTGTTCAAAACATTCAGTGAGATTTGGACGCTCTTCCTTGATTATTATGAGAACTTCTACCACTTTTTCGAGTCACGTGTTCAAATACTGGATTCTGATTGGCTAAATTCCGGAGGTTATGAGAGAACTACTGCCGCAAAGTTGTGTGAAGACTTGTCCGAGATCAATGAGCCTCAGTGTACATCCGGGGACTTCAGGAGGTAGTCGGAACACCTTTCCCCCAACCAACAAATGACCGTGGCAACGGTCCTATGTTCACTAACGTGCATGCTATAGTCGCCGATTTATTTGGATCCAATGCAATCCGCCAACTTTAAAGCCCCTTTTCTCTGAACCTATGCCTTTCTGGAAGCGAACAGCCTCTATTTACGGCCGGAACGGTACTTCTAACTGACGTTAGCTTAGCTGTAAGCTAGACGCATGGATTAGTATGGAGTTGGCGCCATCTGTTGGTGAGTAGAAGATGTTGTTGGTGGAACTATCTGCTGTCTCGCGGAAGTTTTATAGGCAATAATGATTGTAACTTAAGATCCTTGCAAGTTACAACTATGTGTTTTCTTTCATGTATAAGGGAAAAAGTGGTAGAAAAGCTATTTACCACTCGGGGTCGGACATTATGCTCTGATAATGTCCTGTGTTAGGGTGTTATCGGACTCGGCTTCGCCTCGTCCGATAACACCCTAACACAGGACATTATCAGAGCATAATGTCCTCTCACTCGGGGTAAATTGCTTACTTACCGTATCCATTTTTTTAAAACCTTTTAAACCTTCATTTGCTTGTTTTGATTTTTGGACATTGAAACCTGTTTCAGTGTCTTTTGTGTGTGTGGTTCCCAAAATCCCAAAGCACAACTGTACTTACTAAGAGCCAACATACTATTCTGTGTGTGTGTGTGTGTGTGTGTGTGTGTGTGTGTGTGTGTGTGTGTGTGTGTGCGTGCGTGCGTGCGTGCGTGCGTGCGTGCGTGCGTGCGTGCGTGCGTGTGTGTGTGCGGTGTGAAGTGAGCGGTGAGCTGATGATGATCCACATGACATCACTGGATAGGGAAAACATCAGTATTTGATACAATGGAAAAACACTCTGAAAAACACATGGACATACACACAAAGTCACGTATTGAAGCGGTTAGCACTGCTCAAAACGTTAAGAATTACTGACTGATTGGTCAAACCAACCCATACACTTCACAGATTGGCCAGACATTGCTTGACATTTGTTGCAACTGGGCCATTATAAGTGTTAATATTCCATTTCTTTACAGAGCAACGCTCCACTGTGATCCTCTGTGGTCTTGATCTTCTGGTTTGTGTCATGCTGCACTGGACAGTGCACCTGAAGGGAGCACCCAAGGAAGAAGACCAGCCTGCTGTGGTAGCAGTAAGGCGCAAGGTCTACTCCTTCGGAGGCTCTGCGTTCACCATGGATCAGATCCCCGTGAACATCTTCGACACAGTCACTTTACTCTGGACCAAGTTGCCCCCGGTGGTGAATAGAAAAGGAAAACGTCCCCATGGTGTTCCTTACTGGCGCTTCGGCCACACCGCCGTTCTCATAGAAGATATCGTCTACGTCTGTGGAGGACTTACTGACAGAGGAAACATTTGCAAGAACAAGCCATACGCATTTGACGTTTGCACCCACAGTTGGCTCAAGCCCAAGGTTTCTGGGACTGTTCCAAAGGCGAGGTTCGGCCACTCGGCATGCGCCCTCAGGAAGGTCATGTATATCCATGGAGGATACACCTGGAACAATTACACTAAGGACATCTACAAGTTGAACACCACCAAGATGGTCTGGTCTGTAGTTAACCCCAGAGGCACTCCACCACCTGGTTCCGTATGCCACTCTGCCACCATCATCGGGACTAAGATGTTTGTATTTGGGGGAGAAGGGGACGAGGGGGAATGCTCCTACAACTACGTTAGAGTGTTTGACACAGATACCAACCGCTGGCTCAACCAACTTTCTACGAAGCTTCGTCCACAAGGACAGGGGAAATATCCCCCAGCCTTTGCCTGCAACGGAGAGCTCTACGTATTTGATAGTAAAAAACGGAAAAAGCCCAGACACCTCTGGAAGTTCAATCCAGAGACGTTCTCCTGGAAGATGGTTACGTTCAAGGGAAATAAAGGTCCAGGTAATAACTGGATGTACTGTTGTAAGGTGGGAGATCATGTCATACTCTTTGGAGGATGGCAAGGACACGACACAGTGGATGAACTGTACGTCTTAGACTTAACTCCTTGTCTGAAGACGTTATGCAAGCTAGCAGTCATTCAGCACGGTCTGGAGCAGTCTGGACTCCCTCCTGATATCAGGTGGGAACTGGAAGCCATGACAGAACAGGAACACACTGGGCACGCTGGGCCGACTGAGAAACAATAAGTCACTGAGAAAAGTACTTCCAGCCACTGGAATCACTGACTACCGTCAGCAACAGAATAAACTAGACAAGGCCGTTCCTCAGAGGGCAGATCTCTACAGGTGGGGTTGACTATCCAGGGCTGTGTCAGTCGTGGGCTGCAGCCGTCAGACATGAGGAAGCTGCGGGAAAAATAGTCTGGGCTCCCCTATGGGCATAAGTGAAAAACACTTTTTAACGTGCGTGTCTCAACATGTGAGTCCAATTTGAAGATGATTGGATGTTTCATTCATGAGATATGACGTTTCATTAAAAAATAGGCCACGCCCCAACACCGTTGTTTAGGCAATTATAGGCACTTGTCACTTGACACAGGAGACCATTTATGCCTAGTTTGATGAAAGGAATGACATTTCTGCAACAAACAGCACCTGTGGCGCCCCATCTGAAATTGCTCTTGGCTGTGCATTGTTTAGACGCCCTTCAACGTGTGATTCAAATTTGGGGCAGAAGATTGGACGTTGCATTCTTATGATTTGTATTATTTTTCTGCATGCTAAACAGGCCCCTCCCGCAAACTTTGGAAGCCACTTGTAGCCAATCAGAATGGGATATGTAAAATCTGACTGATAACATATTGATTGCAAAAACATTTGATTGCACAACCTAGGTTCAAGTCAAGAGTTAGCTTAAACATGAAGCGGACTGTTATAGCACCACCATGAGGCCAATTTGAAAACATTTGGGGTGGAGGTTCTTCCTTGTTATCATTTAATTGTTTTTTGTGAAGTCTAGTTTTTATTTAACTAACTATTTTTTATTCTAATTTTTTGTTAACCAATAATAACCTTGGTAATCATCAAGGACAATGATACACAAAAGAAGAACCTTGGGGTTGTCCTTGCATGTACATTATGTTTATATCATTTTATTTCTTATTTTTCTTGTTTTTACTTAAAATCCAACATCATCTCTATTATTAACTTGTGTATATTGTATTGCTGATGTTAGCAGTCTTGGGCAAACATGATGCCATGACAAGTGAGTGACAAACCCTCTTGATTCTTGAACTTTTAAACTAGATTAAGTCAATGCTAAATTAATCAATATACTAGAGGGTTGCACCCGTTTTATTGTAAGTGAAACTTGACCAATCATGGAAATTGGCCCATTTATAGTCTGGTTGTCCAAAATGTCATGTGAAGCTCACCAATTCACCAATCCTCAAGCTTATCGGACATAATGCCTGTTTATGCCTATCTGGCATATGCTATGACGGGCATAGACGGCCCCGCCCGTGGCGCTTTCACGTCGCGTCGCAGATGCAACCGTTGTGAGCTTGTAGATCACACTCGGCTGCGGCGGCGGAGGCTGCCGCACACCTTCTGCGCAATGCACGATGGGACGTTGGAAAGTTGTGGATACTCAATTTTTGAAGCGGTGAAAACCGCTTCCAATGAGTGGCTTTGTGTGTCCCACGCCCATATATGGTCATTTCAGTCCAGAATGAACAGGTTTTTTCAAAAGAAAATGTGTGTTTCATGTCCATATATGGTCATCTCAGTCCAGAATGAACAGGCTTTTTCAAAAACAAAATGTATGTCACCTCATGTCCATATATGGTCACTCCAGTCCAGAATGAACAGGTTTTTTCTGTCTCGTACGTCCAGAATATCAGTCCAGAATGAATAGGCTTTTTCAAAAAGCAAAATGTGTGTCCCATGTCCATATACCGGTATGGCCATTTCAGTTCAGAAAGAATAGGTTTTATCTGTCCCGTACGTACGTCCGTCCGTCCGTCCGTCCGTCCGTACATACGTACGTACGTACGTACGTACATACATACGTATGTGTGTAGTGTCCGTCCCGGTCTGATGATTGGATACTTTGAGGATTGGTCAAGCTTCACATGACAATTCGGCCCTCCAGATAAAATCATTAATTCATTCAGAATATAAAGAATGTATAGATCACAGAGTTCATAACTCTAGAACACATAGAATAAAAGTTCACCGCTTCACTTCGAACCGAGGTTTGATTTTTAGTTAGTGTGGTTGC
Source organism: Nannobrachium achirus (assembly GCF_963921795.1). NCBI lineage: Eukaryota > Metazoa > Chordata > Actinopteri > Myctophiformes > Myctophidae > Nannobrachium > Nannobrachium achirus. Next base: position 36,411,989 of record NC_137812.1, on the reverse strand, counting down.
CAGGGCAACCACATTATTACTCTGGGGAATTTTGCAGTTTTTAGTCTCATTGACTTGAATGGGAAACTCCATATATAGTGAGTAACTTTTAGGTATCTGACCTTTCCCATTGACTTTGAATGGGAAACACCATATATAGTAAGGTAACTTTTAGGTATCTGACCTTTCCCATTGACTTTGAATGGGAAACACCATATATAGTGAGTAACTTTTATGATGTAAGAGTAAGGTAACTTTTTAGGCAACCACACTCGCAATTTCCCAAATTGCAATTTCTCTAGTTTCTTATTAGTGTTGGTTGGTTGCCTACAGGGCAGCCAGACCATAGTTCTTGTCCAGCTTTATTAGAGTGGTTGCCCACTAGAGCAACACACTATAATACTAGTGCTACTTCTTTCTTTCTTTCTTTCTTTCTTTCTTTCTTTCTTACTTCTAGCCGATCAGGAAGCAGCATTCTCCGTGACGTCACCATAGGGCATCGCAGTTTAAGCCCCGCCCGTCTTCACTCTGGACCCGGAAGCGTTTTCCCCATCCATTTCATCCATAGACATTTCATAAAGTATTTATTTAGACGTCTTTTAAGCCTCTGAAAAAGCCACCCTGGCTTGTGAGGAATCATGACAGTAAACACTATTTTTTGCATGCAACGATTAATTAGAAAGCTGTACCCTGACCTTTTTTCAGCTTTATCCAGACAATAAATAGGAAACCACACTCGAAATGTCCCAGAATTGCATATTTCTAGTTATTATTCATATAGATTATAGAGTAACCCCAGAACCCCCAAAGTGGTGCAAGCTTGATGATTGGTCAAGCTTCACATGACATCACAATACACAATCTATAAATTAACCAAATCTATGTGTGTCTGTGTGTCTGTGTTTATGCCTATAGCCAATCACGGGCCAAGGGCCCATAAATCAGAGAGGGACAAAGGCGTCATAATATTGAGGCATAAGGGCCATGAGTGGGCCGTCTATGCCTATAGCCAATCAGATGGGCATAAACGGGCATATGTCCAATAAGCTTGAGGATTGGTGGATTGGTGAGCTTCACATGACTTTTCGGCCAACCAGACAATAAATGGGCCGAATGGTCAAGTTTCACGTGACATCATAATATCTTGCTATAAAATTGGCAGAGTGGGTGGAGCATGAGTTCATTTCATCAAGCGTCTCATCAAGCGTCCCACTAGCCAATCACAACGCGTCCTGCAAAGCTTGGCCAATGGCACCCTGGCGTAAAACAAACTTTGTGGCAGACATTTTTTAACATGCTTTCCCCCAGGTTTTTGGACCGACAACCAAAAAAACTAGCTGTTTGTGCCAGGATGTAGGCTAGCGCTTCAATTTACGCTTCAATTTTTTGAGCGGTGGTAAACCGCTCCATAGAGTGGCTGTGCGTGTGTCTGTAGCCACTTTTCCTCAGCGTTTTGCCATAGCAATGTGTTTTCCTCAGCGTTTTGCTATAGCAATATGTGTGTGTGTGTGTGTGTGTAGCCATATTACATCACATTACATCACCAGTTACATCCTAGACCTATCTGTAGCCACTTTTCCTCAGCGTTTTGCCATAGCAATGTGTTTTCCTCAGCGTTTTGCTATAGCAATATGTGTGTGTGTGTGTGTGTGTGTAGCCATATTACATCACATTACATCACCAGTTACATCTTAGACCTATCTGTAGCCACTTTTCCTCAGCGTTTTGCCATAGCAATGTGTTTTCCTCAGCGTTTTGCCATAGCAATATGTGTGTGTGTGTGTGTGTGTGTGTGTGTGTAGCCATATTACATCACATTACATCACCAGTTACATCCTAGACCTATCTGTAGCCACTTTTCCTCAGCGTTTTGCCATATCAATGTGTTTTCCTCAGCATTGTGCCATAGCAATATGTGTGTGTGTGTGTGTGTGTGTGTGTGTGTGTGTGTGTGTGTGTGTGTGTGTGTGTGTGTGTGTGTGTGTGTGTGTGTGTGTGTGTAGCCATATTACATCACATTACATCACCAGTTACATCCTAGACCTGTCTGTAGCCACTTTTCCTCAGCGTTTTGCCATAGCAATGTGTTTTCCTCAGCGTTTTGCCATAGCAATGTGTGTGTGTGTATAGCCATATTACATCACCAATTACATCCTAGACCTATATCCTAGTCTTTTTCCTCAGCGTTTTGCCATAGGAATGTGTGTGTGTGTGTGTAGCACACCAATTACCAATTGAAGATGTTATGCAAGCACGACCACCGCTCACTTCACATTGGGTGTGATCTTTTTTTATGCGTTTTCCCATTGGGCTCTGACCGCACAAAGCCAGATGTAGGAGCTATAGCTCGACAGAGTGCAGTCTAGTTTCATTAAGCTTCACACAAAGTTTGACCAATGTGACCCTGAGGGTACAACAAACTTTGAGCACTTTGTGTCAAGATGTAGGCCAGATGTAGGCCACGCTTCAGAGCCCGGATAAAGCCAGATGTTGGAGCTTAGCTCCTTCCAGGAGCATCGCTCAAAATGGTTTTGGAAGTTTGGAAATGTAAATAGACAAACTGCTACTGAGTCGGGACACTTTTGTGGGTCGTGGACACATTTCTATGGGTCACAAGTAAATTTTTATTTTTATTTTTTATTTTTGGAATATGAAAAACTAAAACTTTAATTACCAAGATTACCCCAAACTAAATGAAAATTTGCTGTCAAAATAAACACTGGTGGATATAGACAAGATGGAGCCAGGCAGGATGTACCTCTCACAGCCCCAGGGCATCTTTCTGCACCTTGCAGCCCAACAGGGTGTTTCCAGCCTCAATGCACTCCATCAGATTTGGGACTTTCTGAGCACGGAGCCAGGATACCGCCTTCATAGCCAGAAGCTGCCACTCGTCCTGGGATCCCTTCTTGGAACCATGGAGCCAGATCAAAGCCAAAACAGTGGTCCACACTTCCCGGTTGACCTGTGCAGGCATCGACTTTTCCACTTGGTCCTTGGTCTTCCCCAGCACATCTTCCAGGGTTGATGTCAGAGTCCAGGAGCCAGAGGCTGTCTGGAGGGAAATCAACTGCAGCAATGCGTCTCTTGGTGGCCGACGACTGCAAAGCCCCCCGAATCCACTTCTTTCTTCTCCACTGGATCTGCATCCTTCTCCACTGATGTTTTCATGAAACTGTATGTTCCGCATGTTCAATGGCGAATTCTTTCCAAATACTACTGATGGCCCGAATAGAGATGCTCCTGATGCTCCTGATGGCCCTGATCCGGAGCAGTAATTTGTGAGCTGTGGAGACATCCCGAATAGAGATGCTCCTGATGCTCCTGATGCTCCTGATGCCCCTGATCCGAAGCAGTAATTTGCGAGCTGGCTTGGGCCATCCAACCTCATCCCCGACACTGGAACATTTCTGCGTAACAGAGGTCCTTGTACAGCCTCCCCACTTCCTTTGTTGACAGCGATGAAGGCGGTGAAGGCACTGCTCACTCCTGATTGGATGCTGAGTTCCACCACCTCCTTCTTCTTCTCCGCTTCGTCCTGCTGCCCTCGCTCGTCTCTCTGCTCCAGCTCCAGGGAGCGAATCAGGGTCCGAGCCCCCAACCTGTGGACTGTCAGTCCACTGTCGCCCTTTGCTGGTTGGAGACTGAAGTGGAGCTGGCACTCAAAAGGTTGGTCAGCCAGCCTGTATGTCACTTTCACGCTGCCTTTACTGGCACTTGAACTCTCTCCAGAGAGCTGGGCATAAATCAGTGACCTCTGACCCTGGAAAAGGGCTGTGATGGGTGGAGACAGAGGTGTTACAGACACTCCCACTGGCAGGTTCCACTCAAGGGAGATATCCACCACAGCCGGCTGCAGGGCAAAGCCAAGTGACTGCATCACTTTGGGTTGCATCCTCTCAGTTCCTGTGATGAACTGGGCATGACCTCCTCCTTGCTTGGACATGCCATTGATGAGAGCAGAGCTGGCCCCCTCCCCAATCCCAAAAGTGAAGCACCTGTGAGAGCTGGCATTCTTCTTCACTAGGTCAATGACATCCTTGGTGTTGCCCACCTCGCCGTCGGTGAAGACAAAGAGTTGTCTGGGGTGACAGGGAATGCAGGATTGCTCGTATATATGTTTGAGGGGCCGAAGGATCTCCGTTCCTCCCATATCAGCATTCATCATCTCAACCTTCTTCAAAGCCTCCTCCATGGTGTCCTGTTTATACTCCACACTCTTGGGGAAGATGTGATTAAAGTGACTCCCAAAACCATAGATGTTAAAGTAGCAGCCCATGGGCAGACTTTTAAGCAGGAGCAGCAGAGTATCCCTGGCACTTTCAATACGAGTCTGACCATGCCCGGTGGCCAGCATGCTTCCAGAACGATCCATTAGAAAGAGGAACTCCCCGCATGTAGTCACTGATGACATCACAGCTTTAGGGAACTCTGGGTACAAGCTCAGCATGACCACTGGGTCGCCCATCAGAGAGCCAGCTTTGGCAGACTCCTGTCCTGCCTCCACTATGGCTGTGGGCTGGTGGGCGTCTTTGTAATAAATCAACAGCTCCACGTCTCTGTCAAACCTATGTCCTGCAGCCAGCTTGACCGTGGCCCGGGTCTGCTCCGTGTTGAGGTACTGAAGAGGGTCCAGGGAACAGTTGGACTCTACTTTAGAGACGGGTCGAGGAGAGCTCACTTGGGCAGAAAAGGACAGACTGTAGGGCACTAGAGAGGCTGGAACAGAGGTGGCCTGCGGCTGACCGCTCCCTCCACCTTGAGGTTGGTAGCGGGGGTTGAGCACAGCAGGCAGACAGAACCTGAGCCCGTCATCAGCCTCCAGGGCCAGCTCAGTGACGTACTGTAGCCTGACAGAGGCGGTCTCCCCTGGGGGAAGACTGCCCACGCTCAAAGAGAACACGTCAGGGCTCTGCTCGCTCTCCTCCAATAGGAAGGCCTGCTGGCCTGAGCTCAGTGCATCGTCGTACTCCTCCCGAGCCCTCTGTTTCTCCTTCACCTCGGCCACAACCTCTGACTGTCCGATCTTTGCGCTGAAATGACAGACGGCAGCATCGCCAGGAAGAGGGAAGACAAAGATGGCCTCTATTGGGCTCTCCTCCTTGTTCTCATACTTCAGGACGGAGGTAACTGTGGCCACATGGTCCCTCACCTCAACCTCCACCTCAATGCCTTTCAGAGGAACCGGATCTTTATTGGCAGAAAGCAAACCGCAATAGTTCACCATATTGTCTGTAAAACCTGGAAAAGGGCAACGACTTCTCTTAGTTGGAGCCGAACTGGTCGATGTCTTGAAGGTCTCGTCTTGCAGATTGACTCTCAGTGATGCTTCGTGTCTTAGAGGTTGTTGCCTTTTATGTCGGCTGTGGTACTGGTGTTATCACAGTGATGTCACTGTGAGTCAGTCATCTCCATATATGGAGTCCTGATGTTAGTCATGCCCAAAGATAGAGTCTATGATGTCATGCTTGGATGTTTCAGTTCAAATATGGAGTTCCAGGAGTGGTCTATGATGTCAGACCTGGGTATGTCAGTTATTTCCATGTATGGAGTTCCAGGTGGGAGTCTATGATGTCAGACTTGGGTATGTTGATACATGGGGATGTCGCCCTAAAGAGCGAGGTTGCGCCAATTCTTGGCCATCTGGCCAGTGATGTATCTGGGACCAGTTACTCATATGTGGAGACCCCTTCATGATAGTTATGTTATGTCAAAACATGCCCATATATGGACATTACCAAATATGGACATTCCCATATATGTCCTTAATATTGATAACATAATATCCTTAATAATGTCCTTAATATTGACGATATAGGAATCTCCATATATGGGCATAAAATGTACGTAAGTAATGCCAAGCAGTGCCTTGGTGAGTTAGGGCCTTGGTTTGATGCCTGTGGATCTCCATATATGGGCATAAGGGGGTTGCCTGACTGCAAACGTCAGACTCTTCACACTCCGCCATGACTGTTTTCACGGACCAATCAGAGTCCACTAGCGACTCACGTGGGCAGAAGAGCACCAATCAGAGTCCACTAGGGACTCTCACGTGGGCAGAAGTGCTCTGAAGGGAGGGGGCTGGGGGGGCTGGGACCGGACCAGCCTACCTACCACGTGCCCCAAGTCTACAGCCCTGATTGGCCCATTCAATTCGCCCGCTCTTCGGGCGAGAAGAAATAACATATTTAATCTCCGGGGTCAGTCCACACTACACACCACCCACCAACAGGGGGTGGTAATGTGCGGACTGATTTTTCAGGCTAATAAGGGGGTACCCTTCTCATTTTCGGCCTGGGATTTATGACATCAGAAATCTCCATGTATGGGCATAAAAGGTTGTTTTCTTTTTCTGGGAATGACCATATATGGACTTTTTATTTTATTTTATTAATAATTATATGTATCCATATACATACAATATATGTTATGCCCATACATGGAGATCCCTATCTGAACCAGCCATGGTAATTGCCCTGCATATACGTGTCTCGTCTGCGTTGCGAACGTATCGAGTCTGCCTTAAAATGTTCTTAATATTGACAATATAGGAATCTCCATATATGGGCATAAAACGTAGGGCCTTGGTTTGATACCTGTGGATCTCCATATATGGGCATAAGGGGGTACCCTAACATTCTCATTTTCGGCCTCCATATTCTGTACAATGTCACGTGACATCCCTTTTATGCCCTGCATATATGAGTCATTCTGTACCACATCACTGTGATCAACTTTTGCTTTGCCATGCAATCAACTTCAGAGCAGTGATGTGGCACAGAGTGACAGTGAGTCACAGTGATGTGGTACAGAATGACTCATATATGGGCATAAAAGTGATGTCACGTGACTAATGCATGTCACACTGGGGGGTCCTTGAAATTGAAAAAAAGTTAAGAATCAATGCTTACTTAGCTGAACCAACCCATAGACTTCACATTTGTTGCAGTTGTGCCATTATAAGTGTTAGCGGCCAATAAGGCTCCATTCCTTTACAGAGCAATGCTCCGCTGTGATCTACCGTGATCTGGTTTGTGACATGCTGCACTGGACAGTGCACCTGAAAGGAGCACCGAGGGAAGAAGACCAGGTAGCGGTGAGGCACAAGGTCTACTCCTTCGGAGGCTCTACGTTCACCATACAAAACGTCCCCATCGGGTTCCCTCCTGGCGCTATGGCCACACAGCTGTGCTGATAGGAGATATCGTCTACATCTGCGGAAACATTTGCACGAACAAGCCGTACGTGTTATAGTTTACAGTTTACAGTTTAGGCATTTAGCAGACGCTTTTAATCCAAAGCGACTTACAATAAGCAGATAACATCACAATAATAAACAGGATAATATGTCAGTACATCATCAACAATATAACAAATGCAAATGGTTATGACGTCCGCCTGCAGTGCACCCACAGGTGGTTCAAGTCCAAGGTTTCTGGCACTGTTCGAAAGGTTCGGCCACTCGGCATGCGCCCTCGGGAAGGTCGTATATATCCACAGATACACCTGGACCTGGAGAAAATATTTTTTGGAGGTGCCAACTTGTGCCTTTTGCACTCATAACCAAATATTGCCTACTTGTGCGCCAGCAGAGCGCACAAGTAGGTGATGAGCTCTGTTTGTATGTGGGTATGTGGCTCAGCTGTCTGTGGGTATGTGATGACACTTGTTGGTTGTTGGTGACATCACAAAGAACGTTGCTCCCACATTGGCTAAAGGACCTGCCTTTGTACTGTCAGCCTCATACCCACCCACAGACAGCACTCATCACCCTACTTGTGCGCTCTGCTGGCGCAAGTCACAACCCAAATCTTGTATTGGGGTCTGTGACTCCAAAATATTTTCCCATGGGGGCCTGTGGCCAAAATACATCGATTTGAAGGTTCCTTGACATGAAAAGGTTTGAGTACCACTGGTCTATTGGTAAGATGCAGGTGTAAAATAAGACTCTCACTTACATCTGGTAGAAGAAGTGATGTCATATAGCATCACACACCCACCATCACAATGCTTTCAGTCTCTCACGCTGTAAACACGTGACTTGCTGCGAAGAGAGAGAGGGGGGAGAGAGAGAGATAGAGAGACACACAGAGGGAGAGAGCGAGAGAATGTGCAAGTGTCTCGACATGTGAATGTCTGTGTGAGTTAGCGTTGCCGTGCAGACCGTACAGATGCGTTGCTGCTTCAAAGAGCTATTTATACAGCCAGGCTCCCACGCTGTATAGACACACTCACACTGACATGGTTGCATTAACCACTTGAACCCCAGCATCCATATTCTCCTCTTATTGGCATACTGCCAAAAAAGATCAGATCTACAACCTCACAACGCGTCACATCTTGTGAGCTTGTAGATCTTGTGAGCTTGTAGATCTGCGACCATGGCTATGTCACCCTGACTCATGATGATATGCCCATACAGTATAGGCAAATATGGACATCTGGTTGTTTAGACTAGAGCCACAGATCTGACTGCTGTGCCCATATATGGTCATGTGCATATATGGGACCGATCCGACTTCAGCACAGGCATCAGCAATGAATGTGCATCATCTTTGCACACAAGAAGATGGTGGCTACGAGATGGAAGCCTCCACACACCTAACATTCCGTCAGTAGGATCTATCTATCTATCTATCTATCTATCTATCCGGAGGGGCTGGGTAAATGTACTGTACTGTTTCTTGTTTATTTTTATTTTTTATCTTGTTTGTGTAATGTATTGTTTCTACCCTGTGGGCCTTGAGCCTGTAATAAAGTTTATATATATCTATCTTGGTTTTTAGTTAGCCTTCGTGCGCGCAGTCATGTTGCCATACCTTAGCAACAGACAATTATTTTAAGAAGTATATTTAATTTTTTTCCCAGGTTTTTACGGTTTCCTGGGCTGGATATGGCAGCCTGGAATGGTTGTTAAAGTGCAGCTAAACTTGGCACGTTAGTAAACGTGCCACAATGAACAATAATGCATTGCACCTGTGCAGCTGAACTACGGAACCTGGGAATATACCATCTTGTCAAGATGGGGAGAATAAAAGTGTGAAGAATATAATTATACCTTGTTAAAGTGACCATTTTGTTACATTTTACATTTGTAGTTATTTCTGTGAATAGGTTCTGATTTTAGTCACTTCTTTGTTTCTCGTTTTTATTTCTTAGTTTGTTTTCTTAATGTTTTTCCATTTTAATGTAGCACTTTGAGATTTGCTTCAAATGTAAAGTGTGTTACAAATACATTTATTATCACTACAGTGCCCAAATTTGGAGATGACATCACAGACTGGCCTGGACACGGAACACCATATATGGGCATAAAAGAGTGCCAGCCAGACAGACGGATACAACGGGTATTGCACAACTGGACATCGATGGTGACTATTCTGCCCAACGGGCACCGGTCTGGCCGGGTTCTCCAACATTACTTCTGAGACTCCTACAATCCCTCATCGCACACCCCCGGGCACAGGACTAGTATAATATAAACGGTAAGACGGAATACAGTTCCCAGTGGATTCCTCTTGACTCGCGTCAGTGCAACCACACTTGCAATTTCCCAGAATTGCACCTTTCTAGTTTTTGAGCAGTGCTCCTGGAAGGAGCTAAGCTCCAACATCTGGCTTTGTCGTGGCCCCAAAAAATGTCGGGGCTCTGAAGCGTGGCCTACATCTGGCCTACATCTTGGCACAAAGCGCTCAAAGCTTGTTGTGCTCCCAGGGTCACATTGGCCAAGCTTTGAGTGACACTTAATGAAATTAACTCATAAATAGTAATACTAGTAAGACGCCTCAGGGCGACATGCGACCTCGCCCGTTGCGCCGTGTCTTGACCAGCTGGACAGTGATGTATATCGGACCAGTTACCCATATATGGAGCCCCCTGGTACCCATATGGAGATCCATGTACTGTATATGGAGATATGCTGTGAGAGCCCAAACATGCTTACTCAGTTATTGGTTATGTGAAAATCCTATGAGGTCTATGACTTCTGACATCATACATACAATCCCTTTTATGCCCATACATGGAGATCCCTGTCTGGAGAACCAGCCACACAGATATGGGCTGCCTTGGCCATCTGTCTTGGCCATATATGGATTCTGTTAGTGTGGTATGTGGCCGATGTGGCCTCCATATATGGGCATTCCCATATGAAGTCCTGTTAGATACTGTATGGGCTTAATAGTGATGACATCATGGATCATCTCCATGTATGGGCATAAAAGGGATTATGTTAGTGTGGTTCCCCTGACATCACAGTGAAGTCAGAGCGTGATGTAAGAGCAGCAAACCCATTCTGTTAGAGTGGTTCCCCTGACATCACAGTGATGTCACAGTGATGTGTCAGGGGAACCACAGTGTCAGGCGTTATAGACAGAGATACGTACAAGCTCTGACCGTTCACATACTAAACTGTGACCTACGGTCGCAATAATCTATGAGAATAGGCCTATATCAACATACTATATGTGCAGACTGTCAACAATGAATTTGAGACTGAGTCAACTGGCCTTCAACAGTGAATATCTTTATGAATATACTGTATGTATAGCCTACAGTCTATCAACAGTGAATATGTGAATTTCAATGACTGTACAGTCCATCAACAATGAATACATAAGTCTCACAACAATTATCCTTAACAAGAAGCATCTGTGAGGGTTCTGTAAAGTTCATCCCAGTAGTCCATGAGTCCAGCAGGAATCTCAAACACAAAACAAGACAGTTCTGCAGGGCCATGTTATGCTTGTCAGCTACATTTTACCCTTTAGTTTAACCACATGAGAAGCCCAGCATCCATTATCTGGGGGGGAACTCTTGCCAAAAATAGTACAAGCTAGATATTTGGTGTGTAGGCTGAAAAAGGTTTCACCAGAAAGCCAAGCCCTCTGCCGTTGGTTTCAATTACAAGTTCTTGTTAAGTTGCGAACAATGGATTACTGTAGCTAAATGGAACGGCAGATGGATGGACGTGGCATGCATGTTATATGCATGTACTGTATGTAATGTAATGGATGATTGGATGGAGGGGACGAAACAAAGGGTGATTTAAACGCAGTAACCTCGGCAGGACGACCAGAGGCAAACAGAAATAGAGGGGAAATAAAAAAGGAAAGCACTGTAAGTAATTGAGGTGAAACCTTCATGTTGTGTATCCAACCATGGTGCTGTATGCGTTACGTAATCGCACACACACATACGGTACACGCACGCACGCACGCAGGCAGGCAGGCAGGCAGGCACGCACGCACGCACGCACGCACGCACGCACGCACACACACACACACACACACACACATACACGGTTGTACAGCCAGTGGCTCTGGGGAAGCCGGACCCCATGGCCTGCTAACGGGACTTCTTAAGTGCTCCTGCCATCAGCAGTGCTGCTGCTTGCATAACGTGTTGTCAGTCCTGGGACACCATGGAGGGCACGTGAACACCCAGTTCCCCTCTGGATGCTGGATGGAGGGTGAACCATCTGAAACGGACAAGATTATATGGGTCGGTCCCTTCATTTTCTTTTTCATTTCCTACATTTAGTTTTTTAATTAATTGTTCAAAAAACATTCCCAAAAAGAAAAAGAAAAAAAAGATATCTCTAAGTAATTTCATGGATCGGCTTGTACATCTGCTTTCTTTCTGATTTGCTTTTGGGTTACAACTTAAGCTAAAAAGGTGTGGGCACTGGGCACCACTTTATTCCCCCCTCCCTCTCTCTCCATTACCAAAGGTGCACAAAGTATAGACTGCTGTGTTCAAAAGTGCAAATTACAAAGTACATTTTGGTTTGGATGTCAACGCTGTATTGAAATGTTGAAATTCCCCCCAAAATGAAGATAAAGGGGTGACTCATACACAATCAAACCGTTCCTTGAAATGCAGTATCATAAGTACCATATTTCGATTTTAAAAAAAGAAGAGAAAAATGAAAAAGAGAGTAGTATGTACTCAGTTACTGGCCACCACTGAATGTGAACAAAGCTTATGGGAAAAGCGGACGTATAAACACCATCTGTGGAATTTAAAACAACCACACTCAAAAGGGAAGAAAAGAGTCTTAGGGCAAAACATCCAATGCAAAAAACAGATGAGGAGGGAGACAATGCAAAAATTGTTTTAATGCCTTTACATATGCATATGTTTTACTACTTTCGTTTAGGCAAACAAGGCAAGCACACAAAAGGCTAAAGATCTTACAGACTGCTCGTATTCTGAAACATGTTTCGAGTTAAAAAATCTTCCTCGAAGGTGACACTTTACAAACAAATGTAAAGATATTTAAATGGGTTTTAAACGATTTTTGCATTGGTGTCCCACCTCATCTGTTCTCTTTGCATCGTGTTTGTGTGTGTGTGTGTGTGTGTGTGTGTGTGTGTGTGTGTGTGTGTGTGTGTGCGTGCGTGCGTGTGTGAATAAGTGTGAATATGTGTTAAACACATTATTACATTGCACTCATATAAACACTCAGTTGCCTTAGGGTCCGTTCTGTCAGTTCCCGTTGAAGTGAACTAGCAGAAGCGTTGCTGTCAGCCAGCTGGGCTGCTCAGCAGACATGCCGACCTGCCGATCAACCCAGCATCAAGACAGCCTGACAGGCAAACAGCCCAGCATCCCAGACATACTGCAGCTCCAGCCATGATGCAGTCAAGCTGCCAATCAGCAGCTCAACAGACACAAAAGCAGAGAGAGAGGAAGAGGACTCAAGATCAAGTTCAAGTTACTTTTATTGCCACACAACCAGGTTGGTGGCATTTAGTTTCTGTACAGAAATGTTTTTCAGCTCTGACAAATACAAAAGAACAAGACATAAATACATGAAGACATTTACACCATTTCCACTTCCAACAATAAAACAGAATCAAGAAAAACAAGACATACAGACATTTAGTTACGGTGATGGGGGAGAGGGAGTGGGGTACTGAGGGAGTTCAGAGTCCAAGAGATCAAGGTAATGGAAACATCTGAGTTCATGTTGCCCCTAAACTCTGGAATAATCTCCCATCCCACATTAATTGCACACCTCATTTTGATTAGGCACAGAAGTATAATGAGTTAAAAATATAGCAAATGGATGACACACACACAAAGAAAGAAGGCAAAAGTCGTGTTTCCTTTGTGGTCTATTGAATATTCAACACTCTGGACCAGGGGTCTTCAACAGGGGGTCCGGGACCCCTAGGCGGTCCTCAGAGTTACTACAGGGGGTCCTCCTAATCTTTGTGTGATAGAAACTTGTTTTCCTCCTTTTTATATAGTTGGGGGTGTGAGGGATATTTCGCGCTAATCAGTCTAAAAGTGCAAAATTTTGCACAGATGTAGCCCAGGCCTTGCTCTAATGATTTAGCTAGGGCGCCCGAGTAGGCGACCTTCAGTGTCGCCACAGCTCCACAAAACACCCACAAAACTCTGAAAAGTGATGACTAATCACTTTTCATCACTAAACCATCGTTTTCTGGGGCCACTTATTGTGCAAAACAAATGCTTGCAATGGATTCAGCATCATGACAAACCCCTAGTTAGACCCCTCACATCCTACTTAAATACCCAGAAAAAAGTGTTTTTCTGGGTATTTTCCTCCTGTATTGAAAGTCGATGGGAGCCCAACTTGATTTGGCCACTGTGACGACCCCGAATGTCGCAGACTCGGGCGCCCTAGCTAAATCATTAGAGCATGCCCTGGGCTTCATCTGTACAAAATTTGGCGCTTTTAGACTAATTAGCACGAAATGACCATGTCATCTCCCTAACACCCCCGACTAATAGGCCTATTAACCACTTGAACTCTGAGAACTTTAGCCAAAAATAGGTGAGCTTGTAGATCGACTATTTTTGGGCAAGAGGTTTGGAGTAAAGGGGAAAAAAGAGCACACTAAGTACAGTGTGAAAGGTCAAGTTTAGTGTATTGACGGTTCAAGTGGTTACATATCTGATATCACAAATTGACATGAATCCAAATACACTGATGACAAACGATGAAACTATATGGAATCTATGAACAGGTTGTGGGGGTCCCTGCTTCATCTTTCTCTCAGCTAAGGGGTCCTTGGCCTGAAAACGTTGAAGACCCCTGCTCTGGACAAAACAACAATGCAACAGACAACGAACGATACAACATAAAAATGTCAAAATAAACAGTTTTAAACAAGTGGTGATAATTCCATAGAAAGGAGGCGTGGGGCCAGGGATGAGGCACATGGAGGATGACAAACTCAAGGGACATACGGTAGCAAAGCTCACCGAAGGAGTGAGTCATGTTCAAACCTGGGGGATGGTCAGTCCAAGACTGAATTTAACTAAGACCCATTTGAATTGGTCTCAGCCATGATTTTAAGGTCAGCTTTAAACTTTAATGTGGAACTTTAGAACTTTCAGAGATGTTGGTAGAGCATTTTAAATCTAATAGGCCCCACTTCTTCTCTACTGCTTTTAGCTCAGTCTCAGGTTAATCATTGATTGTTCTAATCTATCTTAATATCCCCTTCAATGTTTTAATGAGTTGTTTTTGTTCAGTTTCACTTCTTCGTTGCCACTCTGTTTTCCGATTATAAGAACTGACGGCATTAGTTATGCAGAATGTCACTCTGAATCACCTAGAGGCTTGGAATGTAAAGCAGAAAATGCAATCCATAGCCTTCATAACACCTCATATCAGGTCACAATCAAGTATGTCTCTGCTGTCTGGCCAAGAGCTAACTCCAAAATGTGAATTTTTCAGAAAATGTAAAAACATCCAGCTCAAGTGGAGTTAAGGAGGCTTTGGCCTAAGCGCTTTTTACTAAGCCTGCTTTTCATTGGTTCAATATTTGTTACAGACGTAAAGGGTGTTCAAAATAGCACAGATTTATGAAGAAGGAAAAAAGGGCTAAAGTTGGGAGGTTTTGGTCGAATCGCTTTTTACTATTTTTCATGGTTCAATGTTTTTTGAACCAACACACAGACGTAAAGGGTGTTCAATAGCACTGATTTATGGAAAACTGGAGTTAGCTGGTTTCGGCCGGACAGCAACATTAACAATATGTTATTTGGGGGAAAATGCAAGAAAATAAATGAGAAGATACAGCACAGTAAATGATTATCAGAGTGACTAAACGTGGACTACACCGTGATAATGACTTTGTTTCCAGGTACACTCTGTGTTACCTCTGTGTTAATTTAACTGCACAAATATAAATGTTTCCACTCTCAGAGATCAACACTTTGATTGTTGGGGTGAGCAGAAGGATAAGGGAGGACAAAGCAGACTAAGACCACTCAGTTAAATGAACACTGAGGAATTTACTGTGCTGATCATAGTTGTTTGATCGGCGTTTCATTCTCTCACAGCATGGTCGTCCCCTTCATTTTCCCTGCATCTTTAGCTTGTACGTCTGCAATTTGTCGACATTGGATCCAGTTCTTTTTTCTCTCCGCCATTTCCTCAAAAGTGACATTTTTGGACATACTGTACAAGGTTTCCAGGCAGCGACGATATTGAATATGATGTAGAACATCATTAGATGGTGGTGAGAAGAGATGAACCCAAATCAGTGTTGGAAGGAACCGAGGTTCAAAGAGTTTTGAAAAGCTCCAGAGATGCGGTGTTGCTATGGCGATGGTGATTCTCTCTCTCTCTCTCTCTCGCCGCATCACCTGATGGTTGGGGGCTTCATGGGGTGGGGGAGGAAGGTTGGGGGTGGTGGGGTGAGGAGGGGGGCTTAAACCAAATCTGTCACTCTGATCAGCACTTTTCTGGGACACTGCAGGCTTCCCATGGAGGAGATTGGAAAACCAACATAACAGAGAGGAATTCTCTCTCTCCATACCCCCCCTCACACACATGTTACGTTCATTATAATAATAACTAGTAAGACGCCTCAGGGTGACACGCCCTAAAGGGCGAGGTCGTGCCACAGTGATGTGGACATTAGGGATCTCCATATATGGGCATAAAAGGGATTTGTTCCCCTGGCATCACAGGGATCTCTATATCTCCATATATGGGCATAAAAGGGATTTGTTCCCCCTGGCATCACAGGGATCTCTCTAACAGGGCATCATTAATATTGATGACATCAGGGAACTCCATATATGTGCATAAAAGGGATTGTGTTAGTGTGACATCACTGTGAAGTCAGAGCGGGATGTCAGAGCAGCAAAACCATCCTGTTAGAGCAGTTCCCCTAACATCACAGTGACATCAGAGCATGATGTCAGAGCGACAAACCCATAGACCGTAAAAATGTGTACACGTCTACACGTTCGGACGGACACGGACAAGCTGTGGCGTTTCTCATAGTAAACTGCGACCTTCGGTCGCAATAATAATAATAATTATTATTATTATGTTGTTATACAGTAGGCCTATATTGTTTTGTTAGCACATCTTGAGAAACATGTCTTTCGCTTCTTTTACCTTTAAGAGTCAGTGACAACCCCTCTTGAGTCTTGATCTCTCTCACACACACAGGTCACACGCACGCACGCACGCACGCGCACACACACACACACACACACACACACATGCACCTGTGCCTTAAATGCATAATGTTGTTTGATTGGCTATATAGGTCTATATTGAAAATTGTTATGCTACAAAATATCTTCATTCATTGCATCTTGGATGGACTCAGACGATGCTGACAAAGACCATGTTTGGAATAGCCTATATAGGTGCAAATGTTATGATATGCTCTCTTCCACATGATGAACTCGTACTGCTGGCCTCATGTTGCCTGATTGTTCCTCATAAAGTCACATGAGCCAGCTATGGAACGCACGTGCCGTATGTATGCTGCACGGCATAGTACAACACGAGGAGAGGGGCTGCCTGTAGTGCGCATGACCGCTAGAGTAAATGCAGAGTGCTGGAGTACAGTACGAGAACTCCCTATTTCCACACAGCTCGTTAGGAGTACAATAGCAGTCTAATGCGGGAGAAGAGAAAAGTATAATATAGGCCTACCTATGGATAATTACTCGCAGATAATATAATCTAAATATGATGGGAGTCTAAATAGCCCTTGATACAAGTTAGGCTACTTTGCGCAACAAGAAGAGCATGGTTTTCCATTTCAGCACTGGACAGCTCTCTTCATTCTCCTGCTGAAAGCCAAGTTGGGTGTTCTGAGTGACAGCTGAAGGGGGGAATGACAACTCGTTGCCTCTTCTGGTACCTTTCCCGTGGTGACCATGGCGGAATCTCCCCATCATCAACTTTGTTAGCTGCCTCTGATTCGAGAGATGAGCGTACCCGAAATCCTGCTGGAAGTATTCATCGTGGTGGTCGCCGTTGTGTCGTTGTTGTCAAACGTGTCAGTGCTGCTATGTTTCACCCAGAGCGCCGAGATCCGATCCCACGTGCCCGGAGTTTTTGTCCTGAACCTCTCTTTCTCCAACATCCTTCTCACCGTCATAAACATGCCGGCCACTTTCCTTGGGCTCGCCAAAGGCGAGAGTCCCTTCGGGGATGTTTTGTGTCGGACAGTGAGTTTCGCAGAGACCTTCCTCACCACCAACGCCATGCTGAGCATGGCCGCGCTCAGCATAGACAGGTGGATAGCGATGGTCTTTCCCTTGAGCTATAGCAGCAAGATGCGCTACAGGGACGCGTTCCTCATGGTGGGATACACTCTGCTACACTCCCTAACCTTTTCCCTGGCGGAGACTCTGATGGCATGGGGAGGCTACAGCCACACGTATGCCTCGTGCACCGTTCACCTGGACGGAGGAGGCGCGAGTGGCAGCGACAGGTGGAACTTTGCCGTGTTCACGCTGATGTTGCACTCGACGAGCTTCGCGCTCTGCCTCCTCATCATGTGCGTCGCTTACCTGAAAGTGTTGAGAGTGGCTAGGTTCCACTGCAAGAGTCTAGATGTCATTACGGTGCAGACACTGCTGTTGCTGGTCGACATACACCCAAGGTACGGTATGCTGGACAGCGCCTGTCTTTGTGTCTTGTCAAGTCTAGTCTTTGTTAAAATTAATATGCCACATTTGCTTTGATCAACACAAATTAACCCCCCTCTTTCTCTCTCTCTCTCTCTCTCTCTCTCTCTCTCTCTCTCTCTCTCTCTCTCTCTCTCTCTCTCTCTCTCTCTCCCTCCCTCTCTCTCTCAGTGTGAAAGAGAGATGCTTAGTGGAACAGAAGAAGAGGAGGCAGCGCGCCACGAAGAAAGTTTGCTTCTTCATCGGCTCCTTCATCCTTTGCTTTTCACCCTACGTTCTAACAAGGTAACTATTTGGCGCCTGTATTATCATCATGTATGACAGCCACACATTATTCATTCCTGCCCTACACTTTGCATGGGTGACTTAATTTCCCCCTTGGGATAATAAAGGTATCTATCTATCTATCTATCTATCTATCTATCTATCTATCTATCTATCTATCTATCTATGCGGGGCCAGTTGTGCAGTGGGGGGTGCACATATAGCCTACGTAATATATGAATTTAGTAGGTATAAAAGGACCCCAATTTAAACAAGCCATATAGAGCTTTCTTGTGGTTTAAATCAATCAATCAACCAACCAACCAACCAACCAACCAACCAAATGACTGATATGACTTCTTTATTCCACAGGTTGGTGGAGCTGCTGCCGCACGTGCGCATCCACCGCTACTGGGGAACTGCGACCAAATGTGTGTTCTACGCGAAGGCCGCCAGTGACCCGTTCGTCTACTCTCTGCTCAGACAGCCCTACTGGAATGTCCTCACAGGCGTCACCAACCGCATTCTGCGGAGAGATTCGTGTTCCAGCACGAGTACCTTTGACACCACGGACGACAACAACGGCATTGCCAGAATAGCCTGATGCATAAATGAGCATGCAGGAGGAGTGAAACATATATAATTAATAAGCACACTGACTCACAGTCAGATTTCTCATAATGTCTTAGTCCTAACCACTGTATTTTAAACCTTTATATTAGTAAAACGGACTACACTGGGTTTTACAACTCTGGGCTACTTGGACTGTGTTCTTGGACACCACAACTCCACAAGGCTACTACTGCCAGCAGCCTATTGGCATTGCGGACTCAGCATAAACATGAAGGCCTATACAATAGGCTATGGGGAGGATCCATCCTTTTTTCTAAATAATGTAGCCTCCTGATTTGTGGTTGATATTGGATTTGTGATTAAATCAGTCTTGTCTCACCACAAACAAAAAAGTAATTGTGTTGTATGCAAATATTAAAGTTTTATTAAATGAAAACCTGTCTTTTATTTCTGCATGCTTCAAGTTCAAACAGCAGGCATAATAAAGCATGCACCCACCCACTCACCACAACCTGATCGCACCCCACCCACACAAGCCACGTTTCTCCCCCGTGGCGTGTTCCCCCACCACGCACACACACTCTAGTCTGCATTGAAATAAACGGAGAGCTATAGGCTATTAGGCCATGAGGTTCTTATGTCAAGGACCCCCAAATGAATAGCCTGGGCCGTGGACCCCAATCTGAAATGTTTTGTGCAGCAGAGAGTCAGGGAGGGACCCCAACCCGGACCCATTTGTGTTGTTAAAATGTAATATAGGCTAGACCATTAATCAAAATGCTTCAAAGATTTTTGGAAAATATGGTAACCGTTTGATTTGATAGATATAGCCTACGCTTTCTAAATGTCATAGGCCTATATAATGTAGACTAGCCTACGTGTGTTAAAGTGATTACATGGATGTTGATATGACTCAGACTCGTTTAGCTGTGGACCTTTGCTTGGGACGGTGGACCCAATAGCAGAGCTCACTTCTTAAATAGTTGTTTTCTAATTCATGGAATGTCTTAGATTTTAGTTTTTCATGAAATTACAGCAAAAAACGGGAGAAAAAAATTGTTCATGAAGATTTGCTTTTTTGCGAATGTTTTTTGAAAATGTTGAATTAAAAATAAAATGTAAGAAACCAAAAATGAAGGGACCCATAAAAATGTGTCCACGTCCCACAAATGGGTCCCGACCCAGTGTTTGGGAACCACTTGTCTTCTTTAGTCTACTCTCTAGGATCAGGGATGCTCCGCGCACTGCGCGCACACAAAAGAGAGAAGCTTTCCTTGTCGTGGCCGTGGGTGGTAGTAAATTGCAGGGAGAAGAGCCGAGGAGCTGCAGTTCCACGCACACACACACACTGCCACATCACACCGCTGTTGACAACAACTACAACATTATGAACATGCTGCTTTTGACATTGTCGGCGCTCCTGCTTGTCCTGGCCAAAAGTTGGGCTGCCCCGCCGCAGCGACACTGTGACCCACAGGACCACGACTATGGTAAGGTCAGCTTTGTGTGTGCCAGTTTAGGGCAAAAGGAGTTTAATTGAACCCGCCGCCCGCCATCAGCTGTAGAACGATATCTTTGGATTGGAAATCCTAATGCTAAACTCATGCACAAAAGCGATGCTTTTTAACCACGGTCAAATTGGAATAGGCCTATAGCCTGTATTCCCAGATTTGAGTTTTATTTTCAAATTGAAAGAACTTGCTTTTTTTTCGTAGTGCCTCTGTCATTGCACGTCGCCTCATGCAGTGATAGAAACTTACAAAGTAGAATGATCATATCATATATAGGCTAGGCTACTTTTATAATAGACGTCACGTTGTGGTTACATTGGTAGGTTACATTGGCTATTCACAAATGAATAGATGTTTTATTATTATCTCACAGTGAGAGTTTCTCTGTATGCAGCCTACTACTACGGTAGACTGTATAGTCAGTACAGTAGTCCACGGCCACGCTACATAATTATCATTCTCCTAGTGTCGAATGTCATATGAAGCTGTCGCCACCTAGCGGTGTGATTGGGGTCCTGCCTATAGTGATGTATTAGGCCAGTGGTTTTCAACCGTTTTTATATCAAGGTCCATTATTTATTCGGCCTTTCAGCCACGGACCACCATTGGATGAGATTTAGCCTCTCAGACCCAAAACATAGAATATTTTGTTGTCGTTTGTTAAGATTTTGTCCACAATTCCATGCAGTATTGATGTGGGATAGGAGAGATAACAAAAACGTTGATAAAAAATGTTTAATAATAAATTAACTCTTACAAGCGTAAAATGAAACCAAATGGACCCGTAAGGGCTACTGTAAGGGTTTGGTTTCATTTGACACTCTCAAGAGTTAAAGATCTATAAGGGTCCATTTGGTTAGGGTCCAGACTGATAACATGGATTCACTCACACGTTGTGTGAGTGAATCAGTCTATACCATTTGGTTACCAACTCTCCATCATTTAGCTGGGGACCTCCTGGAACCACCTCAAGAACCACTGGTGGCCCCCGGACCACTGGTTGAAAACCACTGTATTAGGCGTAAGCTATTGTAATAATCTTCATTATCACCATACCTCCCTTTTCTGATATTTGTTTTGATTTTGTATTTCACAGGAAGATGCAGCAGTAACTCACCCGAGGAAAAACGTAGGTGGCCTACAGACATAATAGTTTATTTATTTTCTTTTTTTTTTTTTTTTTATAAAAAATGATGTATTTATTTTGATTCTCATCTTAGCCCCCCTGAGGCGATTTGAAAGATTAGAGTTCTCATTTGTCCACTTCCTTAGACCCCGACTGTGAGACCTCCCGCGGGCTGGAACCAAGCTGTTTCAAATACCAAGTGTCCCTGCAAGATGCAACAGGCCTCCCCTGCGCATACAGTAGTTAGACTGTCAGTAGGAAGGCAGCTCCAGCCCTCTAGCACCATCAGTCTGTCTGGGAAGATTTATGGAGCATTACAAAAAGTCTCAAAATGTCTAATCCAGGGGTCTTCAACGTTTTAAGGCCAGGGACCCCTTAGCTGAGAGAGAGATGAAGCAGGGACCCCCACTACATATTGTATAAAATTGTGTTGCAGATTAAAAATGTTCATGGATTTCTTAGATAGCTTAGACTTGATTGACAGCACCGTCATCATGTTGGAGTAATGTGTATTTTCAGACATTTAACCACTTGACCCGTCAAATACTTAGTCTGCTCTTCTTTTACCTCTATACAAACCTCTTTGCCAAAAATAGCTGATCTACAAGCTCACAACGCCTCGCAGCACGAGGCGTTGTGAGCTTGTAGATCAGCTATTTTTTGGCTAATATTGCACTCATAATTTAGGGATGCAATTGTTCAAGTGGTTCATGTAAAAAACATGATCCTATCACACAAAGATTTGGCAGCCACCCTGTAGAAACTCCCCTTAGGGGTCCCGGACCCCCTGTTGAAGACCCCTGGTCTAATCGGACATTAGACATTCCGGGGAAAGCTAGATTTAAAAACATCTCACCCAGTTGGAGTTGGAAATAAGATATTCCCAATTGGACACTGTGTTAATCAAAACTATCAGTGGAAATATAGATTAAGGGACTAATTTAGCCTTGTATATTACATTAACCACTTAAACCCTATGTACTGTATAGCCTACTTTGTTTACCGGAGCCTATTGGTCCCCTCCTTTCCCCCCTGCACCCTTCCGTGAAAATAGCCGATCTTAAAGCTTACGTATACATACGTGTCACAAAAGCGACCGGTTCTGAGCCGGCAGAGCTGCTTTTTTCACAGAGCGTCTGCTTGTTTTCACTGAATGTTAGCCAATAATGGCATGCCCTGTATAGAGACAGTAGGCTAAATGTGGTTAAAGAGAACCACAAAGCTTTCTTGTACTCGAATCACTGGTTTCTCTATTTGTTTCTTTTTAAAGCATGACAGAAGTCAAACAAGGGACAAAATCCCTAAAATTATAGTGTAATTATCTACCTCTCCCATTCTCTCTCTACAGCTACATGTACAGAGGTGAACCTGGGCTACTGTAATGACATGGATTACTCCAGGTGGGTCACACATGTTATGCTTGAGGTGAGGTAATCATTGCCAGTTAAATGGGCTGTCCAGCAGTCTATTTATCCTGTAAGGCTGTGCTTCTCAAACACCCCAACTCTGAGAGTTACACAAAACGTCCATTTGGAATCCCCTCAAGGAACCCTGAAGGTGGCTGGACCCCACTTTGAGAACCACTGCTGTAAAGATTCAGGTATAGGGAAAGATATACACTTTCACAACAATACTGTATATTACCATTTCCTCTTTTTACCCACTTTAACACATTGCCTGCCCCACGTTTTTTATTAAACTCTTCCAAAACATGTCAGGGTTTTGGAGCATTTTGACTAATTTTCAATGAATATTTAAAAAATGTGTTTCTTAGCTATGAACAAATGGAGTATACCGATGGAAAGATGAAGAAATATACTTTTACCAATAAATAAATGGGGTTTAAATGTTGTTTCCTGATTTTTCCCTGATTTTTTAAGTGACTACTGTACTGGCCCAACATGGGCTAATTTGAATAAAAAAGCCTAAAAAAAGCCTTTTTATGAAACCAGCATGAATAAGTCGCTTATTTAGTTTCAAGCCAATAGATGGCGCTGTGGTACTGTGTGCTCACTCAACACACGCACACACACTCACTCACACTCACATGCACGCGCATGTCTCAAGCAACAAGGAAGGTCACGTGATTTCTCAGATAATGAAACCATGACATTTTAGGGTAAATGAAACCAAGTGCTTACACACACACACACACACGCACACACACACACACACACACACACACACACACACACACACACACACACACACACACACACACACACACACACACACACACACAGACGAGCCCCCCCAGCTGATCCCTGTGTTCAGTGGCGTCAGTTCAGAACAAGCTAAGGTATGGCAACATGACTGGTGTCACCAGGCATGTTGCCATACCTTAGCAACAGGCACGATGAAAAGTACATTTTTATTATTTCCCCCTGTAGCCAAGGTATGGCATTGGCAGCTGCATACCCCTGCCATACCCAATTGACGCCCCTGCCTGTGTTATGTCACGTGATTTCTTAGCTAACGGAAACTCAGATCGATGCAGAGAAAAGTTTGCTGGACCATTGGTTTACTGTCAATATTCCAGGATGACCTCCCACTTGGGTTATGACGCCCCCTGGCGATCATTCAGAGAAACTACTTCAGCTCCCGTACTAACGTAGGTAGGAAGGGCCTGTCACTCAAACCGGAGTGACCCGCCTCCAGGCTATATAAACCCCCGGAGGCGGAAGTAACATCCTCTTTTCACTCTCTGCGATATCACATTCAGATAAGTTGAAACTCAGCCTTTGTATTATTATTCTTCGCGCATTAGCCTAAAGCGGTGGCATTGGAGTCGCCCACTGGCGAGTGTTGAATTAACCCGTACTTAAGAATACTTATTCTTGTTCCGTCCTAAATCGACGGTTATTTCCTTTTATAACAAAGGATTATTACTGCTTGTTCAGGCCTTCGCCGAAGCAAGCGTGGCATAGCATTAGCCGTTAGCTTGTTAGCTCGTCTGCTATTGTTAACGTTAGCTACACTGCTTACCGCTTGTTCAGGCCCTGCCCGAATCAAGCGTGGCCTAGCCTTAGCCGTTAGCTTGTTAGCTCGTCTGCTTCTGGTTAACTCTATCTACAGTGCTTCGCCATGGATCCTCTGGCCTTCCTGCCGAGGCAATGTCCAGGCTGTCCAGGACTCATCGACGGACAGGATCTTCACCATCTCTGTGTCGGCTGCATGGGCGTTGCACACGCCTTCTCTGCACTGAGTCCTCAGGGGAGAGCAGGACCTTTCTGTGACTGCTGCGTGGCCTACGACCACGATGTACTGATACACCGGTTCTACCTAGCCAGGGCAGGCCTCGGGGCCTGCGCTCCACCAGGTGGGTCCACTGCTCTCAACCCCACAGCCCAGTCTTTCCTTCCCCAGGCGGCCCGCACCGTTGGTCAAGGTGCGGCGCTGCCTTCCGGAGATCCGCTTGGCAATCAGCGCGCCATTCCAAGTCAAGATGGCGCCGTGCTACATGAGACACCGCCTGCCGCGCAACCGACCGCAGCTAGCTCCACTGTCACTGGAGCTGGCGGGTCTGGTGAAGTCGCCGCTAAGAAGGCGACCAAGAAGGCTAACATCCAGAAATCTCCGGTAGCCTTTTCCCCTTCGGGCGCGGTGCCCAAAAAGAAACGCTTGGATGTGACCGTCGGGGACGTCCCCCTCGACGTGAGCATCACCAAAACAGTCCAGACCTTCAGGCGAGAGTCGGACCTGAGCTCCTGTCAGAGCGAGGGTTCTGGTTCTGAATACTCTGGATACACGGCCGAGGAGGAGGAGGACTCCGTCGAGGACGAGGGTTCTCGACTCACGGTCACTGTGAAAGGTAATGCCCCTGCGGCTCCAGCACGTCAACTGGACGCCGCAGGGAGCTCCCAGGCCTCCTCAGGCACCACTGCCCCTCCACCCGCCAGTCAAGCGAGTGAAGCGGGAGCAGAGGACGTCGATTCTGCAGCAGAAATGCTGGATCATCTCACAGTCTACATGAGAGCTCTGGCCAGAGTTGGAGAGGAGTTGCCACCTCCTCTCCCCTCTGAAGAGGCCGAGGATGATGACGAAATGCCCGGGCAGGAGCCTTCGGTTCCCGCCCCGTATGTCCTCTCCAGGCTGCCGCTGGTGAAAGGTTTCACCAAGGCCCTCCATTCCTCATGGAAGACACATAAAGACCCCAGGAAGCTGCCTTTTTCTGTGTTGGATTTGGTGGGCGGTGCGGAGGCAGGCATGTCCACCTGCCCTAACCTGGACCACCTGTTGGCACAATCTTTTCTGAGTTCCGTCAGACCCCAGTACAAAGATGTAGGCACAGCTAAAAACGGGCCGTTTGTTGGCCCCGTCGGCACCAACCCGCCGGGGTTCACTGTCCTGGAGGACAAGCTACAGTCGGACAGGGCTCGTAACGCCTACCGGTCCGCTGCTCTGGCCGCTAAGGACCTGAATCTGATCCAGCTCTTGCTCGCTTCCACCAAGGACCTGGTCAAAGGTCTGCCCACGGGGGAGCACACAGCTGAACTGAACACTCTATTTGACATCATGCTGAAGGTCAATTGGCATGCGGTTAAGTGGATGGGCAGGTCCATGGACTACAACCTCCAGTCTGAGAGAGCCCGCTGGCTCGACTATGTCGACCTCGAGCCTAAGAGGGACGTGGGCGAGAAGCCTCTAGGTCCTCGCGGGGAGATGTACAAGTCTCTCATAAACATGGAGAACAGTCCCACCACCCTCATGGGTGGGGGCTTGGAGCTGCTGCAGGGTAGAGTTACCTTCTTCAAGGCGGCTAAGGACATCGTCGAGTCCACCACAGTGCCACAGGATGAACCGCAGCAAGCTAGGAGGACGTCCCGCTCCTCCCGCGCCAAGGAAAGGGGCCGCTCTGCTTCTTTTAAGAAGCACTCGTCTTCCTCCAGGGGAGCCTCTGCAGCCAGGGCGCCTGACAGGCCCCGCAGCAAGGCTGTGGTTCCCGAGCGCGCTCAGCCGCGCCGCCCGTCCAAGGATGGCAGGCAGCAGTCTTCATACCGCGGTGGCCGCGGTAGGGGACAGCGCAAATGACACTTTGAAGAGGGGAATTGTGCTGGGGCGGGGGTCCGAGGTGTCTCTCGGTCCCCCTCCCCCCAAACGAGGGCGTTTTTCGGTACCCCGTGTCGGGGAAATGAAAATGTTAATTTTGATGCCTCCTGTGTTGACAATAAACATGTTGAAAGAGCAAAGTCTGCCTCTGTCCAACTCTCTCGCACTAGCACAGACGACCCCATCGTGCATGCCTCCTGTAGTAATGATGAAGTCCTGTCAGGACTCGATAATCAATCACAGGTTTTATCAGAATCCAGTAATGTTAATGTCAAACAATTATGTGGTTCCTCAAGCGCGCGAGTGGGATATCCCTCGCGTCGACAATATGAATCCTTTATGCATGCCTCCTGTAAGAATGATGGAGTCCCGTCAGGACTCTTTAATCAGTCAGAGGTTTTATCAGCAACCAGTAATGTTAACGTCAAACAATTATATGGTTCCTCATGCGCGCGAGTGGATTTTCCCTCGCGTGAGCGATGCTATGAATTTAACCTTGAGTCAGAAATTCTGTCGGCCTACTATGAGCCCGGGTCAAGGGACAAGCATAAAGGCCTTAGAGCAGGTATTAAACGTAAAAGTTCCTCTCCTGTCAGGGGAGAATGCTTTAGTTGTGGGCGAGTCTGTTTATCAGTCGAATCGCTTTGCTCTTCCTGTCGCTCTATCGAGCGAAAACCGAACGCTTCCGGTTTCACCGGATACGGATTCGCTAGCTCCCCGCTTCCGGTCCGGCCGCAAAAGAGCTCCGCTAGTCAAGCGGTACAATCAGAAGGTGTTCCCACCTTGCGGCCTATTGAACCCCCGCGCTCCGCATCCGGGTGTTCCGGATACGGATACGCAGGTTCCCCACTTCCGGTCCCGCCGCAAAATAGCTCCGCTAGTCAAGCGGTACAACCAGAAGGTGTTTCCGCCATGCGGCCTATTGAACCCTTGCGCTCCGCATCCGGTCGTTCCGGATACGGATACGCAGGTTCCCCACTTCCGGTCCGGCCGCCAAAAAGCTCCGCCGTCACGGAAGCACAGTGGTGGGGTTTCTCTCGCTCAAAACACGCTAGCACGCTGTGCGCGCCAGTGGAAGTTATGCAACCCGAGCCATTGGGTATTTCGAACGATAACCAGGGGTTACAGGTTACAGTTCGCAGATATACCCCCGCTTTCGAGCAGGGTTATTCATACCAGAGCACGTGGTTTAAAAGCAAGTCTTTTGAGAGAAGAGATCAGCTCATTGCTAAGCAAGGGTGCTATAGTGGAGCTGGACAGGACCCAATCCCGCATGGGATTTTGGAGCCGTTATTTCCTGGTGCCCAAAAAGGGGGGGGGGCTACGTCCCATCCTGGACCTAAAGGCACTAAACGTGTACCTGAAGAAGTACGTTTTCAGGATGCTAACAGTACCCACCATGTTACGGTCGGTCAGGCAAGGGGATTTCCACTGTTCAGTGGATCTGAAGGATGCTTATCAGCACGTCCAGATTTATCCCCCACACAGGAAATTCCTTCGGTTCGCCTTCGAGGGTCGCCTGTACGAGTATACAGTACTCCCTTTCGGTCTGTCACTGAGCCCGAGGGTTTTCGTGAAAGTGACCGAAGCAGCCATCGCCCCGCTGAGACAGCAGGGCGTCAGGTTGGCGACGTACATCGACGATTGGATGATTTCAGCGAGCTCCGCCCACGAAGTGGCGCGTCACACACAAGTGGTTTTGGCTCACCTGAAGGCCTTAGGTTTCATAGTCAACCACGGCAAGAGCATGCTGACTCCAGCAAGTCGTCTTACATTCATTGGGGTCCTTCTGGACTCATCCGACATGTCGGCCCGTCTCTCAGAGGAGAGGGTGGACAGGTTTCGGGAATGTCTCGACTCCTTTCAAGTGGGCCAGGAGGTCACTTACAGGAGTTGCATGGTACTGACGGGAATGATGGCTTCCGCAGTACATCTGTTGCGTTTGGGCAGGTTTCATATGAGACCTTTTCAAAGATGGATGTTATCCCTCGGGATCCCGCCCTCCTTGAAGTACAAGAAGGTTACGGTTTCCCCTTCCTGCGCGATCGCCCTGTCTCCGTGGCTGGTGGAGGGATTCCTCACCAGCGGAGTCTCGATTGGCGAGGTGGTTTCCCACAAGTCGATCACGACAGACGCCAGTCTCAGTGGATGGGGAGCCACTTTCGAGGGGCGCACAGCGCAGGGGCTTTGGCCTCTGGAGATGAGGGGTCGTCACATCAACTATTTGGAGTTGATGGCTATACTCCTGGCGCTCAAGCATTTCGAGCCTTGGATTTTGCATTGTCACGTCCTGGTCAGGACAGACAATACGACGGCCATGTTTTATGTCAACAAACAGGGGGGCCTGTCGTCGTTGCCACTGGACCGTCTGGCTCGAGAATTGACGCTTTGGTGCTTGTCGCGCCTCAAGTCGATCAGGGCCTCACACGTCCCAGGTCTCCTCAACAGCGGAGCAGATCTCCTGTCCAGGGGAGGTCCTCGCTACGAGGATTGGTCTCTCCACCCCAGGGTGGTGAGCCAGATTTTTCGCAAGTTTGGTCAGCCAGTGGCGGACCTGTTTGCGTCAGCGGAGAATACGAAGTGTCCGTTGTTCTTCGCGGTAAAGGGCAGTCCTCCCTTGGGGTTGGACGCCTTAGCGCACACGTGGCCGAGAGGTCTACTGTACGCGTTTCCCCCCTTCGACTTAATCCGACCCACTCTGGAGAGAGTCAGGAGGTTCGGTCTGGAGATGCTCCTGGTGGCCCCCTACAAGGGCACGTGGAGATCGGCGATCGCCCCTCTCCTTTGCGAACCGGGTTGGCAGCTGCCTCGGTGCAGGGACCTGTTGAGTCAGGCCAGGGGGGAGATCTTCCACCAAGACCTGCAGGTCCTAGACCTGTGGGTTTGGCACGTGAAAGGTTAAACCTGCTGGCAGCCGGTTTTTCTTCTGAAGTGGTTGATACCATTCAGAGTGCTAAGGCGCCCTCTACGAGGGCGTCCTATGATGGAAGGTGGAATGCCTTTGAGGACTGGTGTGAGTCGCGTGTTCCACCTGTGGTGGCTCATGTGGCGTCAGCCCAGGAAATTCTGGAATTTATGCAGAACCGCTTGAGAAGTGGTCTAGCATTTTCTACCCTTAGGGGGTATTTGGCGGCTATTAATGCCTGTCACCTGGGGGTGGCGGGCAAGGCACCTTCTAAAGTCCCGGAGGTCATCAAGTTCATGCAAGGAGTTGAACGTTTGAGGCCGGTGACTAGGTCTTTGTTCCCAGTTTGGGATCTGCAGGTGGTTCTAGGGGGCCTATGTCGGGCTCCCTTTGAGCCGCTTGTAGGGTTGCCTTTGAAACTTTTGAGTTTCAAGACGGCTCTTTTGCTGGCTTTGGCCACGGCTAAAAGAGTTGGTGACCTGCAAGCTCTCTCGGTGTCTGCGGAGTGCATGCAGTTTATGAACAATGATCTCAAGGTGTTGCTCAAGCCTCATCTTAAGTTTGTTCCTAAGAACATGGTGGTTCCTAAGGAGCCTGTTGTTCTTCTGGCTTTTCATCCTCCTCCGTTTGTCTCGGTGGAGGATGAACGGCTGAATTGCCTTTGTCCTGTCAGGGCATTGAAGGCCTACTGTGACAGGACTGCTGGTTCTAGAGCTTCTTCTCAGCTCTTTGTAGAAATGGGCAATGTTCTTGTCAGAAAGCCGGTGTCTAGACCCACTCTTTCGAGGTGGATTGTGGATGCTATTAGGCTGGCTTACTCTAGTGCGGGTGTGGAAGTGCCGGCGGCACTTAAAGCCCATAGCACTAGAGGTGTGGCTACTTCGTGGGCACTGGCAAAGGGAGTCTCCGTTCAGGAGATTTGTGTTTCGGCGAATTGGTCTTCGCCTTCTACCTTTGCAGCCTACTATCACCTGGATATCGAATCCTCTTCGCTAGCGCATTCGGTTCTGGGTGCAGTTGCCTCCTCTACGTCATAGAGGAGTCGGATCTTCCCCTCCCACAGGTGGGCATGTAGCCACCTGGGGTACTTTGGGGGGACCCTGTGTTTTCCTTATATAGTGTGTCTTACTTATAAGGCGGACTTGTCCTTTTCATTTAGTTGAATGAGGCGGACTTCGGTCTGTCAGGGTCTCTCTTTATTTTCTCATGCCTTCACACCCAGGTCCGGTGGGCCTGGGACCTTCTGGGTGATGGGTCACGCCCGTTTGGGCTGTGCTCACCCGTATGAGGGGTGTGTGGGGGTATGAGAGTAGGTTGTGGCTTAGAGGGGAGTTTAAGAATCCCAAGTGGGAGGTCATCCTGGAATATTGACAGTAAACGGTAGGTTCCGTACGGAACCATTGTTTACTTAGATATGGAAGGATGACCTCCCACGTAATGCCCCTCTGTTTCACTGAATGTGGCAGAGAGTGGTATTAAGAGGATGTTACTTCCGCCTCCGGGGGTTTATATAGCCTGGAGGCGGGTCACTCCGGTTTGAGTGACAGGCCCTTCCTACCTACGTTAGTACGGGAGCTGAAGTAGTTTCTCTGAATGATCGCCAGGGGGCGTCATAACCCAAGTGGGAGGTCATCCTTCCATATCTAAGTAAACAATGGTTCCGTACGGAACCTACCGATCATTTTCCTTACTGTTGTTTAGCCACATGGATTATAGTTTTACGAGCCAGCAGACTGTTTGTTTATCAATGGAATATCTTTACGAGCCAGGAGTGCACTGGGGGGGAGGAGGTGACAGTGTATCAGGTAGGACCCTGGTTTTTTCCGTTTTTTTCATTGTGTGTCGTGTCGTATGGATGGATGTTGTTTTGCTGCGTGTGGCCAGGGGTGTCCCACCAAAATCTGGGCCCTGGCCACAAGGATTCACTGCGGGACCCCCATGATTGTTCTTCATAGGGGGGATTTCAAAAATAGCAGATGTACAAGCTCGCAGAGTGCCGCGCTGTGAGCTTGTAGATCTGCTATTTTTCAATAGCTAAAGTATAAAATAATTATGTCCCCTCCACCTTGGGCCCTAGTAGTGTAGGGTTTCCACTCGCACTTCCCCCTTGTGACACCCCTGTGTGTGTGCGCGTCCTCCTCTCCCACTATAAATACAGAGTGCCTTCACCTAAATACACTCAAATCTAAACGAATTCTACTGTCATCTCTAGGCTATCAATCAACTATCTAAACTCTAACTCTAACTATAAATATCCTATATTCAAATCTCAACCAGCCTCCCAACCGATCTTTTTTTTTTCTTTTTTCTCCTCAGCTGGCTAGCTGGCTAGCCTGGCTTGTCGCGTCTAAAACAGCTGCAGACTTTTTCTCCCTCTCTCTCTGTTGTATTTGGATTGCCTGATAACATGTATTTCAATGCAGTTTTTTGACCTTTTTTCTTCATTCACGTGAATGACCTGGTTCCCTTTGATGTTGCCCTACTGTATTAAGTCACAGGCAGCACGAGAGCACCATCAATTGTAAAACAATGAAAAGACTATAGAACGTTTATAAACGGGCTGGGCGGTAAATAGCTGGGCAAAATAGAACGTTTATAAACGTGCTGGGCGGCAGATGAGTTAAGTATGGGTGAGCCTAACAAAGTAGTCTAAATCACAGGTTCTCAAAGTGGGGTCCAGAACCCACAGGGGTCCTCGAGGGGGTTGCAGCGGGTCCCTGGCAATCACTTTACACTTACAATGTGTTTTGTTGCGGTCTATTGTAAGGCTATTACACACAATACACGCCGTCCCATATCTTTTCCCATATATTTTCTTTTTTTGTTATAATTTTTATCCCACGATTTTGCAACCCATTTTTCACCCAGTGCCAATTGCCTATGTAATCCTGGGCTCTGCTCTCCCTCTGCCGCGCCTGGGGAGACAACGGACTGACCTCATGCTTCCTTCAATGCATGATGAGTCCAAGTTGTTTCTTTTCACCTGACAGGGGGGATTTCCCCGGGATGGACGTAGCGCGTGGAAGGAACACATTATTCCAACCAGTTCCTTTCCCCTCCATCAAGCACCCCGGCTGGCCAGGGGGAGGCATTATTGAGACCAGGATTACTGCATGTTTTTGTGAGGGTATCAACCCTAGGAGACACGGGGAGAACATGCAAACTCCACACAGAAAGGCCCTATCGCCGACCCCACCTAGGGTGTGGGCGCTGATGACGCGGAGGGAGAAACACGCCCCCAGCACCCACAGCTTCCCCCGGCGGGAATCGAACCCAGGACCTTCTAGCTGTGAGGCGAAGCGCTAACCACTGCGCCACCGTGCCCCTTCCCATATATTGTCTGAGCAGTGTCACGCATCGATCCAAAACAACCTCCAAGTTCACCTCGACAACGTTGACCATTGTCACACCAGGATGATTTAACGCTCGTAGAAAATAGCTCACCTACAAGCTCATCAGCGACGCATTGTGAGCTTGTAGGTCAGCCATTTTCAATGTACAACACCATCATGCGACGAAGTAGTATGAATCGGGGCTTAAAGACACCCCCCCAAAACATGATCATCAGGAATTATGATTATACTAGGATAAAAGGATATACCTTTGGTCTAGTGTTTAAGATATTGGACTTTCACGCGGGAGACCTGAGTTCAAATCCCAGGCGTTACATTAACTCCATAGGCACATACAAAACAGTAAAAAGTACTAAACTATTGCTCCTCCAGAACCATGTACCCCAACATCCTGGGCCACCGAAGTCACGTGGAGGCGGAGTCGGGAGCAGAGTACCTCCTGCTGAGCGTCATCCACGGCCTGCTCAACAGCGAGTGCTCCCCGGACATCCGCCTGGTGGGCTGCTCTGTGCTCGCCCCTCGCTGCCAGGGCAACAGGATCGTCAAGCCCTGCCGCAGGACGTGCGATCAGCTGAGGAAGGACTGCGGCCACGCCTTTGAGTCGATCCAAATGGCCTGGCCTTACTTCCTGGACTGTGACCGCTTCTTTGCCAGCGACGAAGAGGGCTGCTTTGATCCCCTGGCTGGCTTGAAAGG
This sequence comes from Nannobrachium achirus, assembly GCF_963921795.1. Lineage (NCBI taxonomy): Eukaryota > Metazoa > Chordata > Actinopteri > Myctophiformes > Myctophidae > Nannobrachium > Nannobrachium achirus. Next base: position 36,378,608 of record NC_137812.1, on the reverse strand, counting down.
TAAGGTTGAAAGCCTCATTCATACTCCATCATATATGACTGTGTCGCTCCACCACAAGGACTGATTTTGATATAGTTTAAATCGGATGATTGATTGATTGATTGATTGATTGAAGACTTTATTAGAAGTTTGCATATGAACTAAAAGGATAAACCCCTCAAGAAAGCTTTTGGGCTTGTTTCAATTGGGGTCCTTTTTTAAAACTCATATAACATTGAATGACAGACAAATAAAACACAGTACTATGCAGAAAATATGTTAAAAAACAGTTGTAAAGCACATGCAAAATAAATGGTATTTATAATAGAAATGTCGGGGGGGGGGGGGGGGGGGGGGGGCAGTAAGGATAGGCTTTGTTTTCTTTTACCATTTTTGAGTAGCAGCCGACTAATCTGGAGATCTAAGCAGGAGAACGAATCTGACAATTTATTTTTTGGCAAACCTGGGTTGGACCTGATCTGTGGGGCTGCATCTGGTGTTGTAATTGTGAACATCCTTGACATTTTGGAAGTATTTTGTCAGGTACAATATATCTTAGTGGTTTAGTGTATCTTGTATACCAGGCCCATTGCAAGATGCTGTACTCTGTCAGCTACCGTGAGCCACCCCACGCTTAAAAAGCGATTAGCGGTAATCCCAAGATGGAAGGTTAAGCAGAAGCCTAATTAGATTGTTTTGGGCTGTTTGGAGCCTTGTTTTAGGGCCTTTGAGGCGTAACGATGACATTATTTTCAGCAAGTAACACATTGTTGGACAAGTTCAATTTTCTCACCTTTTCTCTCTGCCCTGGTCTACTTTCTTCCATTTGTTTCACCCCTCCTTTTCTCTCTTTTCCTCCATTGTGCTCTCTCTACAATATTCCCTCCTGTCTGGCTCCTCCAGCCAGACAGGATCGAGCTCTGTCCAGCCTCTCCCCAGAAGAACCCAGTACCATCATCCAGTTCACCTACACCTCCAATGCCCACATGTACAGCCTGCTGAAGCGGACAGCAGCCAAGTGCTCCCACATCTCGCATGTCTACAGCATTGGACGCAGCGTGGAAGGCAGAGACCTGCTGGCCATCGAGTTCACAGACAACCCTGGACAGCATGAGCTACGTGAGTGTTGAATGAATGAATGTGTGCCGTATGGGGATACAATTATAGTTTAGGTCAGTGGTTCCCAAACCTTTTTAATTTCAAGGAACCCAGAGGGTCTCTGGAGGACCCCACTGGTTTAGGTCACCATGGTACAATACATTTTTCATTATAGAGCGCAATTACGGCACATGGGGAGATGAGAAGGAAATAAAGAATAAACATGACTTATTATGACTCATGTACAAATGGATCCGACAATTTTACACATTAAGAAGTAACACTCCAGATTTTGCTGCGTACTCAAAAAGCTATATCACCAAACAACATGAGCAAACTTGCATTTCAAAATGTAATATGCTGAGTTCTATTCCTTTAATATCCTTGGAATTCTATTGTATATAACATCAGTCTTTTCCCCTTTAGTTATTCTGCAACCTCTTCTTCCTCGTCTCTTCCTTAATTTCACCGATGTCCAATTCCCTTCCTTACCGTCTTTCATGTGCTCTCCTCTTTCTTACTTTCATTTATGTCCTCTGCCCTCCCCTTTCCCGTTGCTTAACCTCCCCTCCCCCCAAGCGTCTCCTCTCTTCTTCTCACCATCCTTTCTCACTTGATATTTTGCCTTAAATCCATGATTCATTAAATCTCTTCCGTCTCTCGCCACCCATCCCCAGTGGAGCCGGAGATCAAGCTGGTGGGCAACATGCATGGCAACGAGGTGCTGGGCCGCCAGCTCCTCATCTACCTGGCCCAGTACCTGTGTTCAGAGTACATGCTGGGCAACCAGCGTGTCCAGAGCCTCGTTAACAACACCCGTATTCACCTGCTGGCCTCCATGAACCCAGACGGCTACGAGCTGGCCGCCTCAGAGGTAGAGGATAGAAATGACCCGGAGTTCAGCGAACAGGAAGTAAATATTGATATCCATTTAAAAAAGAAAAAAAGACAACCCGCCATTATCCGCTCCCGATTGGCTGTCCATCTTTCTGTCCCGACTGGTGGTGGGCTTTGGGTGTAATACAATGATACAGTGGGTTATTAAAGTGCGGTGCCATGATTTATTCCCCCTCTGAAACATGATTATCAACTATTATGATTATACTAGGAGGAGGATTTTTTCCAAAAAAGTGTGCAGAAAGAGTTAAAATTATGTTTTTATGTGGCCACACCCCCAGTTCATTAAGTATGCCTGGTTGTCATGGTGGGGTGGTGACCCAGCTGAAGTTAGCCACACCCCACAGTGTTGGGTGAATGGTAATTAGGGGAGGAGTTGATTGTGTGATGTAATAAGTATGGGTGTTTTTGGAACGGCACATCTGAACCAGCAGGTGGCATCCTCCAGCTAAAAACCCAAATAAAAAGAGAATGCATAATTGCTCATAACAACCACACCAGGGGGTCTAATGAAGTACTGTCAACCTCCTAGACACATGAAAACCAGAAAAAGTACAAAACTATGGCACCACCTCTTTAACAACAATGCTGCTTGATGAGTTGCAAGATAGCACACCATGGAGTGTTGTAGCAATTTATGTCATGAGTTGTGAGGCTTTCCTTTCTAAGTAACTAATCTAGTGTACAGTATATTTATGTCCATGCTCATTACTAGACCCAGTATAAAGACTGATTTTTAGGAACACCTCTCGCTCTGCTCTGTGTTGGAGCTTAATGTTCACAGTACTAGATGCAGCATCAAACTTCTTGGCTGTGATGGATGTAACAATGCCATCAATATGCTAATATTCTAATTACTCAAGCGGTCCAATTAGTCACAAATCAGTAGTGCAGGCGGCCAAATACCCTTATGGTTAGAAATCTGCAGGTTTCATGTTCTGATCCTGTTTCATTTACAGGTGTAAAAGCATGTAGTGTAAAAGCAACCAGTCAGAGCGATTTGGTCCTGCCATCGCCTATGTGTCTGTCAGTTGGTCTGGGCTGGCTCTCCCACTGCCAGATAAACCAAACCAAAGAGGGATCTCAAAATCTGTCTGTAAGAAGTAACGGAGAATAAAGGTTTTTAGGGAGAAACTCCATTGAATAGTGTCTACCAGAAACACACCAAAAACAAGTGTTCACTTTAAGTTATATTCAAAAGAAGTCGTTTAAGAAATATAATGCATATACTGTAGTTAGTAGCTGGCAGTGGGAGAGCTGTTCTGTTTTCAACTAAGGAATGCTGGGTCCACTCTAATCATCACTTCAATGGTGTATAGTGGAATCCACTGTGGAAGAAATCCACCCGACCAGTTACATTTTTAAGGCATGGATTTGCAGGAGCTAATCTTGCAAAACGCTGTACTGATCCAGCGCCACAGTTCTTGTGCACAGTGCCAGTAGGGTCAACTCCACACATTTTCTTTCACACCCACATATGTTTTGCATTTTGGGGCATGGAAATATTTAACTTTAATTTTATAATGGAAGTTAGAGGGACTTAGATTGGGCTGAAACCCTTCCCAAATTTGGAGCCATTTGGAGCCATAAGTCATCGATACTTCACAGATGACTGGCGTCACATACTGGCCATGTGAAGTCTGAAATGCACACTGGAATCAGATCTGGATCTCAAGATCTACATGATCAGATTAGAATAATAATTCCCCTTGTAAATAATATCCATCAGCAGTGAAGTCAGCTTGTTAAGGGTGGCCTTTACAATGGCATCTACTGCTAAACCATGTATGTCGTAGATCAAGCTTTTAATTGCACTACAACCTTCCATGAGAACATTGCATACTGTCACTAATGCCTCATGTCTTCTGCCCATAGTTTCTGAAAATAGTGTTTCTGACTAATCCTGTATTTCGTTGATGTTGAGTGGAAATCTCAGTGGTGGTGACGGAAATCAATGGTGAAATCAGTCTTCTTCCAACAGTGCCACTGATAACTCTAGTCTAGAGAGATTACAATAGAAATGTCATGGAGGGTGTGCTCATTCCAAACCTATGGGTATTTGTAGATGAATAGCCTACTGTTCAGTGTTCACAGCTTCTTGTCTCAAGTCCATCATTGTTGCTGGGTCTCATTCTCATGACGGATACATGGCCTTGTCTCAGTTAATCATAGCATTAACCAATATAATCTAACATGGTCTTCCCTTTTAATACTGTCTAATACTCACATATATTTCTCAATATTTGCTTCCCTGAACTACGCATTTGCTAACCACTAATATCCACAATGATCACTGTCATTATCATCAATATCATTAATATTATTAATCATTAATCCAATCATTTAACAATTCCATCTATGGTCTCTGTTAGCCGCACTTCACAAATCCTAACAATGTGTTTGAAACCAACCACTACAGGGTCACTTGTTGAATGGTTGGACCAACGGTCGAACCAATGCTCAGAATTTAGATCTGAATCGCAACTTCCCGGACCTCACCTCCGTCCTCTATCGGAATCGGCGCAGCAGGTTCTACCGAACTGACCACGTTCCCATCCCTGATAACTACTGGTTTGGCAAGGTAAGAGGTCGGGTGCCCTCTCTTTCAGGGGTGGGTTAGGTTTCATTTGATTATGTGTGTTTGTATTTCAGTTGGTGGTGTCTTACATGCTCAGGCATATTATGGTATACCGGTATGTTCTAACCCAGTGGTTACCAAACGTTTTAGCTCATGACCCAACAAAGAAATTAGGCGTTTGCCTGGGAGTCCGGGACCCAAACTAGAGAAAACAGCAGATCTGATCTGCAAGCTCACAACGCGTTGCTTCGTGCCGAGCTTGTAGATCGGCTATTTTCACTACTTCTTAAACATTTGTATTCTAATTCATGGAATTTCTCAGATTTATTTTTATTTCTTCATGAAATTATTGAAGAAAAAAAAAGATATTCTGTTTTTAATTCATGAACATTTGAGCTTTTTGAGGAAAGTTTTTTGAAAGTGTTATAAAATAATGATAATTAAAAACAAAATGTTGAAAAATAAAATAAAGGGACCCATAAAGATGTGTCCACAACCCACAAATTGGTCCCGACCCAGTGTTTTGGGAAACAGTGTTCTAACCATACAAGTGCATGATTATATTGAAACTAGCCCTTACCCGTTCAAAGATATGAGCTCCAAAATGATGTGCAGTGTGTGGGTTATGGGATGTGCACTGTGCACACAGTATATGAGGGATGGAAAGTAACTTTAACTGGTGCTTGCATGATGTAGGAGCATCAATGTAAGAAACCCGTTTCGTTTAATGGCTACAGAGATACTGTTTCCCCCCCCCCCCCCCCCCCCCCCCAGCCCGCCCGCCCACCCGCCTGCACACACACCCGCCTGCCTGCCTGCCTGCCTGCCTGCCTGCCTGCACACACACACACACACACACACACACACACACACACACACACACACACACACACACACACACACACACACAGCTGGTTAAACATTTTGCCTCATGCTAGATGCAGAATAGATGTGCCTCATGCTAGATGCAGAATAGATAGTAGATACACCATAAAAATGCTAATATACAGTATATGATTTGTGAAAGTGACAAACGGGCTTCACAGTTATGTTAGGTGTGTTCATATGCTAATGGTGATGCGATTTCAGATCAATTGCTCCAGCCACTGAGGAGAAACGCTGTTTCAGACACTCACTCAGACTTACCCGTTCAAAGATATGAGCTCCGAAATGATGTGCAGTGTGTGGGTTATGGGATGTGCACTGTGCACACAGTATATGAGGGATGGAAAGTAACTTTAACTGGTGCTTGCATGCTAATATGTAGGAGCATCAATGTAAGAAATACCCGTTCCATTTAACGGCTACAGAGATACTGTGTACCGATCTGCATGATTTTTGGACAACATCTGTAACAGGGCCAGAACCCCCCCCCCCCCCCCCCGCCCGCCCGCCCGCCTGCCTGCACACCCCCCCCCCCCCCCCCCGTGTGTGTGTGTGTGTGGGTTTGTGTGTGATTGTGCATGGCCTGAACAACAGCGCCCCTCCCTTAACATGTGTGGTCACAAAAGGTACTGTAGGCTAAATAGATATAGATACACCATAAAAATGCTAATATACAGCATACGATTTGTGAAAGTGACAAACGGGCTTCACAGTTATGTCAGGTGTGTTCATATGGTAATGGTGATGCGATTTCAGATCAATTGCTCCAGCCACTGAGGAGAAACGCGGTTTCAGACACTCACTCAGACATCTCCAAAATTATAGTATAGATAGATATACTTGTTTTTCCAAACAAGTGGGGGTAACTATTTGCACTTTCCCCCTCTGGTCTGTAGGTGGCACCAGAGACCTATGCAGTGATGAAGTGGATCAGGTCGATTCCCTTTGTGCAGTCAGCCAGCCTCCACGGGGGGGAGCTAGTGGTCTCCTACCCGTTTGACTTCTCCAAGCACCCACAGGAGGAGAGGATGTTCTCACCCACCCCTGATGAACAGGTAAAGCCTCAGCTATGCTTATACTCCAACATTTATTCCAGGTTAAAAGTCATGTTGCACAGCAGTTGGGAGCTTTGAAGAATTGTTATTACATTTTTATTTATTGGTGGATGGATGAATGGATTGATGGATGGATGGATGTGTGTGGTGGTAGAAAGAATACTACATTTCTTTTACACAAGTAAAAGTATCAATACTGCAATGTAGAAATACTCTGTTAAAAGTAAAAGTACAAAAGTATTTGTATCAAAATGTACTTAAAGTACCAAAAGAAGAAAGTACTCATTATGCAGAATGTCCCATTTCACAAGTTTTCAAATGTATTAAAAGAATAGCAGATCTACAAGCTCACAATGCGTCGCACCCCGACACATTGTGAGCTTGTTGATCAGCTATTTTCATATGGTCAAATATATATAGGGCTGAAGTGGGAAATGTATGTTTTGTAATAATAATAATAAAAATCTACAAAGTAACCAGTAACTAAAGTTACTTTACACCACTTGATGGGTGGATTGGATGGATGAATAGACTGATGGATGTTGCGGGTAGAAAGAAAATGTCAAAGGTTTATTTGTCACTACTCATGCTGGTACAAGCAGCAAAATGCTAGTGTGGCAAGCTCTGCATTAGCATTCGTTGTCAGCTTGTTGGGGAGACTGAGAGAATATACTCAACCTTTTCAGGCTGTGACCCCCCAAATAATCATATTTTAACTGGGGACCCCCCACCCTGACGAGCACTAACAGTTGAGGAATTACATTTTGTATAATACGGTTCATTTTGTATAACACGGTTCACAATTGCGAGGCGTTGTGAGCATGTAGATCTTCACAATATCTTCACAATTTCTGGCTGTAATATTTGACAATTTGGCCAATGTTTTATTTGGTATTAAAAGAGGTATTAAAAAGTCCATAAATGTGTCACTAGAAATGTGCACAATATACCCTCTATACATTTTAAGTTGGGTTGTTTACTGTTGAGAGCGAAAACAATGTTGCACATTAAGTTAATCATCTGGGGACCCCCCAAAATAATTTGGGGGTCCCGACCCACACAGGTTGAGAACCACTGTTTTAAGTAATAGAACTTGTTTTGTATATCATAATCTTACATACAGTACCTCCCTGTGTTTAGGCTTTCAAGCAGCTGGCTCGTACCTACGCAGATGCCCATGCCACCATGTCAAACAATGACACCGAGCGCTGCGGATCTTCCTTTTACAGAACCAGGGGCATCATTAATGGGGCCCTGTGGTACAGCTTCGCTGGAGGTGAGATTATAACACAACCACAAAAATTAAGATTAACCACTTGAACCCCAGCATAACTATTCTGGGGGGAACATTCGCCCAAAATGGCCGATTTACAAGATCTTTTTTTGTTAACACAATGAGAGATGTTAGAGACATATGTGCTGAAATGTGTTTTGTAGAATATATGGATGTATTGATTTAATTGTGTGATGACCAGCATTATACCTACTTCACACCTGGAATGGTTTATCTCTCTAGAAAAGAAGTTAACCATGTAAAATGTGGGAAAAGAATGAGACGCATAATTGATTTTAGAATACTTCTTATTGCTATCTATGAACGTTTTCAGCTTCTTCCTATGTTCACTACACATTTATTTTCACAAGCTTTTGTTAGGCTAAAGTGTGTGGTTACTGCAAAATGCTAAAAATGATTTTACAATTAGTATTATGCTAATGATAATAATACCCAATATTATTTGGTTTAAATTGAATTGTTTTACTGCTTTACCTTGTTATACATTTTTATTGTATGTAAGTATAGTATATGTATTGCATGTGTATATGTATTGCAATGTTTTGTCACATTTAATCTGTGCCTATTTCTATTTTCGAAGCACACTGAGTCTTCGCCCGTAGTATGAAATGTCCCTTATAAATCAACTTGACTTTGGAAAAAAAAACTTTTTAGACACTTTTAAAGCCAGATACTAATCCGATTTGCCCGAACCATCTCTGAGTGAGGTGATCAGTTTATTTGCTTTGATACCTTCAACCCCCCCCCCCCCTCTCTCCCTCCCCCTCTCCCCCCCTCCCCCTCCCTCCCCCCTAGGTATGTCAGACTTCAACTACCTTCACACCAACTGTCTGGAGATCACGGTGGAGCTCGGCTGCGACAAGTTCCCCTCTGAGGCTGAGCTCTACCCTGAATGGAGGAGGAACAAGGAGGCACTGCTCAGTTTCATGGAGTCTGTGAGTGTTGTGCAGGCAGAATGTCTGCAGCGGAAGCCGGCTTGGTATCAGACTGGAGATATTGTATTTAATTAACAGTTCATCATCACTACATGAGGTTACTTTAACTCCTCATAGAGTGAAAAGTGACCGTTGCGTTTTCCATCTGTGTTGGCGTCCTTGTCCACTTGTAGGTCCACCGAGGAATCAAAGGAATAGTGAAGGATGAGGATGGCATCGGGATCAAAGGAGCCATCATTTCTGTCAGGGGTGTCAGAAAAGACGTCACCACAGGTAAGAAGAATCATTCAATTAAATGATTATGTTTTTTCCCCACAAAATAAATAAATAAATTGGGAATATCTTTAACCTCGGGTGATGTTTTTAAATCTAGCTTTCTCCGGAATCGGAGTCAGAAGTTTATTGGGAAGTTATGTTCACATAATGAGGAATTTGACTTTATTGTATTTATACAATATAGAAAAAAGAAAGAAAGAAAATATAGCTTATGTGTATACATATATAATATTGTACAGATTATTATATAGACAAAAAAGTATAAAATGTAATAGAAAGTATGCAAAGAAATAAATATACAAGTATAAAAGTACAAATATGAAAAATAATAACAATGAGCATTTGGTCAGACGAGGTGTGAGAAATACTGTCAATGTGTAATGAATGTGAGATAAAATCATGAATCAACCATTTGCACACAGCACAGATATATAAATAGCAATAATATTAAAAGTTGTGTTACATACATGCTATTTCACAAACACACAGCCTACAGCTGTAAACTGCATGCTATCCTCATCCCCCTCCCCACCTTTCTCTCCCTCTCTATCTCTCCATCCGTCCGTCCGTCCGTCCGTCCGTCCGTCCGTCCATCCCTCCGTCTCCTCCTCTCTCCAGCGGATGATGGAGACTACTGGCGTCTGCTAAATTCTGGTACCCACATCCTGACTGCCTCGGCCAAGGGCTTCTCTAAGATCAGCAAGAGGATTTTCCTGCCTCACAACATGGACAAGGCAGGGCGCGTTGACTTTGTCTTGAGGAAGGTATGGAACCACAATTTGTTGCTTATATTTGACAAACCTCCTGTTTGATTTAAAAGAAACTGGAGCAAATGAAAAGGTCTTAACCACTTAAACAATCCTGGCTTCCCCAGTTTGGGCATTCAAGGTTCAATGTTAAGGGTTCTTTCTTTTTTTCCCGGCTTGTGCAGGTAATAATAAAAAGTAAACATATTTTTTTCGGCTCCTCGGACATAGTGGCAGCATAATAACAGTGATTAACAACAATAATATGGAAAATATCATTATAGGCAAAAATATTATATAGTAAAAAGCTGATCCTCAAGCTCACCATGTGTCACGATGCGACACATTGGGAGCTTGTAGATCAGCTGTTTTCCAATGAAGTGGTTAAGCGATTAATCTCATTCCTGACAGTTTTTTCGAGGGACAGCGGCTTCTTCAAACGGCCCTGGCCCGTCCCGTGTCCCATGGGGACATGGGACCTGCCGACGACACGGCCGACGACACGGAGCGCTGGAAGCCGCGTCCCCATGGAGGGGGTCCGCGGCCCCTCAAGGGACGCAGGTGAAATGTTAACCTGCCGATGATACGGAGCGCCGGGAGGTAGCACCTAAACCAAACCTTAACCCTAACCCTAACCTCAGTAAAACTAACGATGCTGGGAGAATATATAACCCTCCACGATTTTCCGGTCCCGCCGTGGGTGAATATCTAACCCTCCGCGATGCTCCGGTCCTGTCGCAGGTGAATACCTAACCCTCCGCGATGCTCCGGTCTGCCGCGGGACGAGCCGGGGCCGCGAAAAGAACTCGGCCTTGCTGTGTTTTTTCCCCCCTAATTAACACATTGTCCTCATTACTACGACTGCACTGCCACTACAATAGCCTATTGTTAATAACAATTGATTGTATGTATATATTTTTTATTAAAACATGTACCATGCACCATCCAGGAGCCCGTGGAGCCTGACATCAACGATGACCTCTTCCCCACGGTGGACTCGTGGGACCGCTTCGACCCCTACAACCACTTTGAGAGCCACGGTGAGCCAGCTGAGCCGGGCGAACCGGGGCTGGAGCGCCAGGAGAAGCCGTGGTGGTGGAACTACTTCTCCCAGTCGGGTATCAATCCTCCTACTTGGCTGCTGCGAAACGTCTAGACCTGTGCTGCTCAAAGTCTGTTTGTCATCTCCTGTGGTGGAAAAGTACTCACATTATTTACTTAAAAGTATCAATACTGCAATTTGGAAATGCTCTGTTACAAATAAAAGTGCCAGAAATTCAATGAATGTATTGGCATCAACATGTAGCTAAAGTACCAAAAGTGAAAGTACTCGTTATGCAGAATGTCCCATTTCAAGTTTTCAAATGATGAAAAACCTTTGAAAATAGCAGATCTACAAGCTCACAATGCGCATTGTGAGCTGGTAGATCGGCTATTTTAAAATGGCCAAAATGTATATTGGATTGAAGTAGTTAATGTATGTTTTGTAATAATAATCAAAATCTAAAAAGCTACTAGTAGCTAAAGTTTTCAAATATACTGTATGTTGTGGAGTAAAAGTATAATATTTGGATCTGAGATGTAGTCGAGTAGAAGTAAAAGTATTGGAAATTGGAAATACTCAAGTAAAATACAAATTCCTCAAAATTGTACTTAAGTAAATGTACTTAGTTACTTTCCACCACTGGTCATCTCCCCCCATCCAGTATCCATGGCTCCTTATCACTCCCAACACCACATTAAAATTGAGGCTTCTACTCTGAAAATGTATGTTTATTTATTATTTTGTGATGCTTATAGACTATAGAGTTTAGAAAACCTCTAAATGAATGCCAAATAGCAGATTTTATATTGAACTTGACTGTTAAAATATGATTATTAGCCTACTAGCCAGGGAGAGAAAAAAGGCCATTGACTATTAGAAGTACAATTGTATAGCCTTAAAATAGGCAGTACCATTGCATTGTTACTTAGAGTAGGCTATATACCGGTAGATAACAATTATAATTATAAATTCTGTGTCATCCCAAACTGTAAATGTCAAGGCTGATTAAACACTTATTTGGCCACAATTGGATTATTCATTTACAAAAAAACACAAACATTTTACTTATACATGCCTTTGCTATTACCATTGACATAGTTACTGTAGCCTATGTGTATTTGCATAATACGTGTATACATAATATGGCAATTTTACACAACACACTTTAAAAAATATTGCTTCTAGCGCCCCCAACGTTCTTTGAATACCCCATTGGCCCGTTAGTCTAGACAGAAGCGTTCCAAAATACCATTCTAGAGCAAGAATGATAATGGATGTTCCAACGTCAATTTCCACTGAGTAGGCGCTGACAGAGGTGTCTATTCAGGAAGAGTGGTGACATTGAAATCAATATGGTGCTTCCTGGTAGAAGGTTAAATAGGCTAATGTTGTTTACGCGCAACAAAGTTAATTCCAGGAAGTAGGTAGAAGTTTAGATGATGTTCCATTTGCAAGCAACTTTGTTTCTTTCTTTTCCCTCCCCTTTTTTTGGCAAGTGAAAACGGAATCACTGGACATTAAAATGATAAAGCGCACGCACGTACACACGCACGCACGCACGCACGCACGCACGCACGCACACTCAGAAAATACAAGCGTTGATGAACCATTGTATTATATTGAGAATAGGCAGCCAAAATTGTAGAAATACAATATGATGAAAATTATCAGAAAATAAGTAGATTGGAGATTTAGTTACATGGTTGCTTTAAAGGCTAGACATTGTTCACATTACATACCAAAAAGGGCACTGTCACACAGAAGTTTAATTCTACCTATGAGGGTGGATTCTGCCAATGCTTTTCAATAGGAACTGGCAACAAACAGCTCTGTTCCAATTGAAAATCATTCGCAGAATCCACCCTCATAGGTAGAAGTAAACTTCAGAGGTGCACTAAGAACATAATATTATCTATTTATTTGGAGGTGTCATCATTTGATTTTTCTTTTTCTTTTTTTTTTTTACTGTAGGCTATATTGTGACATTTCTGGTCTATACAATTCAAAATATTGATTGAGCAATTATATATTATAATAATGAATACATTTGAAGGCAGCTACATTGGACTTTGAGCACATTTTATTTTGGAGTTGCAGGAATGCAGGTACATTTCACAAAGACACGGACGACTTGTGAAACTCCTCGTGGCACGTTCCCTGACAGCAGATGTGCCTCAAGAAACTATTTGATAACCTTGAAAGCCTCTAAATAATTGGACATGATCCCCAAATGTTGCTTTCTTTGATGTTTTATTAGCATAAAACTTCTTAATGATGAATATAAAATGTTTTCATTTGTCTCTTTTCATTACGGTTTTAATTATTAATACTGTACTGGACAACATGTTTGAATGTTTTGTACAGTAGGTGTTGTTATGTTTGCCCATTTGCTGTATAAATTCTGAGGCTGTTGCATGCTTTCATCGCCAGATGGGGCCAGAGAACATCAGACTATTAGGCTATGTTCTGAGTTGTTATAATGATCAGTAATAGATGGTTGGATGCAACTTTATGGTCTTTGTTGCATCATTTAATGTATTAATCTGAACGCACGCGCGCGCGCGCACACACACACACACACACACACACACACACACACACACACACACACACACACACACACACACACACAAAACCACTTTTATTTTGCCACAATAGTCTCACTGAGATGCACAGAAGTGCATTTAATTTCAGATAACCAACGCAAATAAACAACATTAGTTTGAATACACTTTATTCCAGGTCTCTTCTCCTCACCGCGTTGAGGTTGAGGTTGCTATTATTTATTTCATTATTGCTGGTGGATTTGGTCATGTAGGCTAAAAGCTGTGCTATATCCAATACGGAAAAGTGAAAACACAGGACAGATACAGGTACTGTACAGTAGGAGCAAGGCACGTTTAATTGTATTACACACATTTCAACACAGGTCAATTCTTTACACAGGGCAGTGCTTTACACAAAACATTAAGCAGTAGCAACATCAGCGAAATGCAAAAGCAAAAATATACACATTATGAAAGGACATTTGAACATAATAAAAATAAATAAAACTAAAACTGAAAAATAAGAGATTATAATTAGAGTGCAGAAGATTAAATAAAAGGCAGCAGCTAACAGAAAAAAATATAATGTACATTTTGCGTTTCTTTTTCTCCCATTTTTTCATCTTTTATTTAAAAGAACTAGAGTTGTAGCAGCGGACCTGCAGTGTTCTGGGATAAATACTGTAGATACAGTAGTTTGGACCTTAACCATTCAACGCTGTATAAACCAACAGTAGTTTAGTTGGTTGTTTGAATAGACAGGGAGCCAGTGTAAAGATCTAAGAACTGGAGTGATCCACTTTGTTGGTATTAGCAAGGACTTGAGCAGAAGCGTAGAGGGACGTAGCTAGGATTCAAGAATAAAAAGTAAAAAAAATAACATAAAAGTGTAAAGTCTGGCCATCTTGGGCTGACGAAATTAGCATGAACTGATGAACTGATGTATGAAGTATTAATTGATAAAATAAATATAGTCACAAGTATTATTAATAAAAGAAAAGTTAAAATATGGAAATACAAGGTATCTGCTAGACAGCAACCATATGCAAAAGGCAACAAAGTGAGATGCATCATGGACATTTCCAATATGACTAAACATTGCTGAGATAACCTGAAGTGTACCGTAACTGTACACATGCCCACCAGAGTTAAAGGCTCCTCATGAATCACCATACGTTAAGTGGCTTCTCTTTCACATGTATTAATGAATGAACGCAAGTTTTAATTATTTCTTTGAGGCATTTCTCAGTCTTCATCCAAAGTCATTTAGAGATGCAAATAGACAACGACAAGTGAATATATATTGCCACAGTTACTGCAACTAATAACACTGACTGTGTTTATTGTTCACTTAAGGCTGGCCTATTGAGACCAATATAATCCATTTGTACCAGTATATATGTTACAGTATGTTCAAGAAACCAGTAAAAGTTGTCAAGGAGCACTCGTTTTGACGTTCACCACACACTAATCACCACCAGATGGCGACGTCAGCCACTGCTCTGCCATTCACCAGAGTGTATATAAGAGAGTTACGTCACGCTTTGAACTCGCCGCAGAACGGAAGTGTTTACTCTTTATTTACTAGCCTAGCCTAGCCTAGCCTAGCCTAGCCTAGCCATTAGCTCCATTGTAGTCACTTGGACAGGGCGTTTAACGTGCGCTTGCCCAGGCCTTACGGCCTGGGCATAAATATAACGATTGCATTCACCACGGCTTCGTAACTCGCGCGGCGCTCCGCCGGCCGCGCGGCCCTGGCCCGCTCTTCGCGGCCACTCGCGCCTGCGGCACTCGGGGGCGAAGAGCAGGACCAAGGTCCGCTGGCCTTCGCGCCGCTTGGGGCTTCGTGGACCCAGGGGGGCCTCGTAACTCGTTTGGGCTTCGTGGATACAGGGGGGCTTCGGTAGCCGCTCGCAGTGTCGTGGACAATAGAGCGGCGCACCGCCTGGAGTACGTTGTTGTGGCGACCGCTTGCTCCGCCCCGTGCCGCACCACGAGTGCTCCGCGTCTCGAATGTGCTGTTTCTCTAATATACTATGACATATATACTGCTTGTCCAGTAGGCACAGCTGGAGCAGAGCATGCAAGGCAGTGCACCAATAATATCAGCCTGGAACACGCAGGATTGCGTGCAACCTCTCCCTCACTCCTGGCTCCATCTGCTATCTATTTCTAAAGCACACTGACCCACGGTTGAACCAAAGTAAGTGTATTAAGCCAGTGCACGGCTCAGATACATAATCTATCCCATAATTAACTAGATGGAATGGAAGCTCTGGAATCTGGACAGTCGGTGGTGGCCATTCACCCAGATTCTTTCTGCCGTTCCCAGGAATCGAACCGGGAATCTTTCGGTTAACAACTAGCTCCTCTAACCTTTGGGCCACCTAAAGGCCACCTTTGGGTTACTAACGCTTGTCATTGTGTCACATTATTTAGAGCACGGGTCTTCAACGTTTTCAGGCCAAGGACCCCATAGTTGAGAGAGAGATGAAGCAGGGACCCCCACAACCTGTTCATAGATTCCATATACAGTATATCCATATACTGTACATACTGTAGTTTCATTGTTTGACATCACAATCAGTGTATTTTGGATTCATATCAATTTGTGTTTTCAGATACGTATTTAACAACTTGAATCGTCAATACATAACTTGACATTTCACTCTGTACTTAGTCTGCTCTTTTTCCCCTCCACACCAAACGTCTTTGCCGAAAGTAGCCGATCTACAAGCTCACAGCTTGAGCTTGTAGATATGCTATTTTTGGCTAAAAGTTCTCAGAATATGGACGCTAGGATTCAAGCGTTGGTTAATATAAAAAAGGAGAAAAAAGTTTCTATCACACAAAGATTTGGAGGACCCCCTGTAGTAACTCTAAGGACCCCCTAGGGGTCCCGTACCCTCTGTTGAAGACCCTTGATTTAGACTAGAGTGTAGAGTTCTTGTGGTTTGTGATACTGAGTGAGTCATGATTACACAAAGGGATTGTGATGTCATCATGTGATGGAAGGATAAGGTCATGGTTTTTAGACCTTTACCAAACAGGCCGCAAGGACTTTAAAGCTTTACTCATAATAATCACACTTATACATAGCGCTTTTATAGTTCCCAAAGTCGCTTTACAAAACAAATACAAAATAAACAACTTTATTTAGGATAGTATTTTTATGATAGTATTCAGTGTGGATAGGACAGGAAACAGGGAGAGAGAGACGGGGAGAGACACGCAGCAAAGGCCGGAGTTTGGGATCTGAACCCATGATGCGCTGTCAGGCGGCATTAGAGCCGATGTGCACAGCAGCGCCTGGACCGCTAGTCCAGCGGGTGGCCCCAACATTGTTATTAATGACTTTTAAGAGATTTTCTTTCAGTCCTTTTTCTTCTTTTTTTTTTACTTTTACATTAGAGGTGTTGGACTCAAAAGAGCCTTAATACAGTAAGAAAGGGCATTGGTGTCTGCAATATTCACTTATACAGAAGCTGGAAGTGTGATGGTTTCTGAATTGTTTTCCCAAAATGCAATATGACAGGCTTCACTGTCTTATTATATTATATCATATTATATCATATATCATCACAAATGTGTCATTAAAACTTAGTTACTGCCAAACATAACCCTGTCTATGTAGCTCCCTGCCAGGCCCGATAAACCAGAGAATTTAATAAGCTTTAATTTAAAAAAGCAGAACTAAAAAAAGCGGAACTAAACCTCTGGGAACGGTTTCTTCACGGACCCATTTGATCGCTGCACTATTACCATGGCAACCGGCAACAGGAAGCAGATTTCGTCCCTCCGAGCCATGGGATGGTTCACCCACTGTTTATACAACACAGGAGCCAGTTCATGAACGGATTGTCTGTTTTTCACAGTTTTTATTTTTATCTTGAAGCTGTGGACAACGTAAACACGCACGATGCATGGTTGGGGTCCGATCATGCACGATGGATACTCTCGAGCCCACGTTAACAGGTAAGAGAATATAGGCAGTGAGCTACATAGGGACTTTCTCTGGACTATCAGGGGTTGCGATCAATTAGTTAAAGGGGATATTCCACTTAAAAAAAAAATACCCATCCAGGGCCCATTCCTAAACAAACCCTTTGTAACTTCAAACTCCATTTTAACCATGATAGATTCATCAAAAACACCCGTCTTTTTTCTGGTGACTCAAACTACACTTCTCATACAACCCTTCTTCACAAAAGCCTGATTAGTTTTTTGAAAGTGGAATATCCCTTTACTAACACTAGTCCATCATATTTGTGAGGCTTAGTTTACTTAGAGTTTTATGGCTCTCTGATACATGACCCCGTCCCCTACTACTAGTGTTACAGTGACAGCCATATCATTTTTGTCACACACATCCATAGATTTTATTTCTGAAAGGCTCCATGTGAATCATGCTATAATTATCGTTTGGCTCTGTGTTCCCAAATGCCTGCTCCTAATGTTCCTGGAATAGGTTTCTATTTGGCAGACTTTTAGGCTGTGCTCTCTCTGACTCTCTCTCTCTATCTGACTCTTTCTCTCTCTCTCTCTCTCTCTCTCTCTCTCTCGCTCTCTCTCTCTCACTCACACACACACACACACACACACACACACACACACACACACACACACACACACACACACACACACACAACACACACACACACACACACACACACACACACACACACACACACACACACACACACACACACACACACACTTTCTCTCTCTCTCTCTCTTCTCCCCAATGTACCATGTAGTCACTTTCAATCTGACTGCATCAGTGTCTCCAACATAACACTTTCTAACACTCAGCATATATAATGCAAATGCAGAACCACTTTAATCTGAGTTTGTTATATCTTTCTGTCCCCCATATCTCACTCACTGTCTGTCTCTCACTCATCTAGCTATAGCAGTAATGTCCCAGGTCTGTCCCTAATATAGCTATAACAGTAATGTCCTATAGATCTGTCCCCTACTCCTCTAGCTATAACAGTAATGTCCTATAGGTCTGTCCCCACTCCTCTAGCTATATCAGCAATGCCCTAGGGGTCTCTCATAATTTTCTGTCACTCCTCTAGCTATACAGTAGCAATGTCCCAGGACATTGCTCACTCATCTATCAGCTATGTCCTAGGATTTGTCTGTCTCTCTCCTCTAATGATAGCAGCAATGCCCCAGGACTGTCTGTCTGTCTGTCTGTCTGTCTGTCTGTCTGTCTGTCTCTCACTCATCTAGCTATATTAGTAATGTCCCAGGTTTGTCCCACCTCCTCTAGCGAGCATCAATGCCCCAGGACTGTCTGTCTCTCACTCCTCTAGCGATAGCAGCGATGCCCCAGGAGTGGAGGCCTGCTCAATGTGGCAGAGATGATTTGTTTGCTTTGCAATTATTTTCCGTCAGTGGAGACAAATGGATTCAGAGGGCATAGAAAAACCCACACAGACAGGCCCAGAGAGATGAAGGCGGTACAATAGAGCAATTATGTCCTACCCCAACCATAAAGCTGGGGACTAATAGTTGCCTGCACATTAACCACTTGAACCCCAGCATCCCTATTCTGGGGGTAACATTTGCCAAAAATGCAGATCTACAAGCTCACAACACGTCCTTGCATGACGCGTTGTGAGCTTATAGATCGGCACATTTTGATGAAGAGATTTGGCGTAGACATAAAAAAGAGGTCCAACTACAGTTGCAACTCAGTTCTGTTTCATTAAGACTACAGGAGTTATGTGGACCAAAGTGACCAACATTGCCATCCTAATGGCCAGACTAGGGATGTCCCGATACCACTTTTTTGCTGACCGAGTACGAGTACGAGTACTTCATTTTGAGTACTCGCCGATACCGAGTACCGATACGAGTACAATTAATAATACAAAATGTCTTTAAATTACTTTTTTTTCTTTTTTTTTTTTTTCATCAGATGTTCCTCACTTTCTGGCTGTATATAACACATTCAATTGCATTGCTTTCCCAGAACATGGCACAACTGCCACACATTTTACTTTTTCTTTCAGGTTTAGCCCATGGAAATTCCTGTACTGTGCATGATCTTCTAGATCTGCTATGCTCAAACATTTTGTATTTTTACTTTTGATACTTTAAGAGAGAGAGAGAAAGGCGAAGTGGCGGAACACACAGGGTACTCGGGCGCTTTGTGAGCAGTATCGGACGAGTACCGATACCGCAAAATAGGCCGGTATCGGGGCGAGTACCGATACCACGAGTACCGATACCGCATCCCTAGGCCAGACCACACCAATGCAACTCAAGTGCCAAAGGGGTTAATGGTTGCAAGTAGTTGCATGTTGCAAGGAATTGCAAGGAGTTGCTTTGGTGTGGACGGGCATTTAGATCCCTCACTTATCTCGGGTTGAAGAATATATAACAAGCAAAAGATTCTCTGGCGTTCAGCGTGTTCAGGTTCCGGTACTCAGCATTGGCCGGGTTAATGTGTGGGTGAACTAGGCTCTCTCTCCCTCCCCCATCACTCTCCCCCAGTGCCACTCTCTCTCTGTCTCTCGCTAGCATGGGATCAGTACCATTTTTGGGATTCTGATCCGGTCTGACCTACGTCTAGCCTAGTAAACAACCAACTTTCTGTTATCCAGGAGGATTCCAGAAATGAAATGGTTTCCGGAAGAGGGCGGGTACGAGGCTAACCTACGTCATGTTGTAGTCCTCAGACAGACTACACTTTGGCCGGAAAGATCAAACCGGAAACAGTTTCAAGGGCATAATTTTAGGGCCTATACCCAATAAAACCCTTGATGCATCGTAGTTTCGCTTAATTTTTGAAAAGTTTGTTTGGTATATCCATCTTTTAGTCCAACTCGTAGCGACTGGCAAGACTATATATTGCGTATTTAAATAGGGATTGGGGAAACAAACGGGGTGACCAAAACAAAGCGACGCCGCTTCTTCTGCCTGTGGCACGTTTAATACGAATACCAGGCTTTCCTCCGAGGTGGAAAGTCTGGTGATGCGAGGTTAGTCTCTCGCTGATCGCGCTCTGGACTGACTTCACACACAATTAACAGAAACCTTTGTCTAACAGGGATTTATTTTGCGGTGCAGTCAACCCAACCCAACAACGCTGTGTGCACTGGACGTCATTGAGTGGGTATAGAGGCCCTCTGGTAATCACTGGTTCGCCTCCCGGCTCAACAGTTTCTACAGTACATGTCAAAGTGTTCCTGCAGCAAGACACTTGACCACTGCCAGGGATATGCTGGGCTCCTGATTCAGTCCGGGAAAAAAGAGTTGGAGAGGCCCTCATTGCGCGCTATAGAGAGAGATCTTTCTCTATAGCGCTGCTGCTACTCAAAGATTTGCCATTTCAGATCATGAAAAGTGACAAGCCAGTGGGCCAATTACTGTACATGAGTTATAAAACATTGTATGTCCAAAACCATTTAAAAAATGCACCGCGAGGCGTTGTGTGCTTGTAGATCTGCTGTTTTCACTACTTTTGTGCGACAGCCTTGTATGATGAAGCAGGGCTTTGCTTTGCGAAAGATTGACACATTTGAAACTTGGAGATACAAGGTTTCTGCCCGACAGTGACGATTTACTTTGTTGGCCGCCCAGCCCCCAAAATGGAACGAAGGCCGACATTTTATTTTATTTTTTTCCCTCATGGCCGGCCTGGACCGGCCGGGAATGAACCGGCCGTTCGGGAGTTGTCCCGCTTTTCCCAATGGACAGCACGTCCCTGACCACTGCACTTCAACCCTATATAAATATATGTACTTGGTTGACCAGAGTCTCCCAGGGATCTATAATAGGTCCGCTCCCTTTTTTCCCCACTACATCAAATCTACCAAAAATAGCCACTCTACAAGCACACAACGTGTGGCTTAAAGGGATAGTACACCCCCACAAAAAATATCAATTACTCACCCCATAGAGACTTGAATTCATGGATATTTTTTCAGTTTATGTTCATTCCTAAGACAATAATTTGAGAAGACTCTTTGTGTTTCCATAGGGAACAAAGCAGGTTCTTTGTGTCTCCACATGCTGGTCATCAAGTCTCTATCGATTACTCACCCCATAGAGAGTTTAATTCATGGATATATTTTTTAGTTTTTGTCGCATTCCTAAGCCAATCATTTGATGACCAGCATGTCGTTCCCTATGGAGACTGCTTTGTTCCCTATATAGTCCATGGGCCATACGAGAAGTCGCTCTCGGAAAGGTGGCAACGGTTACTTAACTTTTAGAAGCTCTCTATCTGTAGATTATATTTTGGTATCATAACCCTTCCTGAGTCACAGCTAAAATGGTGTTATCAGCTGCTATAGTTGGTGTCCCATTAACTTTACTATACAGGAACAAAAATCTGCTTTAAGTAGCATATGAGGGGTCAAACTAGGGTTTTGTCATGATCTGAATCCATTGCAAGCATTTGTTTTGCACGAAAAAACATTCCTTGGGCAAAAAATGGCCCCCACAAAACTGTGAAAAGTGATGACTCATCACTTTTCATCACTAAACCATACGTGGGGTCGCTCGTTATTCACAAAGATAAGAGGAGGCTTTGCTTGTGTCATGAGACCAAGCTAGCTCTACTATAAACAACACATTACATACGAGTGCCATGTCATCTTGATGTTCAGAACAATATGATCATTATAGAAGAATAACATCATAAGGCAAAAGTTGAACAACATCAATACTATAATATATGAGGTATAATTCCTTCCCTACCATCTGATTCTGAGAATCCATCAGCTGGATGAAGCTGAAGCTGAATTTCCCCTGTGGTATGACAAAGGTCTCCCCTTCTCTTGCTGTGTCAGAACCACTGGAATGTATACATGATTATACTATATGCTTTGTACACCTGTTTGTTTCAAACTGCAAATAATACAAGTCTATTTATTAGACTACAAGAACTATTAAGAAACATTTATTATTTGCAAATGAAAACTCAATATGTAGTTTCAGTTATAGATACAGCAAAATCCTCAGTTTTCCTATAAAAAAAGTTTAGTTTTAACAACCAACACCAAAACATGTTATGACCGTCTGGAATGGCTGCTGGAGACAGTTGAACGTGGAGACAGTATATAAATGGAAGGCAGACAGATTGGAGGCAAGGGGCTTCCCCTCTGCTCCCAAGGTGTGACTCACACGCACAGCTGTTCTACAAGGTCAATTAAATGTACAAACTATCCAGAAGTCCTTCACTTCCTGGACGCTCTCCCTCTCTCGCTTTCTCTCTCTCTCTGTATCTCTGTTTCTCTCTCTCCGTATCTCTGTATCTCTATCTTTCTTTATCTCTCTATTAACAACTATTTTATCTACCTCCCGTCTTATCTCTCCTCTCCACCCCCCGGCCCCCCCTTATGAAGGCCAGGTTCAGGGGTCACCAATTACGCAGGGAGGGCTGAGAACGCTGTGCGGCCGCTGCCCTCGGGGGTGCCACGTTCAATTAGCATCAAGGAGGTCGCAGGTACAGCAGCAGCCACTGGCTGCCGACACAAGCAAACAAAACCTCAGCCCCCAGTGTCTGGACACCAACCAAGTACGTTTAGTTGAGTACTGTGTTTAAGTACATTTTAGTATTTGCGTTTTTGGATACTTATTACTTTCACTCCACTATTTGAAAGACAAATATTGTACTTTTGACTCCACTATATTTCTAGAAAGAGAAGATTACATTATGAATTAGGCACTACATGATAGTGAAAATAGCAGACATACAAGCTCACAACACATTGTGGTTAGCGGAGCACTGCTTTTATTAATATTAAGTGTGAAGATTTCTGGAATATATTTACATTTTAATTCAGGAATGGTATGTAGGCCTACGTTGTGATTTGTCCTTTCACTTGTAGTTGAGTAATATTTGACCGGGAGTCTATACTATACTTTGACTGCTGGGTTGAGCACTCTGCGTTGACTTAGTACACTATGCTCATGCCTGAATGGGTTGCTGGCTTAGTAAGCCCCCACCCCACCCAGTCCCATACCACCCCACCACATACAGATTGAACGCACGCATGCACGCACACACACACACACACACACACAAACACACAAAGCACACATGCCCCCACCCGACTCGCTTGGCAGAACTAATACGAATGTCCAGCCCAGACTATATGGGAACTCCTCTAACTGTTCATAGAACTTCCTATAGTGTGTGTGTGTGTGTGTGTGTGTGTGTGTGTGTGTGTGTGTGTGTGTGTGTGTGTGTGTGTGTGTGCGTGTGTGTGTGTGCGCGTGTGTGTGCGTGCGCGCGCGCAACATGCACTGATCACATATTTTGTCACAATGACTGAAGTGCTAACCATTCCGTCCTTGTCCCTTTCATGCCCATATATAGAGATTCATGATGTCATCAATATTAAAGGAGTAGTTCACCCCCAAAATGACTTTTTTTCTATTGATTAGTCACGCCATGGAGAGTAGAGTTCAATAATATTTTTAGGTTTTTGTCGCATTCCAAGACAAAAATGTGATAACAATAAATTTACCCCCATTCGTTCCGGATGGGGACCCGTTTCGAAACGGGTCCCCAACCGGAATCAATGGGGGTAAATTTACTCAAATCAAATTTTTGTCTTAGGAATGTGACAAAAAACAAAAAACTCTACTCTCCATGGCGTGACTAATCAATAGAAAAAAAGTCATTTTGGGGTGAACTACTCCTTTGAGCCTGTATCTTTGAATGCCCATATATGGGCATACTGTGTCAGTCTCATGTGGTCTTTGATGTCAGACATATATGATGTCAGTCATCTCCATATTTGGGAAAGGTTTAAATTTTAATGAAAGTCAATGGAGAAAATTAAATCACAAATACATTTATATAATACATTTATATAAACTAGTAAGACGCCTACAGGGCGACAGGCGAGGTCGGGCAAATTCTTGGCCATCTGGCCAGTATCGGACCAGTTACCCATATACCGGTATGGAGAATTGGAGATCCATGTACTGTTTATAGTACATCCCTTTTATGCCCATACATGGAGATCCCTGTCTGAACCAGCCACACAGATATGGGCTGTCTTCATCCATGTATGGGCATTCCCATTTGAAGTCCTGTTAGATGGGCTTAATATTGATGACATCAGGGATCTCCATATGGGCATAAAAGGGATTCTGTTAGAGTGGTTCCCATGTCATCACAACATACAATATATTTATGCCTATACGTGGAGCAGGGGTTTTCAAAGTGGGTGACGGGGCACCCTGGGGTGCCGTGACGGCATTCCAGGGGTACCGCGAGATAATTTGATAATATTTGGACAATTACAAACAACTATTTAGGATCATTTTAAACTTGAATTTTAAATCTTCAGTCAGTTCCAACCAAAATAGCCATTATCTCAATGTTTTCCTCGCTAAAATGTGCCATAAATATAAGGTGCCAGGAGTGAAAAGGCACCTCTACATTCATTAAGATAATGTAGGGGTGCCTCAGATGAAAAAAATAATTTGTAAGGGTGCCCTGAGCCAAAAAAGTTTGGGAAACCCTGACATGGAGATCCATATCTGAACCAGCCACACAGATATGGGCCACGTCTTGGCCATCTGGCCAGTGATATATATCGATGACATCAGGGATCTTCATATATGGGCATAAAAGGGATTCTGGGGAATACCCATATATGGACTTTTACATAGGTGATGTCACCTGTGATATCACCTGTGATGTCACAGTGATGTGTCAAGGGAACCAACCCATAGACTGTAAAAATGTGTACACACACGGCTTCACGTCTACATGTGACATTTCTCATGGTAAAAATGTATCTTTTAGCAAAATGCAAGGAATCGATTCCCAATGAAGCCAGTCGATTTGACATGTGGCTCAAGTGCTTACCACCAAAACTGTGAGAGGAGTAGCATGGCAAAAGAAAAGTTTATCTAGGAGGGGAAAGAAAGAAAGATGGATGGATGGATGGATGGATGGAATAAAGTTGGACAAGTACTATAGTCTGGTTGTCCTGCAGGGGTAACCACACTAATAATACATGGTTTTCTGTTGTGTCTGACATCATATCCAGTATGTGCATTTGGTTTATGATGGTATGACATCAGTGCTTTTGACTCCACATGTGTGTATTTGAGGTTTGACGGTGGGATTTCACGCCATCTGGGGTTGACCACGTTAGATCGCCATGGTTACTCAAGAGAAAAGAGGGAGCGACTTCATGCACTCCATATTTGGAGAGAGATGTCATTCTGTCACAGAGAATACCCAGGGGGCAAAGGAAGGTGTGCTGCATTTGCCCCGACATAAAAAGTTGTCCACCAGAAATATTATCTATGACCCAGTAGGATCACAACCTATATGGACAACCCGGTCAATTTGTACAACAAAGTCCAATATGGCCGCCTCAATATTAGCCCCTATTAGTTTTAACTTTTTAGCCGCCGTTGACAGTCCTCACCGTCATTGAAAGGGTTAATACCATGGCGCCGTTGACGGTGAGGACTGTGAATCTTACTGTATATACAGTAAAGATATGATTACTTACTGTACGTCGCTCCGGTCCCGCCCGCATCGGTAATGTCGGCGATTTGTTTACAACGCACGTTGGGCGTGCACGCGAAGTGAAGCTCCTCAATGTTAAGTCAATGGAGAGGCCCATAAAGAAACTTCATTTAAACAAAATAGCCATTTTGAGACATTTTGCAGCAGATCTAAATGTAAACAAGGCACAAGGCAGGGCGCAGCCATCTTTCCTCTTCTTGTCCCACACTGTCATGTGACTAGATGACGTAATCGTTGCCGTCAAGTGATAATCCAAAAAAACAAAAACAACCCCCTTCCAGCCCTTCAAAATAATAGCGGCGGCCTATGGAGGAAACTGCGTGGCGCCGAGGCACCAAGCAACCTTCAGATTAAGAGGCACTAGATGTGTTAATGGGGGGTGAATAGGGCAACATTTTAAACTGAGGGATATTTCCACGAAACTTCACAGGTTGATCAA
Source organism: Nannobrachium achirus (assembly GCF_963921795.1). Classification (NCBI taxonomy): domain Eukaryota; kingdom Metazoa; phylum Chordata; class Actinopteri; order Myctophiformes; family Myctophidae; genus Nannobrachium; species Nannobrachium achirus. Next base: position 36,352,312 of record NC_137812.1, on the reverse strand, counting down.
TGGTATATGTTACCAAGGAATCAGACCTAATTAGGAAATATGATGTCATACTGTAGAATGACATCATATAACATCATAATTAGTCCTATAAAGACTAGAATCACCACTAGTTAAGTTAAGTTCAGAAGTATTATTATTATACTATTAGAACATACCAAGGTAGAGGAGAAAGACTATTCCCTCAGGAAAGGCGAATTGAGACCCATTAAGGCTAATTGACTTAGATCTCAATAGAGACGGATTAGAACCTATAAGGACAAACTCACACCGACCTTTTAGGAGAATAGAACTGAAGTATATTGAAGAAGAGAGCTTATTGCTCACCGACTTAGAAGGACTAAGAGTCCATTGGAAAAGAATAGAATTAGGACCTACTTTGCAATAAAGTACAGAGCTCAAGGGTGTAGTAGACATTAGAATTAGTGTTTACTACTAGGCCCTGGGTCCGCCGATCTATCCTATCAAGGCAAGGTATTCAGGCAAAGTATAGGAAGAAGTTGAGATAGAACTTGCTATAGTGAAGTGATCACACTCAATCTTGATTACAGTATACATATGAACATTTTTTGTATTGCAAGTTTCCATGAAATCCAATATGGCCGCCACAATATGGCCGCCATAATGTAAGGACCCAGAAAATAGGATTTGCCTCTAACTTCTGAACCAGATGAGCTAGAAACGCAAACTTGGTGTCTATTTCATGGTTTCTGACCATGGGAGACTCAATGGAATAGCTAATTTTATTATTGGGTGTGTCTGGACCTTTATTGTGCATATTTGCAAGATGGTGGACTCCCAAAATAGAGCTTTAACATAATTTCTACCATGATTGTTGACTGCTTTTGCAAATACAAGCAATTATGAATCCATTTGCTAAGATTTATGGCACAGAAGGGACTTATACCTGTATTATTCTTGAGTTTGCATGTTGTCAAAATGGCTGTAAACAAGATATTATATTTCCTGTCCGATTCTACTGTATGTAGTTGTAGCAATGACTTCAGATAAAATCAGAGACCAAAACAATGTATCTTAGAAATTATTTTTTTATTTTAAAAAAAGAAAAAAAGAGAGAGATTATCTCAATGAAATGAATGCAACTGCCTTTTTGGGTCTTTCACATATAGACATGCACATGCTTTCCAACAACATCAGCTTCAGGGAAATTATAATGAACACATGATTAAAACAGGCTGCATTATAATGCAAATAATTGCTAGTCACTATCACTGTCATGTGTACCTATCCTGCTGCATCTTGTCTCCAGTCCTTGGCAACGACACCCCAAGTAGCATGCAATTCCCTTCTTCGCACATGAAGTTCAATCACCCGAGAGAGACTTGGAGTAGAACCGCTGCTCCTTCACTTGGAAAGGAGTCAGCTTAGGTGGTTCGGGCATCTAGTACGGATGCCCCCCGAGCGCCTTCCTAGGAAGGTCCTCGATGCACGTCCCACTGGGAGGAGACCCCGTGGCAGACCTAAGACCAGATGGAAGGATTATATCTCCAGACTGGCCTGGGAACGCCTCGGTATACTCCCAGAGGGAGTGGAGGAAGTTGCGCAGGATAAGGAAATCTGGAAGTCTCAGTTGGAACTGTTACCCCCGCGACCGATTCCGGATAAGCGGTTGAAGATGGATGGATGGATGGATGGATGGCACATGAACAGTTTTTCTGGCAGCCTTTGATACAGCTACATGATATTGCCTTGTCCATTGATATAGGCCAGGCTGGCTCTGTAGATGTACAGGGGACTGCCTTCCCATCACTGAGAGACCATCCATATTCAGTGAAGCAAGGGATGTCTGGCTTCGCGATGTGTGCAGTTTTATTATGGCTGCAAGAGCAGCTCTTTTCAGGTGCAGGCCAAAGGCATTTTCTGTAGGTGGCAGCAGCTTCAACAGGGTTGATCGGTTATTTAGGAACTTGTACACTCTCAGCTTTGCCAGGTCAAAGTCCTCCGAATGGTCAGCTTTTGATGCATATACAGCTATTGTGAGGTCTCTAGCCTGATTCTTGACATACTCTGAGAGGGAATAAGAGGAATTTTCACCAAACTCCTGAAGTGCAGGGAGATCTAGACCCATGCTGGTCTTGAACCATGCCTTCTTTCCAGTGAAAAAGGGATAGCTGGTGGTATCTCTGCCACTCAGGCTGTGAATAAAGGGCAGGGCACGACACTGTGCGAGTCCAAGGGCTGAGACCATGTGATGGATAGGAAGATATGCATCCTGCTCTGTTCTCACCCACAGCTCTGGAAGGTCTAGGAGGTGGGTGGCAGCATGATATAGATGCCTATATCATGCTGCCGCCATGGGAAGGCAGTCCCCTGTCCATCTACAGAGCCAGCCTGGCCTATATCAATGGACAAGGCAATATCATGTAGCTGTATCAAAGGCTGCCAGAAAAACTGTTCGTGTGCGAAGAAGGGAATTGCATGCTACTTGGGGTGTCGTTGCCAAGGACTGGAGACAAGATGCAGCAGGATAGGTACACATGACAGTGATAGTGACTAGCAATTATTTGCATTATAATGCAGCCTGTTTTAATCATGTGTTCATTATAATTAATAAGCTGAAGTTGTTGGAAAGCATGTGCATGTCTATGTGTGAAAGACCCAAAAAGGCAGTTGCATTCATTTCATTGAGATAATCTCTCTCTTTTTTTAATTTCTAAGATACATTGTTTTGGTCTCTGATTTTAGAATCAGACAGGAAATATAATATCTCGTTTACAGCCATTTTGACAACATGCAAACTCAAGAATAATACAGGTATAAGTCCCTTCTGTGCCATAAATCTTAGCAAATGGATTCATATTGCTTGTATTTGCAAAAGTAGTCAACAATCATGGTAGAAATTATGTTAAAGCTCTATTTTGGGAATCCACCATCTTGCAAATATGCACAATAAAGGTCCAGACACACCCAATAATAAAATTAGCTATTCCATTGAGTTTCCCATGGTCAGACACCATGAAATAGACACCAAGTTTGTGTTTCTAGCTCATCTGGTTCAGAAGTTAGAGGCAAAACCTATTTTCTGGGTCCTTACATTATGGCGGCCATATTGTGGTGGCCATATTGGATTTCATGGAAACTTGCAATACAAAAAATGTTCATATGTATACCATTGATCAACCTGTGAAGTTTCGTGGAAATATCCCTCAGTTTAAAACTTTGCCCTATTCACCCCCCATTAAAACTAGGGGCTAATATTGAGGCGGCCATATTGGACTTTGTTGTACAAATTGACCGGGTTGTCCATATAGGTTGTGATCCTACTGGGTCATAGATAATATTTCTGGTGGACAACTTTTTATGTCGGGGCAAATGCAGGTTTCCTAAAAAAAGGCTGGTTTGCCCCCTGGGTAGAATGTAAATTTCCACCAAATGCTACCTCATGTGATTTACCACAGACATCAAAGGAACATAATGGTATTCTATTTTATTCTTTTGTGTTTAATCTTTTTGACATATATTTAATATATATATACAATATATCGTCGTTGTCGGGTGGAAACCTTGTATGTCCAAAACCGTTTGTTTTGTATTTATCATTTTAAAAATGATTTAAACTAGTGAAAACAGCCGATCTACAAGCACACAACGCCTCGCACCGCGAGGCGTTGTGTGCTTGTAGATCTGCTGTTTTCACTACTTTTGTGCGACGGCCTTGTATGATGAAGCAGGGCTTTGCTTTGCGAAAAAATTCACAAATTTTAAACTTGGAGATACAAGGTTTCTGCCCGACAGTGACGATATGTTAAATGTAAAGGATATGCAATTTTAAAAGCATAAATCAATGAATTAAAAACAAAGCATAACCCTGCACTGTTTAGTCCAGGCAGCACCAACAACAGAGGATGTGCAGATAGCAGCTGAACTGAGCCTTCAGGAGTGTGGTTCAGTGTGCTTACTGCTCACTGCTCAGCCAAACCTTCAGTAATTACTAAAACAGCTTTTGGTCCACTAATAATGGGTGCATGTCATCTCCAATCCCCAGCCTGCCTGTCTGTCCATGATGCCAGGACACGCACGCACGCACGCACGCATGCACCCAAGCACGCACGCACGCACCCAAGCACGCACGCACGCACGCACGCACGCACGCACGCACACATGTATACCGGTGTATATCCATTTGTTTTGTTTTTATGAAGACAAAAATATGTACATACATATATATATATGTTACAGTATGTTTGGGTAACTCAGGACGTTCATTGTAAGAGCGCTTGTTTCGTTCACCACACACTAATCACCACCAGATGGCGACGACAGCCCATAGACAGCCATTCACTAGTGCAGGCGCTGACGTCACTCGTTTGCGACTCCCTTTCTTTATTTACTAGCCTAGCTGGGCGGTGTTTAGCCATTAGCTTAGCCATTAGCTTAGCCATTAGCTTACTATGAGCGTTTATCTTGGGCTTGCCCAGGCCTTACGGCCTGGGCATAAATATAACGATTGCATTCACCACGGCTTCGTAACTCGCGCGGCGCTCCGCCGGCCGCGCGGCCCTGGCCCGCTCTTCGCGGCCACTCGCGCCTGCGGCGCTCGGGGGCGAAGAGCAGGACCAAGGTCCGCTGGCCTTCGCGCCGCTTGCAATGTCGTGGACAATCGATGGGCTCCGCCTGGAGGACGTTGTTGTGGGCGACCGCTTGTTCCGCCCCGTGCGGCACCGCGAGTGCTCCGTTTCTCGGCCGTCCTGTTTCTCTAACATCCGGTGACATATACATACATGCATGCATGCATACATGCATGCATGCGTACCCATATATGGCCATTCAAAGATACAGGCTTAATATTGATGACATCATGGATCTCTATATATGGGCATAAAAGGGACCTGGACAGAATGGTTAGCAGCGCTCTAACAGGGACAAGGACTGACAGATACAGCGCGCGACTCGCCTCAAGGCAACCACACTTGCAATTTCCAATTGCATCTTTCCAGTTTGTTTTTTATTCATCCCCAAAAAATAGATACATTGATATCTTTATTATCATTCAATACATAAAATGCATCATTGAGTGAAATTCCGTTCCACTGGCTTACTAAAATCTAAAGCCAAACTACTCCTAGTTAAAACACTAAAAACACCACTAATAAAAACACAGTCATTTTATAATGAGACAAAAGTATTGCACAGGAAGGAGTCCTCAGCAGCATATAGAGGATATTGCACTTTATTTAGCCCTCATAAGTCTGATTGCTTGGGGAAAGAAAAGAAGATCTTTCTAAATCTGGCTGTTATACGCCAGTTGGATCGTAGGAAGTTATAGGAACAGTTAGAGGAGTTCCCATAGAGCAGGGGTTTTCAAAGTGGGTGGCGGGGCACCCTGGGGTGCCGCGACAGCAGTCCAGGGGTGCCGCGAGATCATTTGATAATATTTGGAATTTATTTGGACACTTAAAAAAATATTTAGTATCATTTAAACTTGAAGTACAAAGTTATTTTCAGTCAGTTCTAACCAAAATGGCTATTATCTCAACGTTGTCCTTGCAACATAATCACTAAAATATCGTCACTGTCAGGCAGAAACCTTGTATCTCCAAGTTTCAAATGTGTACGTCTTTTGATAAAGCAAAGCCCTGCTTCATCATACAAGACTGTCGCACAAAACTAGTGAAAACAGCCGATCTACAAGAAGCAAAACGCCTCGCGATGTGAGGCGTTGTGTGCTTGTAGATCTGCTGTTTTCACTAGTTTAGTACATTTTATAGATGATAAATACAAAACGAACGGTTTTGCGGTTTCCACCTGACAACGGCGATGTGCTATAAATATAAGGTGCTGCCTGGGAGTGAAAATGATAATGTAGGGGTGCCTCGGATTAAAAAAATATTCATGGGGTGCCCTGGGACAAAAAGTTTGGGAACCCCTGCCATAGAGTCATTCATACTGTGCAGTGACAAAAACATTGTGTTAGCACTTAGCAGCCCACAGCTGGACATCTCAGTCAGTCACTTCCTTTACAAAACACACACATGGCTAGTCATCCATACCTCTCCACAATGACCAATGTCACGAGGATTTACTAAAGCACCAGCTGATCTTTCCCGTTACGCCGCTATTGTTTTATTTGATTTGCTCTGCGGAGGCGTGACCAAACGCTGTCACGGCGGACAATGGAAGGTAGTGGAGGCCTGACCCCAAAACTAATTTGCCACGTTAAGCTCTTTGAACAAGTGACAGTTTCAACAGCCCTGAGTTTGTTTCTCCTTCGTTCCACCTCCTCCCCTGTGTTTGAGGGGACTTCACACCAAAGTGCTTCTCAAACTATTTTCATGTCGAGGAGACGCAAATTAATATATTCGGCCAATGACCCATATCTGAAAATATTTTGTGCCAGAGACCATAAAACAAGATTTGTTCACCCATTTTATGTAATTGTGGGCTCGCCTATAAGGCGAGCACACTTTAGATATTGTCATTGTGGGCTCGCCTATAAGGCGAGCACACTTTAGATATTGTCATTATTAAGTGTGCCTATGCATAGCATGGGACACTTATTGTTCTCGCTCATATTTATTAAGTGTGCCTATGCATAGCATGGGGACACTTATTGTTCTCGCTCATATTTATTTAAGTCTGTCCATGCAATTCCCCAAAAGTTTGGCACGCTACTCCTCCCACAGTTTTTGCACCACACACTCGCGCCATATGTCAAATCGACCGGCTTACTCGGGAATGGTGTGCTATCAAGTTGCTAAGAGAAAGGTTCTATAGTTTAATTGATATTAATTTATTAGTGAATTAATTTTCCCCATTGACTTATAATGGGAATCGCATTCAATTATTTTTCTCTCGCAAACCATAGGGGCTACAGTTTCAAGACTTGGAGAGGAGGTTCATAATGATTGTAAGAATTAATCAAAAAATAATTACATCACTCGGCCTCATGGTGGCGCTATAACAGCCCAGTTTACGTTTTGGCCTGTAACTGTTGAACCGTAGGTCGGAAAATGAAAATTCTTTTTTCCCTGGATTCCTTGGGTCAAGACGCATCTCCCCATATAGGCCACGCCCATTTGCGTATGGGTAGATTTTCCGCCATCTTGAATTTTCTCCAAAACACACTTTTTGCTCATTTTCCTACATATTTTCTTCAAATGTCTTAAAAACCGGTACACATGATCTATGAAGCCACGCGATAAACATAGTCAAAGGATATTTCGATAGTCCATACCGTTCGTTCGTAACGCGCTTCCAAAGTTAGCGGGAGGGGCCCGTTTCACAAACGATAGCCATAAATCACAAACAATAAGTCGAGTCACCACCGAATTTCAACCACAGGTCGGGGGTGGCATACTCAACGAATCCCCAAAAGCATTTCCACTTCGACCCCTAGGGGGCGTCACAAACGCGCGAAACGTAACCGTTTCGTGCCAGAATGCGTTTTTCAGGGGGACCGACCCTCTCAAAACGAAACACGGACGACGGTGGACGGTCTCACGGTCCGAACCGCCGCACAAGGTCGCGCATTTAGCGAGCTGCAGGCACACTTGTCAAAATTGACTCCGTCAATTCTAGTTAAGTGTGCCTATGCATAGCATGGGCAGACTTATTGTTATCACTCATACTTAAGCCAGACACACACACATGTATTTCCCCAAAGTTTGGCACGCTACTCCTCCCACAGTTTTTGCACCACACACTCGCGCCATATGTCAAATCGACCGGCTTACGCGGGAATCGTGTGCTATCAACTTGCTAAGAGAAAGGTTCTATAGTTTAATTGATATGAATTTATTAAGAAATTAATTAACCCTTACCTGTCCCCATTGACTTATAATGGGAATCGCATTCAATAATTTTTCTCTCGCAAACCATAGGGGCTACAGTTTCAAGACTCAGAGAGGAGGTTCATAATGATTACAAGGAATAAATAAAAAATAATAGCGTCATTTGGCCTCATGGTGGCGCTATAACAGCCCAGTGTACGTTTTGGCCTGTAACTGTTGAACCGTAGGTCGGAAAATTAAACTTATTTTTTCCCCGGATTCCTTGGGCCAAGACGCATCTCCCCATATAGGCCACGCCCATTTGCGCCAGGATAGATTTTCCGCCATCTTGAATTTTCTCCGAAACACACTTTTTGCTCCTTTTCCTACATATTTTCTTCAAATGTCTTAAAAACCGGTACACGTGATCTATGAAGCCACGCGATAAACATAGTCAAAGGATATTTCGATAGTCTATACCGTTCATTCGTAACGTGCTTCCAAAGTTAGCGGGAGGGGCCCGTTTTGCAAACAATAGCCATAAATCACAAACAAAAGGTCCATTCAACACTGAATTTCAACCACAGTTCGGGGGTGGCATACTCAACGAATCCCAAAAAGCATTTCCACTTCGACCCCTAGGGGGCGTCACAAACGCGCGAAACGTAACCGCTTCGTGCCAGAACGCGTTTTTCACGGGGACCGACCCTCTCACAACGAAACGCAGACGACTCGGAGGATGGTCTCACAGTTTGAACCGCTTGCTTCCTTACTGTAGTGTACTGTACTGTACTGTACCTTAGTGTGGTGTACTGTACTTTACTGTACTGTACTGTATGTTATTGTACTGTGCTATACCTTACTGTGCTGTACCTTACTGCACTGTACTGTACTTTACCTTACTGTGCTGTACTTTACTGCACTGTATTGTACTGTACCGTACCTGCACTGTATTGCACTGTACCGTACCTTACTGTATTGTACTGTATCTTCTGTACTGTACTGTACTGTACTGTACCGTACCTTACTGTGCTGTAGTGTACAGTACCTTACTGTATTGTAGTGTACTGTATCTTCTGTACTGTTCTGTGCTGTACCTTACTGTGCCGTAGTGTACTGTACCTTGACTTGGCGGATTGTCTCACCGTCCAAACCGCTGCACAAGGTCGCGCACTGCAGGCACACTTGTCAAAATTGACTCTGTCAATTCTAGTTAAGTGTGCCTATGCATAGCATGGGCAGACTTATTGTTATCACTCATACTTAAGCCAGACATGGACACACACATGTATTTCCCCAAAGTTTGGCACGCTACTCCTCCCACAGTTTTTGCACCACACACTTGCGCCATATGTCAAATCGACCGGCTTACGCGGGAATCGTGTGCTATCAACTTGCTAAGAGAAAGGTTCTATAGTTTAATTGATATGAATTTATTAAGAAATTAATTAACCCTTACCTGTCCCCATTGACTTATAATGGGAATCGCATTCAATAATTTTTCTCTCGCAAACCATAGGGGCTACAGTTTCAAGACTCAGAGAGGAGGTTCATAATGATTACAAGGAATAAATAAAAAATAATAGCGTCATTTGGCCTCATGGTGGCGCTATAACAGCCCAGTGTACGTTTTGGCCTGTAACTGTTGAACCGTAGGTCGGAAAATTAAACTTATTTTTTCCCTGGATTCCTTGGGCCAAGACGCATCTCCCCATATAGGCCACGCCCATTTGCGCCAGGATAGATTTTCCGCCATCTTGAATTTTCTCCGAAACACACTTTTTGCTCCTTTTCCTACATATTTTCTTCAAATGTCTTAAAAACCGGTACACGTGATCTATGAAGCCATGCAATGAACATACTCAAGGGATATTGCGATAGTCCATTACGTTCGTTCGTAACGCGTTTCCAAAGTTAGCGGGAGGGGCCCGTTTTGCAAACAATAGCCATAAATCACAAACAAAAGGTCCAGTCAACACTGAATTTCAACCACAGGTCGGGGGTGGCATACTCAACGATCCCCAAAAGCATTTCCAATTGGCCACATGGTGGCGCTATAACGGACCACTTGCCTCGTAACTCTTGAACCATAGGTCGGAGAATTAAAATTCTTTTTTCCCTGGATTCCTTGGGTCACGACGCATCTCTCCATATAGGACACGCCAATTTGCACATGGGAAGATTTTTCACCATTTCAAATTTTCTCCAAAACACACTTTTTGCATTTTTTCCTACATATTTTCTTCAAATGTCACAAAAATGGGTACACATGATCTACTAACCCATGCAATGAACATAGTCAAGGGATATGTCTATAGTCCATACCATTCCTTCGTAACGGGCTTCCAGAGTTAGCGGGAGGGGCCCGTTTTGCAAATAATAGCCATAAATCACAAACAAAACGTTGAGTCAGCAATGAATTTCAACCACAGGCTGCGGGTGGCTTACTCAAGGAATCCCCAAAAGCGTTTCCAATTCGACCCGTAGGGGGCGTCACAAACGCACGAAACGTAACCGTTTCGTGCCAGAACGCGTTTTTCACGGGGACCGACCCTCTCGCAACGAAACGCAGACGACTCGGCGGACGGTCTCACCGTCCGAACCGTCGCACGAGGTCGCGCGTTTAGCGCGCTGCAGGCACACTTGTCAAAATTGACTCTGTCAATTCTAGTTAAGTGTGCCTATGCATAGCATGGGGACACTTATTGTTCTTGCTCATATTTATATATTTAAGTCTGTCCATGCAATTCCCCAAAAGTTTGGCACGCTACTCCTCCCACAGTTTTTGCACCACACACTCCCGCCATATGTCAAATTGATCGGCTTGCTCGGGAATGGTGTGCTATCAAGTTGCTAAGAGAAAGGTTCTATAGTTTAATTGATATTAATTTATTAGTGAATTAATTTCCCCCATTGACTTATAATGGGAATCGCATTCAATTATTTTTTTCTCGCAAACCATAGGGGCTACAGTTTCAAGACTTGGAGAGGAGGTTCATAATGATTGTAAGAATTAATCAAAAAATAATTACGTCATTTGGCCTCATGGTGGCGCTATAACAGCCCAGTTTACGTTTTGGCCTGTAACTGTTGAACCGTAGGTCGAAAAATTAAAATTATTTTTTCCCTGGATTCCTTGGGTCAAGACGCATCTCCCCATATAGGCCACGCCCATTTGCGCCAGGATAGATTTTCCGCCATCTTGAATTTTCTCCAAAACACACTTTTTGCTCCTTTTCCTACATATTTTCTTCAAATGTCTTAAAAACCGGTACACGTGATCTATGAAGCCACGCGATAAACATAGTCAAAGGATATTTCGATAGTCCATACCGTTTGTTCGTAACACGCTTCCAAAGTTAGCGGGAGGGGCCCGTTTCACAAACGATAGCCATAAATCACAAACAATAAGTCGAGTCACCACCGAATTTCAACCACAGGTCGGGGGTGGCATACTCAACAGATCCCCAAAAGCATTTCCACTTCGACCCCTAGGGGGCGTCACAAACGCGCGAAACGTAACCGTTTCGTGCCAGAACGCGTTTTTCACGGGGACCGACCCTCTCACAACGAAACGCGGACGACTCGGCGGACGGTCTCACGGTCCGAACCGCTGCACCAGGTCGCGCGTCTAGCGCGCTGCAGGCACACTTGTCAAAATTGACTCTGTCAATTCTAGTTAAGTGTGCCTATGCATAGCATGGGGACACTTATTGTTCTTGCTCATATTTATATATTTAAGTCTGTCCATGCAATTCCCCAAAAGTTTGGCACGCTACTCCTCCCACAGTTTTTGCACCACACACTCCCGCCATATGTCAAATTGATCGGCTTGCTCGGGAATGGTGTGCTATCAAGTTGCTAAGAGAAAGGTTCTATAGTTTAATTGATATTAATTTATTAGTGAATTAATTTCCCCCATTGACTTATAATGGGAATCGCATTCAATTATTTTTTTCTCGCAAACCATAGGGGCTACAGTTTCAAGACTTGGAGAGGAGGTTCATAATGATTGTAAGAATTAATCAAAAAATAATTACGTCATTTGGCCTCATGGTGGCGCTATAACAGCCCAGTTTACGTTTTGGCCTGTAACTGTTGAACCGTAGGTCGGAAAATTAAAATTATTTTTTCCCTGGATTCCTTGGGTCATGACGCATCTCCCCATATAGGCCACGCCCATTTGCGTATGGGTAGATTTTCCGCCATCTTGAATTTTCTCCAAAACACACTTTTTGCTCCTTTTCCTACATATTTTCTTCAAATGTCTCAAAAACCGGTACACATGATCTATGAAGCCACGCGATAAACATAGTCAAAGGATATTTCGATAGTCCGTACCGTTCGTTCGTAACGTGCTTCCAAAGTTAGCGGGAGGGGCCCGTTTGGCAAAAAATTGCCCTAACTCACAAACAAAAGGTTGAGTCGACACTAAATTTCAACCACAGGTTGCGGGTGGCATACTCAACAGATCCCCAAAAGCATTTCCACTTCGACCCCTAGGGGGCGTCACAAACATGCGACACGTAAACATATTACTTAGACAAAATCTCTGGACTTTGAGCTTTAACTCAAAAAACACCATAATAGTTCTGTTCAATATTACAATGGGAATCCATTAAGAATGTCTTACTCTACCTCTGATAACATCTTTGTAAGATTTTACTGTACAAAAGTGGAGTAATATAGCTTTAAAGTCACAACAAAAACACATTATTTAGAAGGTGGAGTAATATAGTTTTAAAGTCACTACAAAAACATGGGACTTAGTCAAAACCTCTGGACTTTGAGATTTAACTGAAAAAACACCATAATAGTTCTGTTCACTATTACAATGACAATCCCCTAAGAACGTCCTACTGTACCTCTGATAACATCTTTGTAACATTTTACTGTACAAAATTGGCCCCTGCTCTCCCGGACGCTGCTAGGTTGAGTTACAGCATTTTATGTGCGCTGCAGTGGCAGGGGGTCCTCCACTGGGGGCGCCACCACTTTTGCATCCGTTCTGGAGCACCAGGAGTGGGTGGTCCCCGGGAAATGGCTGTGAGCAGCCCTGTTGGGGTGTTCATTTGGTCATTTTTGCACATTTGGTCATGTGTTACATCTGGGGGTCCCCCAGGGACCTGGGGGTCCCTGGGGCTCCGGGGGTCCTTGGAGGTTGTAGTATGTTAGGCAAGGGGAGTGTGTGTAAAATCTGGCATGGATGGGGTCAATGGTTGGGGAGATATGAGCAGGGGACAAGTGTGACGTGTGACGTGTGAGCACATGTGGTCATTTTTTACATCTGGGGGTCCCTGATCCACAAGCCCACATGCAGACTCGCAGGATGTGTTTTTTCCTGTTGCATGAGGCGATGGTGTGAGTGAGTGGATAACATGAATGTGTTCGTTGGTTTGCTGTTATATAGCTTTGTCGTGCATCATGCATGCAGACACAGTGGGAGCAGGATGCACTTAAAAAGTAACACAAATGTATGCAGGTTAATATGAATAGGGTGTAGGCTAGGCCTTAACGTTGTGAGGAAATATGTAATTGTGATTGTGTTTGTGAGGTATTATATTGTTTTTTTCTCTGTAAAGCTTAAAACATCATTTTTACATTGTTATTATTTAACCAAAGAGAAAGACTTATCCTGCCTTAAGTGTAAGTTCTGTTGAATGTCTATTGGTATGGGCCATGCCTAACTATTGATTTGAAGTGTTTTTTTCCTGTTGCATGAGTGGATAACATGAAAGTGTTCGTCGGCTTTGGGTCGAGAGGCATCTCCCCATATAGGCCCCGCCCATTTGCGTAGGGATAGATTTTCCGCCATCTTGAATTTTCTCCAAAACACACTTTTTGCTCCTTTTCCTACATATTTTCTTCAAATGTCTTAAAAACCGGTACACATGATCTATGAGGCCACGCGATAAACATAGTCAAAGGATATTTCGATAGTCCGTACCGTTCGTTCGTAACGCGCTTCCAAAATTAGCGGGAGGGGCACGTTTCGCAAACGACAGCCATAAATCACAAACAATAGGTCGAGTCAACACTGAATTTCAACCACGGGTCGGGGGTGGCATACTCAACGGATCCCCAAAAGCATTTCCACTTCGACCCCTAGGGGGCGTCACAAACGCGCAAAACGTAACCGTTTCGTGCCAGAACGCGTTTTTCGAGGGGACCGACCCTCTCACGACGAAACGCGGACGACTCGGCGGACGGTCTCACGGTCCGAACCGCCGCACGAGGTCGCGCATTCAGCGAGCTGCACTGCAGGCACACTTGTCAAAATTGACCATGTCAATTCTAGTTAAGTGTGCCTATGCATAGCATTGGCAGACTTATTGCAATCGCTCATATTTATTAAGTGTGCCTATGCATAGCATGGGCAGACTTATTGTTATCACTCATACTTAAGCCAGACATGGACACACACATGTATTTCCCCAAAGTTTGGCACGCTACTCCTCCCACAGTTTTTGCACCACACACTCGCGCCATATGTCAAATCGACCGGCTTACGCGGGAATCGTGTGCTATCAACTTGCTAAGAGAAAGGTTCTATAGTTTAATTGATATGAATTTATTAAGAAATTAATTAACCCTTACCTGTCCCCATTGACTTATAATGGGAATCGCATTCAATAATTTTTCTCTCGCAAACCATAGGGGCTACAGTTTCAAGACTCAGAGAGGAGGTTCATAATGATTACAAGGAATAAATAAAAAATAATAGCGTCATTTGGCCTCATGGTGGCGCTATAACAGCCCAGTGTACGTTTTGGCCTGTAACTGTTGAACCGTAGGTCGGAAAATTAAACTTATTTTTTCCCCGGATTCCTTGGGCCAAGACGCATCTCCCCATATAGGCCACGCCCATTTGCGCCAGGATAGATTTTCCGCCATCTTGAATTTTCTCCGAAACACACTTTTTGCTCCTTTTCCTACATATTTTCTTCAAATGTCTTAAAAACCGGTACACGTGATCTATGAAGCCACGCGATAAACATAGTCAAAGGATATTTCGATAGTCTATACCGTTCATTCGTAACGTGCTTCCAAAGTTAGCGGGAGGGGCCCGTTTTGCAAACAATAGCCATAAATCACAAACAAAAGGTCCATTCAACACTGAATTTCAACCACAGTTCGGGGGTGGCATACTCAACGAATCCCAAAAAGCATTTCCACTTGGCCACATGGTGGCGCTATAACGGACCGCTTGCCTCGTAACTCTTGAACCGTAGGTCACAGAATTACAATTCTTTTTTCCCCGGATTCCTTGGGCCAAGACGCATCTCCCCATATAGGCCACGCCCATTTGCGCCAGGATAGATTTTCCGCCATCTTGAATTTTCTCCGAAACACACTTTTTGCTCCTTTTCCTACATATTTTCTTCAAATGTCTTAAAAACCGGTACACGTGATCTATGAAGCCACGCGATAAACATAGTCAAAGGATATTTCGATAGTCTATACCGTTCGTTCGTAACGCGCTTCCAAACTTAGCGGGAGGGGCCCGTTTCGCAAACGAGAGCCATAAATCACAAACAATAGGTCGAGTCAACACTGAATTTCAACCACAGGTCGGGGGTGGCATACTCAACGGATCCCCAAAAGCATTTCCACTTCGACCCCTAGGGGGCGTCACAAACGCGCGAAACGTAACCGTTTCGTGCCGGAACGCGTTTTTCACGGGGACCGACCCTCTCACAACAAAACGCAGACGACTCGGCGGACGGTCTCACGGTCAAAACCGCTGCACGAGGTCGCGCATTTATGGAGCTGCACTGCAGGCACACTTGTCAAAATTGACCATGTCAATTCTAGTTTATTTATGTCCATGCTTTTCCCCAAAGTTTGACACGCTACTCCTCCCACAGTTTTCGCACCACACACTCGCGCCATATGTGAAATCGACCGGCTTACTCGGGAATCGTGTGCTAGTAACTTGCTAAGAGAAAGGTTCTATAGTTTAATTGATATTAATTTATTAGTGAATTAATTTCCCCCCATTGACTTATAATGGGAATGGCAAAAACTCAAATTCAATTATTTGTCTCTCGCAAACCATAGGGGCTAGAGTTTCAAGACTTGGAGAGGAGGTTCATAATGATTTCAAGGATTAAATAAAAAATAATAGTGTCATTTGGCCTCATGGTGGCGCTGTAACAGCCCACTTTACGTTTTGGCCTGTAACTCTTGAACCGTAGATCGGAAAATTAAAATTCTTTTTTCCCTGGATTCCTTGGGTCATGACGCATCTCGCCATATAGGCCACGCCCATTTGCGCCAGGATAGATTTTCCGCCATCTTGAATTTTCTCCAAAACACACTTTTTGCTCATTTTCCTAAATTTTTTCTTCAAATGTCACGAAAAGCGGTATACCTGACCTATGAAGCCATGCAATGAACATACTCAAGGGATATTTTGATCGTCCGTACCGTTCGTTCGTAACGCGCTTCTAAAGTTAGCGGGATGGGCTTGTTTGGCAAACAATAGCCATAAATCACAAACAAAAGGTCCAGTCAACACTGAATTTCAACCACAGGTCGGGGGTGGCAAACTCAACGAATCCCCAAAAGCATTTCACTTGGCCACATGGTGGCGCTATAACGGACCACTTGCCTCGTAACTCTTGAACCGTAGGTCGGAGAATTAAAATTATTTTTTCCCTGGATTCCTTGGATCACGACGCATCTCTCCATATAGGCCACGCAAATTCGAACACTGCGAGATTTTTCACCATTTTGAATTTTCTCCAAAACACACTTTTTGCTCCTTTTCCTACATATTTTCTTCAAATGTCACGAAAATGGGTACACATGATCTATGAACCCATGCAATGAACATAGTCAAGGGATATTTTGATAGTCCATACCGTTTGTTCGTAACGGGCTTCCAAATTTAGCGGGAGGGGCCCGTTTTGCAAACAATAGCCATAAATCACAAACAAAACGTTGAGTCAACACTGAATTTCTACCACAGGTTGCGGGTGGCTTACTCAACGAATCCCCAAAAGCATTTCCAATTCGACCCGTAGGGGGCGTCACAAACGCGCGCAACCTAAGCCTTTCGTGCCAAAATGCGATTTTCACGGGGAACGACCCTCTCACAACGAAACGCAGACAACTTGGCGGATGGTCTCACAGTCCAAACCGCTGCACGAGGTCGCGCATTTAGGAGCTGCACTGCAGGCACACTTGTCAAAATTGACTCTGTCAATTCTAGTTAAGTGTGCCTATGCATAGCATGGGGACACTTATTGTTCTTGCTCATATTTATATATTTAAGTCTGTCCATGCAATTCCCCAAAAGTTTGGCACGCTACTCCTCCCACAGTTTTTGCACCACACACTCCCGCCATATGTCAAATTGATCGGCTTGCTCGGGAATGGTGTGCTATCAAGTTGCTAAGAGAAAGGTTCTATAGTTTAATTGATATTAATTTATTAGTGAATTAATTTCCCCCATTGACTTATAATGGGAATCGCATTCAATTATTTTTTTCTCGCAAACCATAGGGGCTACAGTTTCAAGACTTGGAGAGGAGGTTCATAATGATTGTAAGAATTAATCAAAAAATAATTACGTCATTTGGCCTCATGGTGGCGCTATAACAGCCCAGTTTACATTTTGGCCTGTAACTGTTGAACCGTAGGTCGGAAAATTAAAATTATTTTTTCCCTGGATTCCTTGGGTCATGACGCATCTCCCCATATAGGCCACGCCCATTTGCGTATGGGTAGATTTTCCGCCATCTTGAATTTTCTCCAAAACACACTTTTTGCTCCTTTTCCTACATATTTTCTTCAAATGTCTCAAAAACCGGTACACATGATCTATGAAGCCACGCGATAAACATAGTCAAAGGATATTTCGATAGTCCGTACCGTTCGTTCGTAACGTGCTTCCAAAGTTAGCGGGAGGGGCCCGTTTGGCAAAAAATTGCCCTAACTCACAAACAAAAGGTTGAGTCGACACTAAATTTCAACCACAGGTTGCGGGTGGCATACTCAACAGATCCCCAAAAGCATTTCCACTTCAACCCCTAGGGGGCGTCACAAACATGCGACACGTAAACATATTACTTAGACAAAATCTCTGGACTTTGAGCTTTAACTCAAAAAACACCATAATAGTTCTGTTCAATATTACAATGGGAATCCATTAAGAATGTCTTACTCTACCTCTGATAACATCTTTGTAAGATTTTACTGTACAAAAGTGGAGTAATATAGCTTTAAAGTCACAACAAAAACACATTATTTAGAAGGTGGAGTAATATAGTTTTAAAGTCACTACAAAAACATGGGACTTAGTCAAAACCTCTGGACTTTGAGATTTAACTGAAAAAACACCATAATAGTTCTGTTCACTATTACAATGACAATCCCCTAAGAACGTCCTACTGTACCTCTGATAACATCTTTGTAACATTTTACTGTACAAAATTGGCCCCTGCTCTCCCGGACGCTGCTAGGTTGAGTTACAGCATTTTATGTGCGCTGCAGTGGCAGGGGGTCCTCCACTGGGGGCGCCACCACTTTTGCATCCGTTCTGGAGCACCAGGAGTGGGTGGTCCCCGGGAAATGGCTGTGAGCAGCCCTGTTGGGGTGTTCATTTGGTCATTTTTGCACATTTGGTCATGTGTTACATCTGGGGGTCCCCCAGGGACCTGGGGGTCCCTGGGGCTCCGGGGGTCCTTGGAGGTTGTAGTATGTTAGGCAAGGGGAGTGTGTGTAAAATCTGGCATGGATGGGGTCAATGGTTGGGGAGATATGAGCAGGGGACAAGTGTGACGTGTGACGTGTGAGCACATGTGGTCATTTTTTACATCTGGGGGTCCCTGATCCACAAGCCCACATGCAGACTCGCAGGATGTGTTTTTTTGCACCACACACTCCCGCCATATGTCAAATTGATCGGCTTGCTCGGGAATGGTGTGCTATCAAGTTGCTAAGAGAAAGGTTCTATAGTTTAATTGATATTAATTTATTAGTGAATTAATTTCCCCCATTGACTTATAATGGGAATCGCATTCAATTATTTTTTTCTCGCAAACCATAGGGGCTACAGTTTCAAGACTTGGAGAGGAGGTTCATAATGATTGTAAGAATTAATCAAAAAATAATTACGTCATTTGGCCTCATGGTGGCGGTATAACAGCCCAGTTTACGTTTTGGCCTGTAACTGTTGAACCGTAGGTCGGAAAATTAAAATTATTTTTTCCCTGGATTCCTTGGGTCATGACGCATCTCCCCATATAGGCCACGCCCATTTGCGTATGGGTAGATTTTCCGCCATCTTGAATTTTCTCCAAAACACACTTTTTGCTCCTTTTCCTACATATTTTCTTCAAATGTCTCAAAAACCGGTACACATGATCTATGAAGCCACGCGATAAACATAGTCAAAGGATATTTCGATAGTCCATACCGTTTGTTCGTAACGCGCTTCCAAAGTTAGCGGGAGGGGCCCGTTTCACAAACGATAGCCATAAATCACAAACAATAAGTCGAGTCACCACCGAATTTCAACCACAGGTCGGGGGTGGCATACTCAACGAATCCCCAAAAGCATTTCCACTTCGACCCCTAGGGGGCGTCACAAACGCGCCAAACTTAACCGTTTCGTGGCAGAACGCGTTTCAGACACAGGCATTGCGATTGAGCTGTGCTGTACTTTACTGCACTGTATTGTACTGTACCGTACCGTACTGTATTGTACTCTGTCTTCTGTACTGTACTGTACTGTACTGTACTGTACTGTACTGTACTGTACTGTACTGTACCTTACTCTGCTGTAGTGTACTGTACCTTACTGTATTGTATTGTAGTGTACTGTATCTTCTGTACTGTCTGTGCTGTAGCTTACTTACGTGATCTATAAAGCCACGCGATAAACATAGTCAAAGGATATTTCGATAGTCCATACCGTTCGTTCGTAACGCGCTTCCAAAGTTAGCGGGAGGGGCCCGTTTGGCAAAAAATTGCCCTAACTCACAAACAAAAGGTCGAGTCGACACTAAATTTCAACCACAGGTTGCGGGTGGCATACTCAACGGATCCCCAAAAGCATTTCCACTTCGACCCCTAGGGGGCGTCACAAACGCGCGAAACGTAACCGTTTCATGCCAGAACGCGTTTTTCACGGGGACCGACCCTCTCACGACGAAACGCAGACGACTCGGCGGACGGTCTCACAGTCCAAACCGCCGCACAAGGTCGCGCATTTAGCGAGCTGCAGGCACACTTGTCAAAATTGACTCTGTCAATTCTAGTTAAGTGTGCCTATGCATAGCATTGGCAACTTATTGCAATCGCTCATATTTATGTATGTATGTATGTATGTCCATGCTTTTCCCCAAAGTTTGGCACGCTACTCCTCCCACAGTTTTCGCACCACACACTCGCGCCATATGTCAAATCGACCGGCTTACTCGGGAATGGTGTGCTAGTAACTTGCTAAGAGAAAGGTTCTATAGTTTAATTGATATGAATTTATTAGTGAATTAATTTCCCCCATTGACTTATAATGGGAATTGCCAAAACTCACATTCAATTATTTTTCGCTCGCAAACCATAGGGGCTACAGTTTCAAGACTTGGAGAGGAGGTTCATAATGATTTCAAGGATTAAATAAAAAATAATAGTGTCGTTTGGCCTCATGGTGGCGCTATAACAGCCCACTTTACCTTTTGGCCTGTAACTGTTGAACCGTAGGTCGGAAAATTAAAATTCTTTTTTCCCTGGATTCCTTGGGTCAAGACGCATCTCCCCATATAGGCCACGCCCATTTGCGCCAGGATAGATTTTCCGCCATCTTGAATTTTCTCCAAAACACACTTTTTGCTCCTTTTCCTACATATTTTCTTCAAATGTCTTAAAAACCGGTACACATGATCTATGAAGCCACGCGATAAACATAGTCAAAGGATATTTCGATAGTCAATACCGTTCGTTCGTAACGCGCTTCCAAAGTTAGCGGGAGGGGCCCGTTTGGCAAAAAATTGCCCTAACTCACAAACAAAAGGTCGAGTCAACACTAAATTTCAACCACAGGTCGCGGGTGGCATACTCAACAGATCCCCAAAAGCATTTCACTTGGCCACATGGTGGCGCTATAACGGACCACTTGCCTCGTAACTCTTGAACCGTAGGTCGGAGAATTAAAATTATTTTTTCCCTGGATTCCTTGGATCACGACGCATCTCTCCATATAGGCCACGCAAATTCGAACACTGCGAGATTTTTCACCATTTTGAATTTTCTCCAAAACACACTTTTTGCTCCTTTTCCTACATATTTTCTTCACATGTCACGAAAATGGGTACACATGATCTATGAACCCATGCAATGAACATAGTCAAGGGATATTTTGATAGTCCATACCGTTTGTTCGTAACGGGCTTGCAAAGTTAGCGGGCGGGGCCCGTTTTGCAAACAATAGCCAGAAATCACAAACAAAACGTCGAGTCAACACTGAATTTCTACCATAGGTTGCGGGTGGCTTACTCAACGAATCCCCAAAAGCATTTCCAATTTGACCCGTAGGGGGCGTCACAAACGCGCAAAACGTAACCGTTTCGTGCCAAAACACGTTTTTCAGAGGGAACGACCCTCTCAAACAGAAACGCAGACGACTTGGCGGATGATCTCACGGTCCAAACCGCTGCACGAGGTCGCGCATTTAGCGAGCTGCACTGCAGGCACACTTGTCAAAATTGACTCTGTCAATTCTAGTATTGACTTTACAAGCGCACTCTCTAAACTTCGGCACGCTACTCCTCCCACAGTTTTTGCACCACACACTCGCGCCATATGTCAAAACGACCGGCTTACTCGGGAATCGTGTGCTAGTAACTTGCTAAGAGAAAGGTTCTATAGTTTAATTTATATTAATTTATTAGTGAATTAATTTTTCCCCATTGACTTATAATGGGACAATGAAAAAAGTCACATTCAAGTATTTTTCTATCGCAAACCATAGGGCCTACAGTTTCAAACCTCGTAGAGCAGATTCATAATGATTTTAAGAATAAATCGAAAAATAATTACACCATTCATCCTCATGGTGGCGCTATAACGGCTCACTTTACGTTTTGCCCCGTAACTCTTGAACCGTAGATCGGAAAATGAAAATTATTTTTTCCCTGGATTCCTTGGGTCAAGACGCATCTCTCCATATAGGCCACGCCCATTTGCGTATGGATAGATTTTCCGCCATCTTGAATTTTCTCCAAAACACACTTTTTGCTCCTTTTCCTACATATTTTCTTCAAATGTTTTAAAAACCGGTACACATGATCTCTGAAGGCATGCAATAAACATAGTCAAAGGATATTTCGATAGTCCATACCGTTCGTTCGTAACGGCCTTCCAAAGTTAGCGGGAGGGGCCCGTTTCGCAAACGAGAGCCATAAATCACAAACAAAAGGTCAAGTCAACACTGAATTTTAACCACGGGTCGCGGGTGGCATACTCAACGTTTCCCCAAAAGCATTTCCACTTCGACCCATAGGGGGCGTCACAAACGCGCGAAACGTAACCGTTTCGTGCCAGAACGCGTTTTTCACGGGGACCGACCCTCTCACAACGAAACACGGGCTTGGCGGATTGTCTCACCGTCCAAACCGCTGCACAAGGTCGCGCACTGCAGGCACACTTGTCAAAATTGACTCTGTCAATTCTAGTTAAGTGTGCCTATGCATAGCATGGGCAGACTTATTGTTATCACTCATACTTAAGCCAGACATGGACACACACATGTATTTCCCCAAAGTTTGGCACGCTACTCCTCCCACAGTTTTTGCACCACACACTTGCGCCATATGTCAAATCGACCGGCTTACGCGGGAATCGTGTGCTATCAACTTGCTAAGAGAAAGGTTCTATAGTTTAATTGATATGAATTTATTAAGAAATTAATTAACCCTTACCTGTCCCCATTGACTTATAATGGGAATCGCATTCAATAATTTTTCTCTCGCAAACCATAGGGGCTACAGTTTCAAGACTCAGAGAGGAGGTTCATAATGATTACAAGGAATAAATAAAAAATAATAGCGTCATTTGGCCTCATGGTGGCGCTATAACAGCCCAGTGTACGTTTTGGCCTGTAACTGTTGAACCGTAGGTCGGAAAATTAAACTTATTTTTTCCCCGGATTCCTTGGGCCAAGACGCATCTCCCCATATAGGCCACGCCCATTTGCGCCAGGATAGATTTTCCGCCATCTTGAATTTTCTCCGAAACACACTTTTTGCTCCTTTTCCTACATATTTTCTTCAAATGTCTTAAAAACCGGTACACGTGATCTATGAAGCCACGCGATAGACATAGTCAAAGGATATTTCGATAGTCTATACCGTTCATTCGTAACGTGCTTCCAAAGTTAGCGGGAGGGGCCCGTTTTGCAAACAATAGCCATAAATCACAAACAAAAGGTCCATTCAACACTGAATTTCAACCACAGTTCGGGGGTGGCATACTCAACGAATCCCAAAAAGCATTTCCACTTGGCCACATGGTGGCGCTATAACGGACCGCTTGCCTCGTAACTCTTGAATCGTAGGTCACAGAATTACAATTCTTTTTTCCCTGGATTCCTTGGGTCACGACGCATCTCTCCATATAGGATACGCCAATTTGCACATGGGAAGATTTTCCGCCATCTTGAATTTTCTCCTAAACACACTTTTTACTCCTTTTGCTACAAATTTTCTTCAAATGTCTTAAAAACCGGTACACATGATCTTTAAAGCCATGCGATAAACATAGTCAAAGGATATCTCGATAATCCGTACCGTTCGTTCGTAACACGCTTCCAAAGTTAGCGGGAGGGGCCCGTTCGCTAACAATAGCCATAAATCACAAACAATAGGTCGAGTCAACACTGAATTTCAACCACAGGTCGGGGGTGGCATACTCAACGATTCCCTAAAAGCATTTCCACTTCGACCCCTAGGGGGCGTCACAACCGCACGAAACGTAACCGCTTCGTGCCAGAACGCGTTTTTCACGGGGACCGACCCTCTCACAACGCAACGCGGACGACTCGGCGGACGGTCTCACGGTCCGAACCGCCACACAAGGTCGCGCATTTAGCGCGCTGCAGGCACACTTGTCAAAATTGACCCTGTCAATTCTAGTTAAGTGTGCCTATGCATAGCATGGGCAGACTTATTGTTATCGCTCATATTTACTTACTTAAGTCTGTCCATACTTTTCCCCAAAGTTTGGCACGCTACTCCTCCCACAGTTTTTGCACCACACACTCGCGCCATATGTCAAATCGACCGGCTTACTCGGGAATGGTGTGCTATCAAGTTGCTAAGAGAAAGGTTCTATAGTTTAATTGATATTAATTTATTAGTGAATTAATTTTCCCCATTGACTTATAATGGGAATCGCATTCAATTATTTTTCTCTCGCAAACCATAGGGGCTACAGTTTCAAGACTTGGAGAGGAGGTTCATAATGATTGTAAGAATTAATCAAAAAATAATGACATCACTCGGCCTCATGGTGGCGCTATAACGGCCAACTTTACGTTTTGCCCCGTAACTCTTGAACCGTAGGTCGGAAAATGAAAATTATTTTTTCCCTGGATTCCTTGGGTCATGACGCATCTCCCCATATAGGCCACGCCCATTTGCGTATGGATAGATTTTCCGCCATCTTGAATTTTGTCCAAAACACACTTTTTGCTCCTTTTCCTACATATTTTCTTCAAATGTCTTAAAAACCGGTACACATGATCTATGAAGCCACGCGATAAACATAGTCAAAGGATATTTCGATAGTCCATACCGTTTGTTCGTAACGCGCTTCCAAAGTTAGCGGGAGGGGCCCGTTTCACAAACGATAGCCATAAATCACAAACAATAAGTCGAGTCACCACCGAATTTCAACCACAGGTCGGGGGTGGCATACTCAACGAATCCCCAAAAGCATTTCCACTTCGACCCCTAGGGGGCGTCACAAACGCGCCAAACGTAACCGTTTCGTGGCAGAACGCGTTTCAGACACAGGCATTGCGATTGAGCTGTGCTGTACTTTACTGCACTGTATTGTACTGTACCGTACCGTACTGTATTGTACTCTGTCTTCTGTACTGTACTGTACTGTACTGTACTGTACTGTACTGTACTGTACTGTACTGTACCTTACTCTGCTGTAGTGTACTGTACCTTACTGTATTGTAGTGTACTGTATCTTCTGTACTGTCTGTGCTGTAGCTTACTGTGCTGTAGTGTACTGTACCTTGACGACTCGGCGGACGGTCTCACGCACGGTCCGAACCGCCGCACGGGGTCGCGCATTTAGCGCGCTGCAGGCACACTTGTCAAAATTGACTCTGTCAATTCTAGTGTTGAATCTACAAGCACACTTTCCCAAAGTTTGGCACGCTACTCCTCCCACATTTTTTGCACCACACACTCGCGCCATACGTCAAATCGACCGGCTTACTCGGGAATCGTGTGCTAGTAACTTGCTAAGAGAAAGGTTCTATAGTTTAATTGATATGAATTTATTAGTGAATTAATTTTCCCCATTGACTTGTAATGGGAATGGCAAAAACTCACATTCAATTATTTTCCTCTCGCAAACCATAGAGGCTACAGTTTCAAGACTTGGAGAGGAGGTTCATAATGATTTCAAGGATTAAATAAAAAATAATAGTGTCACTTGGCCTCATGGTGGCGCTATAACAGCCCAGTTTACGTTTTGGCCTGTAACTGTTGAACCGTAGGTCGGAAAATTAAAATTCTTTTTTCCCTGGATTCCTTGGGTCAAGACGCATCTCCGGATATAGGGCACGCCCATTTGCGCCAGGATAGATTTTCCGCCATCTTGAATTTTCTCCAAAACACACTTTTTGCTCCTTTTCCTACATATTTTCTTCAAATGTCTTAAAAACCGGTACACATGAACTATGAAGCCACGCGATGAACATAGTCAAAGGATATTTCGATAGTCCTTACCGTTCGTTCGTAACGCGCTTCCAAAGTTAGCGGGAAGGGCACGTTTCGCAAACAACAGCCATAAATCACAAACAATAGGTCGCGGCAACACTGAATTTCAACCACAGGTCGGGGGTGGCATACTCAAGGAATCCCCAAAAGCATTTCCACTTCGACCCTTAGGGGGCGTCACAAACGCGCCAAACGTAACCGTTTCGTACCAAAACGCGTTTTTCACGGGGACCGACCCTCTCACAACGAAACGCGGACGACTCGGCGGACGGTCTCACGGTCCGAACCGCCGAACAAGGTCGCGCATTTAGCGCGCTGCAGGCACACTTGTAAAAATTGACTCTGTCAATTCTAGTTAAGTGTGCCTATGCATAGCATTGGCAACTTATTGCAATCGCTCATATTTATGTATGTATGTATGTATGTCCATGCTTTTCCCCAAAGTTTGGCACGCTACTCCTCCCACAGTTTTTGCACCACACACTCGCGCCATATGTCAAATCGACCGGCTTACTCGGGAATGGTGTGCTAGTAACTTGCTAAGAGAAAGGTTCTATAGTTTAATTTATATTAATTTATTAGTGAATTAAATTGTCCCCATTGACTTATAATGGGAGAAAGCAAAAATTCACATTCAATTATTTTTCTCTCGCAAACCATAGGGGCTACAGTTTCAAGACTTGGAGAGGAGGTTCATAATGATTGTAAGAATTAATCAAAAAATAATTACATCACTCGGCCTCATGGTGGCGCTATAACAGGCCACTTTACGTTTTGGCCTGTAACTGTTGAACCGTAGGTCGGAAAATTAAAATTATTTTTTCCCTGGATTCCTTGGGTCAAGACGCATCTCCCGATATAGGCCACGCCCATTTGCGCCAGGATAGATTTTCCGCCATCTTGAATTTTCTCCAAAACACACTTTTTGTTCCTTTTCCGACATATTTTCTTCAAATTGCACAAAAAACGGTACACATGATCTATGAACCCATGCAATGAACATACTCAAGGGATATTGCGATAGTCCATTACGTTTGTTCGTAACGTGCTTCCAAAGTTAGCGAAAGGGGCCCGTTTTGCAAACAATAGCCATAAATCACAAACAAAAGGTCCAGTCAACACTGAATTTCAACCACAGGTCGGGGGTGGCATACTCAACGATCCCCAAAAGCATTTCCAATTGGCCACATGGTGGCGCTATAACGGACCACTTGCCTCGTAACTCTTGAACCATAGGTCGGAGAATTAAAATTCTTTTTTCCCTGGATTCCTTGGGTCACGACGCATCTCTCCATATAGGACACGCCAATTTGCACATGGGAAGATTTTTCACCATTTCAAATTTTCTCCAAAACACACTTTTTGCTCCTTTTCCTACATATTTTCTTCAAATGTCTTAAAAACCGGTACACATGATCTATGAAGCCACGCGATAAACATAGTCAAAGGATATTTCGATAGTCCGTACCGTTCGTTCGTAACGCGCTTCCAAAGTTAGCGGGAGGGGCCCGTTTCGCAAACGATAGCCATAAATCACAAACAATAGGTCGAGTCAACACTGAATTTCAACCACAGGTCGCGGGCGGCATACTCAACGATTCCCCAAAAGCATTTCCACTTCGACCCCTAGGGGGCGTCACAAACGCGCGAAACGTAACCGTTTCGTGCCAGAACGCGTTTTTCACGGGGACCGACCCTCTCACGACGAAACGCGGACGACTCGGCGGACGGTCTCGCGGTCCGAACCGCCGCACGAGGTCGCGCATTTAGCGCGCTGCAGGCACACTTGTCAAAATTGACTCTGTCAATTCTAGTGTTGAATCTACAAGCACACTTTCCCAAAGTTTGGCACGCTACTCCTCCCACAGTTTTTGCACCACACACTCGCGCCATATGTCAAATCGACCGGCTTACTCGGGAATCGTGTGCTAGTAACTTGCTAAGAGAAAGGTTCTATAGTTTAATTGATATGAATTTATTAGTGAATTAATTTTCCCCATTGACTTATAATGGGAATGGCAAAAACTCACATTCAATTATTTTCCTCTCGCAAACCATAGAGGCTACAGTTTCAAGACTTGGAGAGGAGGTTCATAATGATTTCAAGGATTAAATAAAAAATAATAGTGTCACTTGGCCTCATGGTGGCGCTATAACAGCCCAGTTTACGTTTTGGCCTGTAACTGTTGAACCGTAGGTCGGAAAATTAAAATTCTTTTTTCCCTAGATTCCTTGGGTCAAGACGCATCTCTAGATATAGGCCCCGCCCATTTGCGTAGGGATAGATTTTCCGCCATCTTGAATTTTCTCCAAAACACACTTTTTGCTCCTTTTCCTACATATTTTCTTCAAATGTCTTAAAAACCGGTACACATGATCTATGCAGCCACGCGATAAACACAGTCAAAGGATATTTCGATAGTCCCTACCGTTCGTTCGTAACGCGCTTCCAAAGTTAGCGGGAGGGGCACGTTTCGCAAACGATAGCCATAAATCACAAACGATAAGTCGAGTCAACACTGAATTTCAACCACAGGTGGGGGGTGGCATACTCAACGAATCCCCAAAAGCATTTCCACTTCGACCCCTAGGGGGCGTCACAAACGCGCGAAACGTAACCGTTTCGTGCCGGAACGCGTTTTTCACGGGGACCGACCCTCTCACAACGAAACGCGGACGACTCGGCGGACGGTCTCGCGGTCCAAACCGCCGCACGAGGTCGCGCATTTATGGAGCTGCACTGCAGGCACACTTGTCAAAATTGACTCTGTCAATTCTAGTATTGACTTTACAAGCGCACTCTCTAAACTTCGGCACGCTACTCCTCCCACAGTTTTTGCACCACACACTCGCGCCATATGTCAAAACGACCGGCTTACTCGGGAATCGTGTGCTAGTAACTTGCTAAGAGAAAGGTTCTATAGTTTAATTTATATTAATTTATTAGTGAATTAATTTTTCCCCATTGACTTATAATGGGACAATGCAAAAAGTCACATTCAAGTATTTTTCTATCGCAAACCATAGGGCCTACAGTTTCAAACCTCGTAGAGCAGATTCATAATGATTTTAAGAATAAATCGAAAAATAATTACACCATTCATCCTCATGGTGGCGCTATAACGGCTCACTTTACGTTTTGCCCCGTAACTCTTGAACCGTAGATCGGAAAATGAAAATTATTTTTTCCCTGGATTCCTTGGGTCAAGACGCATCTCTCCATATAGGCCACGCCCATTTGCGTATGGATAGATTTTCCGCCATCTTGAATTTTCTCCAAAACACACTTTTTGCTCCTTTTCCTACATATTTTCTTCAAATGTTTTAAAAACCGGTACACATGATCTATGAAGGCATGCAATAAACATAGTCAAAGGATATTTCGATAGTCCATACCGTTCGTTCGTAACGGCCTTCCAAAGTTAGCGGGAGGGGCCCGTTTCGCAAACGAGAGCCATAAATCACAAACAAAAGGTCAAGTCAACACTGAATTTTAACCACGGGTCGCGGGTGGCATACTCAACGTTTTCCCAAAAGCATTTCCACTTCGACCCATAGGGGCCGTCACAAACGCGCGAAACGTAACCGTTTCGTGCCAGAACGCGTTTTTCACGGGGACCGACCCTCTCACAACGAAACACGGGCTTGGCGGATTGTCTCACCGTCCAAACCGCTGCACAAGGTCGCGCACTGCAGGCACACTTGTCAAAATTGACTCTGTCAATTCTAGTTAAGTGTGCCTATGCATAGCATTGGCAGACTTATTGCAATCGCTCATATTTATTTATTTATGTCCATGCTTTTCCCCAAAGTTTGACACGCTACTCCTCCCACAGTTTTCGCACCACACACTCGCGCCATATGTGAAATCGACCGGCTTACTCGGGAATCGTGTGCTAGTAACTTGCTAAGAGAAAGGTTCTATAGTTTAATTGATATTAATTTATTAGTGAATTAATTTCCCCCCATTGACTTATAATGGGGATGGCAAAAACTCAAATTCAATTATTTGTCTCTCGCAAACCATAGGGGCTAGAGTTTCAAGACTTGGAGAGGAGGTTCATAATGATTTCAAGGATTAAATAAAAAATAATAGTGTCATTTGGCCTCATGGTGGCGCTGTAACAGCCCACTTTACGTTTTGGCCTGTAACTCTTGAACCGTAGATCGGAAAATTAAAATTCTTTTTTCCCTGGATTCCTTGGGTCATGACGCATCTCGCCATATAGGCCACGCCCATTTGCGCCAGGATAGATTTTCCGCCATCTTGAATTTTCTCCAAAACACACTTTTTGCTCATTTTCCTAAATTTTTTCTTCAAATGTCACGAAAAGCGGTATACCTGACCTATGAAGCCATGCAATGAACATACTCAAGGGATATTTTGATCGTCCGTACCGTTCGTTCGTAACGCGCTTCTAAAGTTAGCGGGATGGGCTTGTTTGGCAAACAATAGCCATAAATCACAAACAAAAGGTCCAGTCAACACTGAATTTCAACCACAGGTCGGGGGTGGCAAACTCAACGAATCCCCAAAAGCATTTCACTTGGCCACATGGTGGCGCTATAACGGACCACTTGCCTCGTAACTCTTGAACCGTAGGTCGGAGAATTAAAATTATTTTTTCCCTGGATTCCTTGGATCACGACGCATCTCTCCATATAGGCCACGCAAATTCGAACACTGCGAGATTTTTCACCATTTTGAATTTTCTCCAAAACACACTTTTTGCTCCTTTTCCTACATATTTTCTTCAAATGTCACGAAAATGGGTACACATGATCTATGAACCCATGCAATGAACATAGTCAAGGGATATTTTGA
This sequence comes from Nannobrachium achirus, assembly GCF_963921795.1. Taxonomy (NCBI): domain Eukaryota; kingdom Metazoa; phylum Chordata; class Actinopteri; order Myctophiformes; family Myctophidae; genus Nannobrachium; species Nannobrachium achirus. The sequence continues at coordinate 36,321,794 of NC_137812.1, read as the reverse complement.
TAGTCCATACCGTTTGTTCGTAACGGGCTTCCAAATTTAGCGGGAGGGGCCCGTTTTGCAAACAATAGCCATAAATCACAAACAAAACGTTGAGTCAACACTGAATTTCTACCACAGGTTGCGGGTGGCTTACTCAACGAATCCCCAAAAGCATTTCCAATTCGACCCGTAGGGGGCGTCACAAACGCACAAAACGTAACCGTTTTGTGCCAAAACGCATTTTTCACGGGGAACGACCCTCTCACAACGAAACACAGACGACTTGCTGGATGGTCTCACAGTCCAAACTGCTGCACGAGGTCGCGCATTTAGCGAGCTGCACTGCAGGCACACTTGTCAAAATTGACTCTGTCAATTCTAGTTAAGTGTGCCTATGCATAGCATGGGGACACTTATTGTTCTCGCTCATATTTATTTATTTAAGTCTGTCCATGCAATTCCCCAAAAGTTTGGCACGCTACTCCTCCCACAGTTTTTGCACCACACACTCGCGCCATATGTCAAACCGACCGGGTTACTCGGGAATGGTGTGCTATCAAGTTGCTAAGAGAAAGGTTCTATAGTTTAATTGATATTAATTTATTAGTGAATTAATTTTCCCCATTGACTTATAATGGGAATCGCATTAAATTATTTTTCTCTCGCAAACCATAGGGGCTACAGTTTCAAGACTTGGATAGGAGGTTCATAATGATTGCAAGGATTAAATAATAAATAATAGTGTCATTTGGCCTCATGGTGGCGCTATAACAGCCCAGTTTACGTTTTGGCCTGTAACTCTTGAACCGTAGCTCGGAAAATGAAAATTTTTTTTCCCCTGGATTCCTTGGGTCATGACGCATCTCCCCATATAGGCCCCGCCCATTTGCGTATGGGTAGATTTTCCGCCATCTTGAATTTTCTCCAAAACACACTTTTTGCTCCTTTTCCTACATATTTTCTTCAAATGTCTTAAAAACCGGTACACATGATCTTTGAAGCCTTGCGAGAAACATAGTCAAAGGATATTTCGATAGTCCATACCGTTTGTTCGTAACGCGCTTCCAAAGTTAGCGGGAGGGGCACGTTTCACAAACAACAGCCATAAATCACAAACAACAGGTCGAGTCAACACCGAATTTCAACTAGAGGTCGGGGGTGGCATACTCAACGGATCCCCAAAAGCATTTCCACTTCGACCCCTAGGGGGCGTCACAAACGCGCGAAACGTAACCGTTTCGTGCCAAAACGCGTTTTTCACGGGGACCGACCCTCTCACAACGAAACGCGGACGACTCGGCGGACGGTCTCGCGGTCCGAACCGCCGCACGAGGTAGCGCATTTAGCGCGCTGCAGGCACACTTGTCAAAATTGACTCTGTCAATTCTAGTTAAGTGTGCCTATGCATAGCATGGGCAGACTTATTGTTATCGCTCATATTTATTTACTTAAGTCTGTCCATACTTTTCCCCAAAGTTTGGCACGCTACTCCTCCCACAGTTTTTGCACCACACACTCGCGCCATATGTCAAATCGACCGGCTTACTCGGGAATGGTGTGCTATCAAGTTGCTAAGAGAAAGGTTCTATAGTTTAATTGATATTAATTTATTAGTGAATTAATTTTCCCCATTGACTTATAATGGGAATCGCATTCAATTATTTTTCTCTCGCAAACCATAGGGGCTACAGTTTCAAGACTTGGAGAGGAGGTTCATAATGATTGTAAGAATTAATCAAAAAATAATGACATCACTCGGCCTCATGGTGGCGCTATAACGGCCAACTTTACGTTTTGCCCCGTAACTCTTGAACCGTAGGTCGGAAAATGAAAATTATTTTTTCCCTGGATTCCTTGGGTCATGACGCATCTCCCCATATAGGCCACGCCCATTTGCGTATGGATAGATTTTCCGCCATCTTGAATTTTGTCCAAAACACACTTTTTGCTCCTTTTCCTACATATTTTCTTCAAATGTCTTAAAAACCGGTACACATGATCTATGAAGCCACGCGATAAACATAGTCAAAGGATATTTCGATAGTTCGTACCGTTCGTTCGTAACGTGCTTCCAAAGTTAGCGGGAGGGGCAAGTTTCGCAAACGATAGCCATAAATCACAAACAATAGGTCGAGTCAACACTGAATTTCAACCACAGGTCGGGGGTGGCATACTCAACGAATCCCCAAAAGCATTTCCACTTCGACCCCTAGGGGGCGTCACAAACGCGCGAAACGTAACCGTTTCGTGCCAGAACGCGTTTTTCGAGGGGACCGACCCTCTCACAACGACACACGGACGACTCGGCAGACTGTCTCACAGTCCGAACCGCCGCACAAGGTCGCGCATTTAGCGCGCTGCAGGCACACTTGTCAAAATTGACTCCGTCAATTCTAGTTGACATTTACAAGCGCACTCTCTAAACTTCGGCACGCTACTAGTGCCGCACCATTTACGCCACCCGCGCAATATATACATCAAAACGTGCGGCTCGGCCGGGAATGGTGTGCTAGTAACTTTCTTTCCGATCCGCGTTACCATGGCGACGTAATTGGCAAAAAACTATGCTTAATTTTCCCCATTGACTTATAATGGGACAATGCAAAAAGTCACATTCAAGTATTTTTCTCTCGCAAACCATAGGGGCTACAGTTTCAAACCTCTGAGAGGAGATTCATAATGATTTTAAGAATAAATCGAAAAATAATTACATCACTCATCCTCATGGTGGCGCTATATCGGCCTACTTTACGTTTTGCCCCGTAACTCTTGAACCGTAGATCAAAAAATTAAAATTATTTTTTCCCTGGATTCCTTGGGTCAAGACGCATCTCCCGATATAGGCCACGCCCATTTGCGTAGGGATAGATTTTCCGCCATCTTGAATTTTCTCCAAAACACACTTTTTGCTCCTTTTCCTACATATTTTCTTCAAATGTCTTAAAAACCGGTACACATGATCTATGAAGCCACGCGAAAAACATAGTCAAAGGATATTTCGATAGTCCATACCGTTCGTTCGTAACGCGCTTCCAAAGTTAGCGGGAGGGGCCCGTTTCGCAAACGAGAGCCATAAATCACAAACAAAAGGTCGAGTCAACACTGAATTTTAAACACGGGTCGCGGGTGGCATACTCAACGTTTCCCCAAAAGCATTTCCACTTCGACCCATAGGGGGCGTCACAAACGCGCGAAACGTAACCGTTTCGTGCCAGAACGCGTTTTTCACGGGGACGGACCCTCTCACAACGAAACACGAGCGACTTGGCGGATTGTCTCACCGTCCAAACCGCTGCACAAGGTCGCGCACTGCAGGCACACTTGTCAAAATTGACTCTGTCAATTCTAGTTAAGTGTGCCTGTTATGCAAGAACAGGCAACTTATTGTTATCGCTCATACTTAAGCCAGACAGACATACATACACACATGGATTTCCCCAAAGTTTGGCACGCTACTCCTCCCACAGTTTTCGCACCACACACTCGCGCCATATGTCAAATCGACTGGCTTACTCGGGAATGGTGTGCTAGTAAGTTGCTAAGAGAAAGGTTCTATAGTTTAATTGATATTAATTTATTAGTGAATTAATTTTCCCCATTGACTTATAATGGGAATCACATTCAATTATTTTTCTCTCGCAAACCATAGGGGCTACAGTTTCAAGACTTGGAGAGGAGGTTCATAATGATTGTAAGAATTAATCAAAAATTAATTACATCACTCGGCCTCATGGTGGCGCTATAACGGCCAACTTTACGTTTTGCCCCGTAACTCTTGAACCGTAGGTCGGAAAATTAAAATTATTTTTTCCCTGGATTCCTTGGGTCAAGACGCATCTCCCCATATAGGCCACGCCCATTTGCGCCAGGATAGATTTTCCGCCATCTTGAATTTTCTCCAAAACACACTTTTTGCTCCTTTTCCTACATATTTTCTTCAAATGTCTTAAAAACCGGTACACATGATCTATGAAGCCATGCGATAAACATAGTCAAAGGATATTTTGATAGTTTGTACCGTTCGTGCGTAACGCGCTTCCAAAGTTTGCGGGAGGGGCACGTTTCGCAAACAATAGCCATAAATCACAAACAATAGGTCGAGTCAACACTGAATTTCAACCACAGGTCGGGGGTGGCATACTCAACGAATCCCCAAAAGCATTTCCACTTCGACCCCTAGGGGGCGTCACAAACGCGCAAAACCTAACCGTTTCGTGCCGGAACGCGTTTTTCACGGGGACCGACCCTCTCACAACGAAACACAGACAACTTGGCGGATGGTCTCACCGTCCAAACCGCTACACAAGGTCGAGCATTGCAGGCACACTTGTCAAAATTGACTCTGTCAATTCTAGTGTTGAATCTACAAGCACACTTTCCCAAAGTTTGGCACGCTACTCCTCCCACAGTTTTTGCACCACACACTCGCGCCATATGTCAAATCGACCGGCTTACTCGGGAATCGTGTGCTAGTAACTTGCTAAGAGAAAGGTTCTATAGTTTAATTGATATGAATTTATTAGTGAATTAATTTTCCCCATTGACTTATAATGGGAATCACAAAAACTCACATTCAATTATTTTTCTCTCGCAAACCATAGGGGCTACAGTTTCAAGACTTGGAGAGGAGGTTCATAATGATGTCAAGGATTAAATAAAAAATAATAGTGTCATTTGGCCTCATGGTGGCGCTATAACAGCCCACTTTACGTTTTGCCCCGTAACTCTTGAACCGTAGATCGGAAAATTAAAATTATTTTTTCCCTGGATTCCTTGGGTCAAGACGCATCTCCCCATATAGGCCACGCCCATTTGCGTATGGGTAGATTTTCCGCCATCTTGAATTTTCTCCAAAACACACTTTTTGCTCTTTTTCCTACATATTTTCTTCAAATGTCTCAAAAACCGGTACACATGATCTATGAAGCCACGCGATAAACATAGTCAAAGGATATTTCGATAGTCCATACCGTTCGTTCGTAACGCGCTTCCAAAGTTAGCGGGAGGGGCCCGTTTGGCAAAAAATTGCCCTAACTCACAAACAAAAGGTTGAGTCGACACTGAATTTCAACCACAGGTTGCGGGTGGCATACTCAACAGATCCCCAAAAGCATTTCCACTTCGACCCATAGGGGGCGTCACAAACGCGCAAAACGTAACCGTTTCGTGCCGGAACGCGTTTTTCACGGGGACCGACCCTCTCACAACGAAACACGGGCGACTTGGCGGATTGTCTCACCGTCCAAACCGCTGCACAAGGTCGCGCACTGCAGGCACACTTGTCAAAATTGACTCTGTCAATTCTAGTTAAGTGTGCCTATGCATAGCATTGGCAACTTATTGCAATCGCTCATATTTATGTATGTATGTATGTATGTCCATGCTTTTCCCCAAAGTTTGGCACGCTACTCCTCCCACAGTTTTCGCACCACACACTCGCGCCATATGTCAAATCGACCGGCTTACTCGGGAATGGTGTGCTAGTAACTTGCTAAGAGAAAGGTTCTATAGTTTAATTGATATGAATTTATTAGTGAATTAATTTCCCCCATTGACTTATAATGGGAATTGCCAAAACTCACATTCAATTATTTTTCGCTCGCAAACCATAGGGGCTACAGTTTCAAGACTTGGAGAGGAGGTTCATAATGATTTCAAGGATTAAATAAAAAATAATAGTGTCGTTTGGCCTCATGGTGGCGCTATAACAGCCCACTTTACCTTTTGGCCTGTAACTGTTGAACCGTAGGTCGGAAAATTAAAATTCTTTTTTCCCTGGATTCCTTGGGTCAAGACGCATCTCCCCATATAGGCCACGCCCATTTGCGCCAGGATAGATTTTCCGCCATCTTGAATTTTCTCCAAAACACACTTTTTGCTCCTTTTCCTACATATTTTCTTCAAATGTCTTAAAAACCGGTACACATGATCTATGAAGCCACGCGATAAACATAGTCAAAGGATATTTCGATAGTCAATACCGTTCGTTCGTAACGCGCTTCCAAAGTTAGCGGGAGGGGCCCGTTTGGCAAAAAATTGCCCTAACTCACAAACAAAAGGTCGAGTCAACACTAAATTTCAACCACAGGTCGCGGGTGGCATACTCAACAGATCCCCAAAAGCATTTCACTTGGCCACATGGTGGCGCTATAACGGACCACTTGCCTCGTAACTCTTGAACCGTAGGTCGGAGAATTAAAATTATTTTTTCCCTGGATTCCTTGGATCACGACGCATCTCTCCATATAGGCCACGCAAATTCGAACACTGCGAGATTTTTCACCATTTTGAATTTTCTCCAAAACACACTTTTTGCTCCTTTTCCTACATATTTTCTTCACATGTCACGAAAATGGGTACACATGATCTATGAACCCATGCAATGAACATAGTCAAGGGATATTTTGATAGTCCATACCGTTTGTTCGTAACGGGCTTGCAAAGTTAGCGGGCGGGGCCCGTTTTGCAAACAATAGCCAGAAATCACAAACAAAACGTCGAGTCAACACTGAATTTCTACCATAGGTTGCGGGTGGCTTACTCAACGAATCCCCAAAAGCATTTCCAATTTGACCCGTAGGGGGCGTCACAAACGCGCAAAACGTAACCGTTTCGTGCCAAAACACGTTTTTCAGAGGGAACGACCCTCTCAAACAGAAACGCAGACGACTTGGCGGATGATCTCACGGTCCAAACCGCTGCACGAGGTCGCGCATTTAGCGAGCTGCACTGCAGGCACACTTGTCAAAATTGACTCTGTCAATTCTAGTTAAGTGTGCCTATGCATAGCATGGGGACACTTATTGTTCTTGCTCATATTTATTTATTTAAGTCTGTCCATGCAATTCCCCAAAAGTTTGGCACGCTACTCCTCCCACAGTTTTTGCACCACACACTCCCGCCATATGTCAAATTGATCGGCTTGCTCGGGAATGGTGTGCTATCAAGTTGCTAAGAGAAAGGTTCTATAGTTTAATTGATATTAATTTATTAGTGAATTAATTTCCCCCATTGACTTATAATGGGAATCGCATTCAATTATTTTTTTCTCGCAAACCATAGGGGCTACAGTTTCAAGACTTGGAGAGGAGGTTCATAATGATTGTAAGAATTAATCAAAAAATAATTACATCACTCGGCCTCATGGTGGCACTATAACGGCCAACTTTACGTTTTGCCTTGTAACTCATGAACCGTAGGTCGGAAAATTTAAATTATTTTTTCCCCGGATTCCTTGGGTCAAGACGCATCTCCGCATATAGGCCACGCCCATTTGCGTATGGGTAGATTTTCCGCCATCTTGAATTTTCTCCAAAACACACTTTTTGCTCCTTTTCCTACATATTTTCTTCAAATGTCTTAAAAACCGGTACACATGATCTATGAAGCCACGCGATAAACATAGTCAAAGGATATTTCGATAGTCCATACCGTTCGTTCGTAACACGCTTCCAAAGTTAGCGGGAGGGGCCCGTTTCACAAACGATAGCCATAAATCACAAACAATAAGTCGAGTCACCACCAAATTTCAACCACAGGTCGGGGGCGGCATACTCAACTAATCCCCAAAAGCATTTCCACTTCGACCCATAGGGGGCGTCACAAACGCGCGAAAGGTAACCGTTTCGTGCCAGAACGCGTTTTTCAGGGGGACCGACCCTCTCAAAACGAAACACGGACGACTCGGCGGACGGTCTCACGGTCCGAACCGCCGCACAAGGTCGCGCATTTAGCGAGCTGCAGGCACACTTGTCAAAATTGACTCTGTCAATTCTAGTATTGACTTTACAAGCGCACTCTCTAAACTTCGGCACGCTACTCCTCCCACAGTTTTTGCACCACACACTCGCGCCATATGTCAAAACGACCGGCTTACTCGGGAATCGTGTGCTAGTAACTTGCTAAGAGAAAGGTTCTATAGTTTAATTTATATTAATTTATTAGTGAATTAATTTTTCCCCATTGACTTATAATGGGACAATGAAAAAAGTCACATTCAAGTATTTTTCTATCGCAAACCATAGGGCCTACAGTTTCAAACCTCGTAGAGCAGATTCATAATGATTTTAAGAATAAATCGAAAAATAATTACACCATTCATCCTCATGGTGGCGCTATAACGGCTCACTTTACGTTTTGCCCCGTAACTCTTGAACCGTAGATCGGAAAATGAAAATTATTTTTTCCCTGGATTCCTTGGGTCAAGACGCATCTCTCCATATAGGCCACGCCCATTTGCGTATGGATAAATTTTCCGCCATCTTGAATTTTCTCCAAAACACACTTTTTGCTCCTTTTCCTACATATTTTCTTCAAATGTTTTAAAAACCGGTACACATGATCTATGAAGGCATGCAATAAACATAGTCAAAGGATATTTCGATAGTCCATACCGTTCGTTCGTAACGGCCTTCCAAAGTTAGCGGGAGGGGCCCGTTTCGCAAACGAGAGCCATAAATCACAAACAAAAGGTCAAGTCAACACTGAATTTTAACCACGGGTCGCGGGTGGCATACTCAACGTTTCCCCAAAAGCATTTCCACTTCGACCCATAGGGGGCATCACAAACGCGCGAAACGTAACCGTTTCGTGCCAGAACGCGTTTTTCACGGGGACCGACCCTCTCACAACGAAACACGGGCTTGGCGGATTGTCTCACCGTCCAAACCGCTGCACAAGGTCGCGCACTGCAGGCACACTTGTCAAAATTGACTCTGTCAATTCTAGTTGTTATCACTCATACTTAAGCCAGACATGGAGACACACACACATGTATTTCCCCAAAGTTTGGCACGCTACTCCTCCCACAGTTTTTGCACCACACACTCGCGCCATATGTCAAATCGACCGGCTTACGCGGGAATCGTGTGCTATCAACTTGCTAAGAGAAAGGTTCTATAGTTTAATTGATATGAATTTATTAAGAAATTAATTAACCCTTACCTGTCCCCATTGACTTATAATGGGAATCGCATTCAATAATTTTTCTCTCGCAAACCATAGGGGCTACAGTTTCAAGACTCAGAGAGGAGGTTCATAATGATTACAAGGAATAAATAAAAAATAATAGCGTCATTTGGCCTCATGGTGGCGCTATAACAGCCCAGTGTACGTTTTGGCCTGTAACTGTTGAACCGTAGGTCGGAAAATTAAACTTATTTTTTCCCCGGATTCCTTGGGCCAAGACGCATCTCCCCATATAGGCCACGCCCATTTGCGCCAGGATAGATTTTCCGCCATCTTGAATTTTCTCCGAAACACACTTTTTGCTCCTTTTCCTACATATTTTCTTCAAATGTCTTAAAAACCGGTACACGTGATCTATGAAGCCACGCGATAAACATAGTCAAAGGATATTTCGATAGTCTATACCGTTCATTCGTAACGTGCTTCCAAAGTTAGCGGGAGGGGCCCGTTTTGCAAACAATAGCCATAAATCACAAACAAAAGGTCCATTCAACACTGAATTTCAACCACAGTTCGGGGGTGGCATACTCAACGAATCCCAAAAAGCATTTCCACTTGGCCACATGGTGGCGCTATAACGGACCGCTTGCCTCGTAACTCTTGAACCGTAGGTCACAGAATTACAATTCTTTTTTCCCTGGATTCCTTGGGTCACGACGCATCTCTCCATATAGGATACGCCAATTTGCACATGGGAAGATTTTCCGCCATCTTGAATTTTCTCCTAAACACACTTTTTACTCCTTTTGCTACAAATTTTCTTCAAATGTCTTAAAAACCGGTACACATGATCTTTAAAGCCATGCGATAAACATAGTCAAAGGATATCTCGATAATCCGTACCGTTCGTTCGTAACACGCTTCCAAAGTTAGCGGGAGGGGCCCGTTCGCTAACAATAGCCATAAATCACAAACAATAGGTCGAGTCAACACTGAATTTCAACCACAGGTCGGGGGTGGCATACTCAACGATTCCCCAAAAGCATTTCCACTTCGACCCCTAGGGGGCGTCACAACCGCACGAAACGTAACCGCTTCGTGCCAGAACGCGTTTTTCACGGGGACCGACCCTCTCACGACGAAACGCAGACGACTCGGAGGATGGTCTCACAGTTTGAACCGCTTGCTTCCTTACTGTAGTGTATTGTACCTTAGTGTGCTGTATTGTACTTTACTGTACTGTACTGTATGTTATTGTACTGTGCTATACCTTACTGTGCTGTACCTTACTGCACTGTGCTGTATGCTCACCATTTCGAATTTTCTCCAAAACACACTTTTTGCTCCTTTTCCTACATATTTTCTTCAAATCACACAAAAAGCGGTACACACGCTCTATGACCCCATGCGATGAACATAGTCAAGTGATATTTCGATTGTCCATATCGTTCGTTCGTAACGGGCTACCAAATTTAGCGGGAGGGGCCCATTTGGCAAAAAACAGCCATAAATCACAAACAAAAGGTCGAGTCAACACTGAATTTTAACCACAGGTCGGGGGTGGCATACTCAACGAATCCCCAAAAGCATTTCCACTTCGACCCCTAGGGGGCGTCACAAACGCGCGAAACGTAACCGTTTTGTGCCAGAACGCGTTTTTCACGGGGAGCGACCCTCTCACAACCAAACGCAGACGACTCGGCGGACGGTCTCACGGTCCGAACCGCTGCACAAGGTCGCGCATTTAGCGAGCTGCAGGCACACTTGTCAAAATTGACTCTGTCAATTCTAGTTAAGTGTGCCTATGCATAGCATTGGCAGACTTATTGCAATCGCTCATATTTATTTATTTATGTCCATGCTTTTCCCCAAAGTTTGACACGCTACTCCTCCCACAGTTTTCGCACCACACACTCACGCCATATGTGAAATCGACCGGCTTACTCGGGAATCGTGTGCTAGTAACTTGCTAAGAGAAAGGTTCTATAGTTTAATTGATATTAATTTATTAGTGAATTAATTTCCCCCCATTGACTTATAATGGGAATGGCAAAAACTCAAATTCAATTATTTGTCTCTCGCAAACCATAGGGGCTAGAGTTTCAAGACTTGGAGAGGAGGTTCATAATGATTTCAAGGATTAAATAAAAAATAATAGTGTCATTTGGCCTCATGGTGGCGCTGCAACAGCCCACTTTACGTTTTGGCCTGTAACTCTTGAACCGTAGATCGGAAAATTAAAATTCTTTTTTCCCTGGATTCCTTGGGTCATGACGCATCTCGCCATATAGGCCACGCCCATTTGCGCCAGGATAGATTTTCCGCCATCTTGAATTTTCTCCAAAACACACTTTTTGCTCATTTTCCTAAATTTTTTCTTCAAATGACACGAAAAGTGGTATACCTGACCTATGAAGCCATGCAATGAACATACTCAAGGGATATTTTGATCGTCCGTACCGTTCGTTCGTAACGCGCTTCTAAAGTTAGCGGGATGGGCTTGTTTGGCAAACAATAGCCATAAATCACAAACAAAAGGTCCAGTCAACACTGAATTTCAACCACAGGTCGGGGGTGGCAAACTCAACGAATCCCCAAAAGCATTTCACTTGGCCACATGGTGGCGCTATAACGGACCACTTGCCTCGTAACTCTTGAACCGTAGGTCGGAGAATTAAAATTATTTTTTCCCTGGATTCCTTGGATCACGACGCATCTCTCCATATAGGCCACGCAAATTCGAACACTGCGAGATTTTTCACCATTTTGAATTTTCTCCAAAACACACTTTTTGCTCCTTTTCCTACATATTTTCTTCACATGTCACGAAAATGGGTACACATGATCTATGAACCCATGCAATGAACATAGTCAAGGGATATTTTGATAGTCCATACCGTTTGTTCGTAACAGGCTTGCAAAGTTAGCGGGCGGGGCCCGTTTTGCAAACAATAGCCAGAAATCACAAACAAAACGTCGAGTCAACACTGAATTTCTACCATAGGTTGCGGGTGGCTTACTCAACGAATCCCCAAAAGCATTTCCAATTTGACCCGTAGGGGGCGTCACAAACGCGCGAAACGTAACCGTTTCGTGCCAAAACACGTTTTTCAGAGGGAACGACCCTCTCAAACAGAAACGCAGACGACTTGGCGGATGATCTCACGGTCCAAACCGCTGCACGAGGTCGCGCATTTAGCGAGCTGCACTGCAGGCACACTTGTCAAAATTGACTCTGTCAATTCTAGTATTGACTTTACAAGCGCACTCTCTAAACTTCGGCACGCTACTCCTCCCACAGTTTTTGCACCACACACTCGCGCCATATGTCAAAACGACCGGCTTACTCGGGAATCGTGTGCTAGTAACTTGCTAAGAGAAAGGTTCTATAGTTTAATTTATATTAATTTATTAGTGAATTAATTTTTCCCCATTGACTTATAATGGGACAATGAAAAAAGTCACATTCAAGTATTTTTCTATCGCAAACCATAGGGCCTACAGTTTCAAACCTCGTAGAGCAGATTCATAATGATTTTAAGAATAAATCGAAAAATAATTACACCATTCATCCTCATGGTGGCGCTATAACGGCTCACTTTACGTTTTGCCCCGTAACTCTTGAACCGTAGATCGGAAAATGAAAATTATTTTTTCCCTGGATTCCTTGGGTAAAGACGCATCTCTCCATATAGGCCACGCCCATTTGCGTATGGATAGATTTTCCGCCATCTTGAATTTTCTCCAAAACACACTTTTTGCTCCTTTTCCTACATATTTTCTTCAAATGTTTTAAAAACCGGTACACATGATCTATGAAGGCATGCAATAAACATAGTCAAAGGATATTTCGATAGTCCATACCGTTCGTTCGTAACGGCCTTCCAAAGTTAGCGGGAGGGGCCCGTTTCGCAAACGAGAGCCATAAATCACAAACAAAAGGTCAAGTCAACACTGAATTTTAACCACGGGTCGCGGGTGGCATACTCAACGTTTCCCCAAAAGCATTTCCACTTCGACCCATAGGGGGCGTCACAAACGCGCGAAACGTAACCGTTTCGTGCCAGAACGCGTTTTTCACGGGGACCGACCCTCTCACAACGAAACACGGGCTTGGCGGATTGTCTCACCGTCCAAACCGCTGCACAAGGTCGCGCACTGCAGGCACACTTGTCAAAATTGACTCTGTCAATTCTAGTGTTTTATTTACAATCACACTTTCTGAAACTTCGGCACGCTACTTGTCCTGCACCATTTACGCCACCCCCGCAATATATACATCAAAACGTGCGGCTCGGTCGGGAATGGTGTGCTAGTAACTTTCTTTCCGATCCGCCTTACAATGGCGACGTAATCGGCGAAAAACGACGCTTAATTTTCCCCATTGACTTATAATGGGACAATGCAAAAAGTCACATTCAAGTATTTTTTTCTCGCAAACGATAGGGGCTACAGTTTCAAGACTTGGAGAGGAGGTTCATAATGATTGTAAGAATTAATCAAAAAATAATGACATCACTCGGCCTCATGGTGGCGCTATAACGGCCAACTTTACGTTTTGCCCCGTAACTCTTGAACCGTAGGTCGGAAAATGAAAATTATTTTTTCCCTGGATTCCTTGGGTCATGACGCATCTCCCCATATAGGCCACGCCCATTTGCGTATGGATAGATTTTCCGCCATCTTGAATTTTGTCCAAAACACACTTTTTGCTCCTTTTCCTACATATTTTCTTCAAATGTCTTAAAAACCGGTACACATGATCTATGAAGCCACGCGATAAACATAGTCAAAGAATATTTCGATTTCCGTACCGTTCGTTCGTAACGCGCTTCCAAAGTTAGCGGGAGGGGCACGTTTCGCAAACGATAGCCATAAATCACAAACAATAGGTCGAGTCGACACTGAATTTCAACCACAGGTCGGGGGTGGCATACTCAACGGATCCCCAAAAGCATTTCCACTTCGACCCCTAGGGGGCGTCACAAACGCGCAAAAGGTAACCGTTTCGTGCCAGAACGCGTTTTTCACGGGGACCGACCCTCTCACGACGAAACGCGGACGACTCGGCGGACGGTCTCACGGTCCGAACCGCCGCACGAGGTCGCGCGTTTAGCGCGCTGCAGGCACACTTGTCAAAATTGACTCTGTCAATTCTAGTGTTGAATCTACAAGCACACTTTCCCAAAGTTTGGCACGCTACTCCTCCCACAGTTTTTGCACCACACACTCGCGCCATATGTCAAATCGACCGGCTTACTCGGGAATCGTGTGCTAGTAACTTGCTAAGAGAAAGGTTCTATAGTTTAATTGATATGAATTTATTAGTGAATTAATTTTCCCCATTGACTTATAATGGGAATGGCAAAAACTCACATTCAATTATTTTCCTCTCGCAAACCATAGAGGCTACAGTTTCAAGACTTGGAGAGGAGGTTCATAATGATTTCAAGGATTAAATAAAAAATAATAGTGTCACTTGGCCTCATGGTGGCGCTATAACAGCCCAGTTTACGTTTTGGCCTGTAACTGTTGAACCGTAGGTCGGAAAATTAAAATTCTTTTTTCCCTGGATTCCTTGGGTCAAGACGCATCTCTCGATATAGGCCCCGCCCATTTGCGTAGGGATAGATTTTCCGCCATCTTGAATTTTCTCCAAAACACACTTTTTGCTCCTTTTCCTACATATTTTCTTCAAATGTCTTAAAAACCGGTACACATGATCTATGAAGCCACGCGATGAACACAGTCAAAGGATATTTCGATAGTCCCTACCGTTCGTTCGTAACGCGCTTCCAAAGTTTGCGGGAGGGGCACGTTTCGCAAACGATAGCCATAAATCACAAACGATAAGTCGAGTCAACACTGAATTTCAACCACAGGTGGGGGGTGGCATACTCAACGAATCCCCAAAAGCATTTCCACTTCGACCCCTAGGGGGCGTCACAAACGCGCGAAACGTAACCGTTTCGTGCCGGAACGCGTTTTTCACGGGGACCGACCCTCTCACAACGAAACGCGGACGACTCGCCGGACGGTCTCGCGGTCCGAACCGCCGCACGAGGTCGCGCATTTATGGAGCTGCACTGCAGGCACACTTGTCAAAATTGACTCTGTCAATTCTAGTTAAGTGTGCCTATGCATAGCATTGGCAACTTATTGCAATCGCTCATATTTATGTATGTATGTATGTCCATGCTTTTCCCCAAAGTTTGGCACGCTACTCCTCCCACAGTTTTCGCACCACACACTCGCGCCATATGTCAAATCGACCGGCTTACTCGGGAATGGTGTGCTAGTAACTTGCTAAGAGAAAGGTTCTATAGTTTAATTGATATGAATTTATTAGTGAATTAATTTCCCCCATTGACTTATAATGGGAATTGCCAAAACTCACATTCAATTATTTTTCGCTCGCAAACCATAGGGGCTACAGTTTCAAGACTTGGAGAGGAGGTTCATAATGATTTCAAGGATTAAATAAAAAATAATAGTGTCGTTTGGCCTCATGGTGGCGCTATAACAGCCCACTTTACCTTTTGGCCTGTAACTGTTGAACCGTAGGTCGGAAAATTAAAATTCTTTTTTCCCTGGATTCCTTGGGTCAAGACGCATCTCCCCATATAGGCCACGCCCATTTGCGCCAGGATAGATTTTCCGCCATCTTGAATTTTCTCCAAAACACACTTTTTGCTCCTTTTCCTACATATTTTCTTCAAATTGCACAAAAAACGGTACACATGATCTATGAACCCATGCAATGAACATACTCAAGGGATATTGCGATAGTCCATTACGTTCGTTCGTAACGCGCTTCCAAAGTTAGCGGGAGGGGCCCGTTTTGCAAACAATAGCCATAAATCACAAACAAAAGGTCCAGTCAACACTGAATTTCAACCACAGGTCGGGGGTGGCATACTCAACGATCCCCAAAAGCATTTCCAATTGGCCACATGGTGGCGCTATAACGGACCACTTGCCTCGTAACTCTTGAACCATAGGTCGGAGAATTAAAATTCTTTTTTCCCTGGATTCCTTGGGTCACGACGCATCTCTCCATATAGGACACGCCAATTTGCACATGGGAAGATTTTTCACCATTTCAAATTTTCTCCAAAACACACTTTTTGCATTTTTTCCTACATATTTTCTTCAAATGTCACAAAAATGGGTACACATGATCTACTAACCCATGCAATGAACATAGTCAAGGGATATGTCTATAGTCCATACCATTCGTTCGTAACGGGCTTCCAGAGTTAGCGGGAGGGGCCCGTTTTGCAAATAATAGCCATAAATCACAAACAAAACGTTGAGTCAGCAATGAATTTCAACCACAGGCTGCGGGTGGCGTACTCAAGGAATCCCCAAAAGCGTTTCCAATTCGACCCGTAGGGGGCGTCACAAACGCGCAAAACGTAATTGTCCCCATTGACTTATAATGGGAGAAAGCAGAAATTCACATTCAAGTATTTTTCTTTCGCAAAGCATAGGGGCTACAGTTTCAAACCTTGCAGAGGAGATTCATAATGATTTTAAGAATAAATCAAAAAATAATTACATCACTCATCCTCATGGTGGCGCTATAACGGCCCACTTTACGTTTTGCCCCGTAACTCTTGAACCGTAGATCGGAAAATTAAAATTATTTTTTCCCTGGATTCCTTGGGTCAAGACGCATCTCTCGATATAGGCCACGCCCATTTGCGTAGGGATAGATTTTCCGCCATCTTGAATTTTCCCCAAAACACACTTTTTGCTCCTTTTCCTACATATTTTCTTCAAATGTCTTAAAAACCGGTACACTTGATCTATGAAGCCACGCGATAAACATAGTCAAAGGATATTTCGATAGTCCGTACCGTTCGTTCGTAACGCGCTTCCAAACTTAGCGGGAGGGGCACGTTTCGCAAACGATAGCCATAAATCACAAACAATAGGTCGAGTCAACACTGAATTTCAACCACAGGTCGGGGGTGGCATACTCAACGAATCCCCAAAAGCATTTCCACTTCGACCCCTAGGGGGCGTCACAAACGCGCGAAACGTAACCGTTTCGTGCCAGAACGCGTTTTTCACGGGGACCGACCCTCTCACAACGAAACGCGGACGCCTCGGCGGACGGCCTCGCGGTCCGAACCGCCGCACGAGGTCGCGCGTTTAGCGAGCTGCACTGCAGGCACACTTGTCAAAATTGACCATGTCAATTCTAGTATTGACTTTACAAGCGCACTCTCTAAACTTCGGCACGCTACTCCTCCCACAGTTTTTGCACCACACACTCGCGCCATATGTCAAAACGACCGGCTTACTCGGGAATCGTGTGCTAGTAACTTGCTAAGAGAAAGGTTCTATAGTTTAATTGATATTAATTTATTAGTGAATTAATTTTTCCCCATTGACTTATAATGGGACAATGCAAAAAGTCACATTCAAGTATTTTTTTCTCGCAAACCATAAAGGCTACAGTTTCAAACCTCAGAGAGGAGATTCATAATGATTTTAAGAATAATTTGAAAAATAATTACACCACTCATCCTCATGGTGGCGCTATAACGGCTCACTTTACGTTTTACCCCGTAACTCTTGAACCGTAGATCGGAAAATGAAAATTATTTTTTCCCTGGATTCCTTGGGTCAAGTCGCATCTCCGCATATAGGCCACGCCCATTTGCGTATGGATAGATTTTCCGCCATCTTGAATTTTCTCCAAAACACACTTTTTGCTCCTTTTCCTACATATTTTCTTCAAATGTCTTAAAAACCGGTACACATGATCTATGAAGCCACGCGATAAACATAGTCAAAGGATATGTCGATAGTCCGTACCGTTCGTTCGTAACGCGCTTCCAAAGTTAGCGGGAGGGGCACGTTTCGCAAACGATAGCCATAAATCACAAACAATAGGTCGAGTCGACACTGAATTTCAACCACAGGTCGGGGGTGGCATACTCAACGGATCCCCAAAAGCATTTCCACTTAGACCCCTAGGGGGCGTCATAAACGCGCGAAACGTAACCGTTTCATGCCGGAACGCGTTTTTCACGGGGACCGACCCTCTCACAACGAAACACGGGCGACTTGGCGGATTGTCTCACCGTCCAAACCGCTGCACAAGGTCGCGCACTGCAGGCACACTTGTCAAAATTGACTCTGTCAATTCTAGTGTTGAATCTACAAGCACACTTTCCCAAAGTTTGGCACGCTACTCCTCCCACAGTTTTTGCACCACACACTCGCGCCATATGTCAAATCGACAGGCTTACACGGGAATCGTGTGCTAGTAACTTGCTAAGAGAAAGGTTCTATAGTTTAATTGATATGAATTTATTAGTGAATTAATTTTCCCCATTGACTTATAATGGGAATGGCAAAAACTCACATTCAATTATTTTCCTCTCGCAAACCATAGAGGCAACAGTTTCAAGACTTGGAGAGGAGGTTCATAATGATTTCAAGGATTAAAAAAAAAATAATAGTGTCACTTGGCCTCATGGTGGCGCTATAACAGCCCAGTTTACGTTTTGGCCTGTAACTGTTGAACCGTAGGTCGGAAAATTAAAATTCTTTTTTCCCTGGATTCTTTGGGTCAAGACGCATCTCTCGATATAGGCCCCGCCCATTTGCGTAGGGATAGATTTTCCGCCATCTTGAATTTTCTCCAAAACACACTTTTTGCTCCTTTTCCTACATATTTTCTTCAAATGTCTTAAAAACCGGTACACATGATCTATGAAGCCACGCGATAAACACAGTCAAAGGATATTTTGATAGTCCCTACCGTTCGTTCGTAACGCGCTTCCAAAGTTAGCGGGAGGGGCACGTTTCGCAAACGATAGCCATAAATCACAAACGATAAGTCGAGTCAACACTGAATTTCAACCACAGGTGGGGGGTGGCATACTCAACGAATCCCCAAAAGCATTTCCACTTCGACCCCTAGGGGGCATCACAAACGCGCGAAACGTAACCGTTTCGTGCCGGAACGCGTTTTTCACGGGGACCGACCCTCTCACAACGAAACGCGGACGACTCGGCGGACGGTCTCGCGGTCCAAACCGCCGCACTAGGTCGCGCATTTATGGAGCTGCACTGCAGGCACACTTGTCAAAATTGACTCTGTCAATTCTAGTATTGACTTTACAAGCGCACTCTCTAAACTTCGGCACGCTACTCCTCCCACAGTTTTTGCACCACACACTCGCGCCATATGTCAAAACGACCGGCTTACTCGGGAATCGTGTGCTAGTAACTTGCTAAGAGAAAGGTTCTATAGTTTAATTGATATTAATTTATTAGTGAATTAATTTTTCCCAATTGACTTATAATGGGACAATGCAAAAAGTCACATTCAAGTATTTTTCTCTCGCAAACCATAGGGGCTACAGTTTCAAACCTCGGAGAGGAGATTCATAATGATTTTAAGAATAAATTGAAAAATAATTACACCACTCATCCTCATGGTGGCGCTATAACGGCTCACTTTACGTTTTGCCCCGTAACTCTTGAACCGTAGATCGGAAAATGAAAATTTTTTTTTCCCTGGCTTCCTTGGGTCAAGACGCATCTCCCCATATAGGCCACGCCCATTTGCGTAGGGATAGATTTTCCGCCATCTTGAATTTTCTCCAAAACACACTTTTTGCTCCTTTTCCTACATATTTTCTTCAAATGTCTTAAAAACCGGTACACATGATCTATGAAGCCACGCAATAAACATAGTCAAAGGATATTTTGATAGTCCATACCGTTCGTTCGTAACGCGCTTCCAAAGTTAGCGGGAGGGGCCCGTTTGGCAAAAAATTGCCCTAACTCACAAACAAAAGGTCGCGTCGACACTAAATTTCAACCACAGGTTGCGGGTGGCATACTCAACAGATCCCCAAAAGCATTTCCACTTCGACTCATAGGGGGCGTCACAAACGCGCGAAACGTAACCGTTACGTGCCAGAACGCGTTTTTCAGGGGGAACGACCCTCTCAAGGGCACAAAGTATCAATGAAGTATTAAAAGTAAATGTACTCATTAAGAATATAAAAGTACTCATTATGAAGTAAAACATATTTGAGTGAAAGTACTCAAAAATACCAAAGAGTAAAAGTATTGTTAAAGTATCAAAAGTAATCATTGTGAAGTAAAAGTATATTTGAGTAAATGTACTCAAAATACCAAAGAGTATAAGTAAAAATGCCAAAGAGTAAAAGTATTGTTAGTATTAAAATGTATTCATCATCTGATCCACAAGCTCACATGCAGCCTTGTAGATCGGCTGTTTTTATTGTTTTATTTTTTAAATTGTTTCCCCCTGACTTAGTCTTTTCTAGGATCACCTTTTAGTTGAGCTTGTACCAGTGACTGTACTGTCAATGACACTGTATACCTATGACAGTCATATATCAATAATTAGTTCATTCGTGAATGACTTCCCTGTGGAAATAAGCCAAAAACATTACTAGGATCTCCTTTTAGTTGAGCTTGTACCAAATCATGTTTATTACGTATCTATCTATCTATCTTCCTAAGTCACATGCATTCACATTGCACTGAACGAACGAACGCACGCACGCACGCACGCTGCGCAGGTCAGCTCAGCAGCTGGCTTTTTTTTTGTTTGTTTTTTTTGTAAAGCTCCAGCCAGAGTCAGGCGCCGAGGTGGCGGGACGGCACCAAGCCGGACTTGCGTGCTCAGGCAGCGGCCGAAGGCCGCTGCCCCCTCTCACCCCCTGGAAGTGCGGTAGGCTGGAAGCCTCTAGAACCTATCTGTAGGTCCCCGTCCATAGATGTCGCTCTATCCAAGAAATTCTCCGTCAGTGAGTCACCTGACACACCAGGAACTGCTGCTGCTGCACATTCAATTATTTTTCTCTCGCAAACCATAGGGGCTACAGTTTCAAGACTTGGAGAGGAGGTTCATAATGATTTCAAGGATTAAATAAAAAATAATAGTGTCATTTGGCCTCATGGTGGCGCTATAACAGCCCACTTTACGTTTTGGCCTGTAACTGTTGAACCGTAGGTCGGAAAATTAAAATTCTTTTTTCCCTGGATTCCCTGGGTCAAGACGCATCTCTCGATATAGGCCCCGCCCATTTGCGTAGGGATAGATTTTCCGCCATCTTGAATTTTCTCCAAAACACACTTTTTGCTCCTTTTCCTACATATTTTCTTCAAATGTCTTAAAAACCGGTACACATGATCTATGAAGCCACGCGATAAACATAGTCAAAGGATATTTCGATAGTCCATACCGTTCGTTCGTAATGCGCTTCCAAACTTAGCGGGAGGGGCACGTTTCGCAAACAATAGCCATAAATCACAAACAATAGGTCGAGTCAACACCGAATTTCAACCACAGGTCGGGGGTGGCATACTCAACGGATCCCCAAAAGCATTTCCACTTCGACCCCTAGGGGGCGTCACAAACGCGCGAAACGTAACCGTTTCGTGCCAGAACGCGTTTTTCACGGGGACCGACCCTCTCGCAACGAAACGCGGACGACTCGGCGGACGGTCTCACCGTCCGAACCGCCGCACGAGGTCGCGCGTTTAGCGCGCTGCAGGCACACTTGTCAAAATTGACTCTGTCAATTCTAGTTAAGTGTGCCTATGCATAGCATGGGCAGACTTATTGTTATCGCTCATATTTACTTACTTAAGTCTGTCCATACTTTTCCCCAAAGTTTGGCACGCTACTCCTCCCACAGTTTTTGCACCACACACTCGCGCCATATGTCAAATCGACCGGCTTACTCGGGAATGGTGTGCTATCAAGTTGCTAAGAGAAAGGTTCTATAGTTTAATTGATATTAATTTATTAGTGAATTAATTTTCCCCATTGACTTATAATGGGAATCGCATTCAATTATTTTTCTCTCGCAAACCATAGGGGCTACAGTTTCAAGACTTGGAGAGGAGGTTCATAATGATTGTAAGAATTAATCAAAAAATAATGACATCACTCGGCCTCATGGTGGCGCTATAACGGCCAACTTTACGTTTTGCCCCGTAACTCTTGAACCGTAGGTCGGAAAATGAAAATTATTTTTTCCCTGGATTCCTTGGGTCATGACGCATCTCCCCATATAGGCCACGCCCATTTGCGTATGGATAGATTTTCCGCCATCTTGAATTTTGTCCAAAACACACTTTTTGCTCCTTTTCCTACATATTTTCTTCAAATGTCTTAAAAACCGGTACACATGATCTATGAAGCCACGCGATAAACATAGTCAAAGGATATTTCGATAGTCCATACCGTTTGTTCGTAACGCGCTTCCAAAGTTAGCGGGAGGGGCCCGTTTCACAAACGATAGCCATAAATCACAAACAATAAGTCGAGTCACCACCGAATTTCAACCACAGGTCGGGGGTGGCATACTCAACGAATCCCCAAAAGCATTTCCACTTCGACCCCTAGGGGGCGTCACAAACGCGCCAAACGTAACCGTTTCGTGGCAGAACGCGTTTCAGACACAGGCATTGCGATTGAGCTGTGCTGTACTTTACTGCACTGTATTGTACTGTACCGTACCGTACTGTATTGTACTCTGTCTTCTGTACTGTACTGTACTGTACTGTACTGTACTGTACTGTACTGTACTGTACTGTACTGTACCTTACTCTGCTGTAGTGTACTGTACCTTACTGTATTGTAGTGTACTGTATCTTCTGTACTGTCTGTGCTGTAGCTTACTGTGCTGTAGTGTACTGTACCTTGACGACTCGGCGGACGGTCTCACGCACGGTCCGAACCGCCGCACGGGGTCGCGCATTTAGCGCGCTGCAGGCACACTTGTCAAAATTGACCCTGTCAATTCTAGTTAAGTGTGCCTATGCATAGCATGGGCAGACTTATTGTTATCACTCATACTTAAGCCAGACATGGACACACACATGTATTTCCCCAAAGTTTGGCACGCTACTCCTCCCACAGTTTTTGCACCACACACTTGCGCCATATGTCAAATCGACCGGCTTACGCGGGAATCGTGTGCTATCAACTTGCTAAGAGAAAGGTTCTATAGTTTAATTGATATGAATTTATTAAGAAATTAATTAACCCTTACCTGTCCCCATTGACTTATAATGGGAATCGCATTCAATAATTTTTCTCTCGCAAACCATAGGGGCTACAGTTTCAAGACTCAGAGAGGAGGTTCATAATGATTACAAGGAATAAATAAAAAATAATAGCGTCATTTGGCCTCATGGTGGCGCTATAACAGCCCAGTGTACGTTTTGGCCTGTAACTGTTGAACCGTAGGTCGGAAAATTAAACTTATTTTTTCCCCGGATTCCTTGGGCCAAGACGCATCTCCCCATATAGGCCACGCCCATTTGCGCCAGGATAGATTTTCCGCCATCTTGAATTTTCTCCGAAACACACTTTTTGCTCCTTTTCCTACATATTTTCTTCAAATGTCTTAAAAACCGGTACACGTGATCTATGAAGCCACGCGATAAACATAGTCAAAGGATATTTCGATAGTCTATACCGTTCATTCGTAACGTGCTTCCAAAGTTAGCGGGAGGGGCCCGTTTTGCAAACAATAGCCATAAATCACAAACAAAAGGTCCATTCAACACTGAATTTCAACCACAGTTCGGGGGTGGCATACTCAACGAATCCCAAAAAGCATTTCCACTTGGCCACATGGTGGCGCTATAACGGACCGCTTGCCTCGTAACTCTTGAACCGTAGGTCACAGAATTACAATTCTTTTTTCCCTGGATTCCTTGGGTCACGACGCATCTCTCCATATAGGATACGCCAATTTGCACATGGGAAGATTTTCCGCCATCTTGAATTTTCTCCTAAACACACTTTTTACTCCTTTTGCTACAAATTTTCTTCAAATGTCTTAAAAACCGGTACACATGATCTTTAAAGCCATGCGATAAACATAGTCAAAGGATATCTCGATAATCCGTACCGTTCGTTCGTAACACGCTTCCAAAGTTAGCGGGAGGGGCCCGTTCGCTAACAATAGCCATAAATCACAAACAATAGGTCGAGTCAACACTGAATTTCAACCACAGGTCGGGGGTGGCATACTCAACGGATCCCCAAAAGCATTTCCACTTCGACCCCTAGGGGGCGTCACAAACACGCAAAACGTAACCGTTTCGTGCCAGAACGCGTTTTTCAGGGGGACCGACCCTCTCACAACGAAACGCGGACGACTCGGCGGACGGTCTCACGGTCCGAACCGCCGCACAAGGTCGCGCATTTAGCGAGCTGCACTGCAGGCACACTTGTCAAAATTGACCATGTCAATTCTAGTTAAGTGTGCCTATGCATAGCATTGGCAACTTATTGCAATCGCTCATATTTATGTATGTATGTCCATGCTTTTCCCCAAAGTTTGGCACGCTACTCCTCCCACAGTTTTTGCACCACACACTCGCGCCATATGTCAAATCGACCGGCTTACTCGGGAATGGTGTGCTAGTAACTTGCTAAGAGAAAGGTTCTATAGTTTAATTTATATTAATTTATTAGTGAATTAAATTGTCCCCATTGACTTATAATGGGAGAAAGCAAAAATTCACATTCAATTATTTTTCTCTCGCAAACCATAGGGGCTACAGTTTCAAGACTTGGAGAGGAGGTTCATAATGATTGTAAGAATTAATCAAAAAATAATTACATCACTCGGCCTCATGGTGGCGCTATAACAGGCCACTTTACGTTTTGGCCTGTAACTGTTGAACCGTAGGTCGGAAAATTAAAATTATTTTTTCCCTGGATTCCTTGGGTCAAGACGCATCTCCCGATATAGGCCACGCCCATTTGCGCCAGGATAGATTTTCCGCCATCTTGAATTTTCTCCAAAACACACTTTTTGTTCCTTTTCCGACATATTTTCTTCAAATTGCACAAAAAACGGTACACATGATCTATGAACCCATGCAATGAACATACTCAAGGGATATTGCAATAGTCCATTACGTTTGTTCGTAACGTGCTTCCAAAGTTAGCGGGAGGGGCCCGTTTTGCAAACAATAGCCATAAATCACAAACAAAAGGTCCAGTCAACACTGAATTTCAACCACAGGTCGGGGGTGGCATACTCAACGATCCCCAAAAGCATTTCCAATTGGCCACATGGTGGCGCTATAACGGACCACTTGCCTCGTAACTCTTGAACCATAGGTCGGAGAATTAAAATTCTTTTTTCCCTGGATTCCTTGGGTCACGACGCATCTCTCCATATAGGACACGCCAATTTGCACATGGGAAGATTTTTCACCATTTCAAATTTTCTCCAAAACACACTTTTTGCTCCTTTTCCTACATATTTT
This sequence comes from Nannobrachium achirus, assembly GCF_963921795.1. Taxonomy (NCBI): domain Eukaryota; kingdom Metazoa; phylum Chordata; class Actinopteri; order Myctophiformes; family Myctophidae; genus Nannobrachium; species Nannobrachium achirus. Next base: position 36,296,603 of record NC_137812.1, on the reverse strand, counting down.
CTTCAAATGTCTTAAAAACCGGTACACATGATCTATGAAGCCACGCGATAAACATAGTCAAAGGATATTTCGATAGTCCGTACCGTTCGTTCGTAACGCGCTTCCAAAGTTAGCGGGAGGGGCCCGTTTCGCAAACGATAGCCATAAATCACAAACAATAGGTCGAGTCAACACTGAATTTCAACCACAGGTCGCGGGCGGCATACTCAACGATTCCCCAAAAGCATTTCCACTTCGACCCCTAGGGGGCGTCACAAACGCGCGAAACGTAACCGTTTCGTGCCAGAACGCGTTTTTCACGGGGACCGACCCTCTCACGACGAAACGCGGACGACTCGGCGGACGGTCTCACGGTCCGAACCGCCGCACGAGGTCGCGCATTTAGCGCGCTGCAGGCACACTTGTCAAAATTGACTCTGTCAATTCTAGTTAAGTGTGCCTATGCATAGCATGGGCAGACTTATTGTTATCACTCATACTTAAGCCAGACATGGAGACACACATGTATTTCCCCAAAGTTTGGCACGCTACTCCTCCCACAGTTTTTGCACCACACACTTGCGCCATATGTCAAATCGACCGGCTTACGCGGGAATCGTGTGCTATCAACTTGCTAAGAGAAAGGTTCTATAGTTTAATTGATATGAATTTATTAAGAAATTAATTAACCCTTACCTGTCCCCATTGACTTATAATGGGAATCGCATTCAATAATTTTTCTCTCGCAAACCATAGGGGCTACAGTTTCAAGACTCAGAGAGGAGGTTCATAATGATTACAAGGAATAAATAAAAAATAATAGCGTCATTTGGCCTCATGGTGGCGCTATAACAGCCCAGTGTACGTTTTGGCCTGTAACTGTTGAACCGTAGGTCGGAAAATTAAACTTATTTTTTCCCCGGATTCCTTGGGCCAAGACGCATCTCCCCATATAGGCCACGCCCATTTGCGCCAGGATAGATTTTCCGCCATCTTGAATTTTCTCCGAAACACACTTTTTGCTCCTTTTCCTACATATTTTCTTCAAATGTCTTAAAAACCGGTACACGTGATCTATGAAGCCACGCGATAAACATAGTCAAAGGATATTTCGATAGTCTATACCGTTCATTCGTAACGTGCTTCCAAAGTTAGCGGGAGGGGCCCGTTTTGCAAACAATAGCCATAAATCACAAACAAAAGGTCCATTCAACACTGAATTTCAACCACAGTTCGGGGGTGGCATACTCAACGAATCCCAAAAAGCATTTCCACTTGGCCACATGGTGGCGCTATAACGGACCGCTTGCCTCGTAACTCTTGAACCGTAGGTCACAGAATTACAATTCTTTTTTCCCTGGATTCCTTGGGTCACGACGCATCTCTCCATATAGGATATGCCAATTTGCACATGGGAAGATTTTCCGCCATCTTGAATTTTCTCCTAAACACACTTTTTACTCCTTTTGCTACAAATTTTCTTCAAATGTCTTAAAAACCGGTACACATGATCTTTAAAGCCATGCGATAAACATAGTCAAAGGATATCTCGATAATCCGTACCGTTCGTTCGTAACACGCTTCCAAAGTTAGCGGGAGGGGCCCGTTCGCTAACAATAGCCATAAATCACAAACAATAGGTCGAGTCAACACTGAATTTCAACCACAGGTCGGGGGTGGCATACTCAACGATTCCCCAAAAGCATTTCCACTTCGACCCCTAGGGGGCGTCACAACCGCACGAAACGTAACCGCTTCACACACACACATGTATTTCCCCAAAGTTTGGCACGCTACTCCTCCCACAGTTTTTGCACCACACACTCGCGCCATATGTCAAATCGACCGGCTTACGCGGGAATCGTGTGCTATCAACTTGCTAAGAGAAAGGTTCTATAGTTTAATTGATATGAATTTATTAAGAAATTAATTAACCCTTACCTGTCCCCATTGACTTATAATGGGAATCGCATTCAATAATTTTTCTCTCGCAAACCATAGGGGCTACAGTTTCAAGACTCAGAGAGGAGGTTCATAATGATTACAAGGAATAAATAAAAAATAATAGCGTCATTTGGCCTCATGGTGGCGCTATAACAGCCCAGTGTACGTTTTGGCCTGTAACTGTTGAACCGTAGGTCGGAAAATTAAACTTATTTTTTCCCCGGATTCCTTGGGCCAAGACGCATCTCCCCATATAGGCCACGCCCATTTGCGCCAGGATAGATTTTCCGCCATCTTGAATTTTCTCCGAAACACACTTTTTGCTCCTTTTCCTACATATTTTCTTCAAATGTCTTAAAAACCGGTACACATGATCTATGAAGCCACGCGATAAACACAGTCAAAGGATATTTCGATAGTCCCTACCGTTCGTTCGGAACGGCCTTCCAAAGTTAGCGGGAGGGGCCCGTTTCGCAAACGAGAGCCATAAATCACAAACAAAAGGTCGAGTCAACACTGAATTTTAACCACGGGTCGCGGGTGGCATACTCAACGTTTCCCCAAAAGCATTTCCACTTCGACCCATAGGGGGCGTCACAAACGCGCGAAACGTAACCGTTTCGTGCCAGAACGCGTTTTTCACAGGGACCGACCCTCTCACAACGAAACACGGGCGACTTGGCGGATTGTGTCACCGTCCAAACCGCTGCACAAGGTCGCGCACTGCAGGCACACTTGTCAAAATTGACTCTGTCAATTCTAGTATTGACTTTACAAGCGCACTCTCTAAACTTCGGCACGCTACTCCTCCCACAGTTTTTGCACCACACACTCGCGCCATATGTCAAAACGACCGGCTTACTCGGGAATGGTGTGCTAGTAACTTGCTAAGAGAAAGGTTCTATAGTTTAATTGATATTAATTTATTAGTGAATTAATTTTTCCCCATCGACTTATAATGGGACAATGCAAAAAGTCACATTCAAGTATTTTTCTCTCGCAAACCATAGGGGCTACAGTTTCAAACCTCGGAGAGGAGATTCATAATGATTTTAAGAATAAATTGAAAAATAATTACACCACTCATCCTCATGGTGGCGCTATAACGGCTCACTTTACGTTTTGCCCCGTAACTCTTGAACCGTAGATCGGAAAATGAAAATTATTTTTTCCCTGGCTTCCTTGGGTCAAGACGCATCTCCCCATATAGGCCACGCCCATTTGCGTAGGGATAGATTTTCCGCCATCTTGAATTTTCTCCAAAACACACTTTTTGCTCCTTTTCCTACATATTTTCTTCAAATGTCTTAAAAACCGGTACACATGATCTATGAAGCCACGCAATAAACATAGTCAAAGGATATTTTGATAGTCCATACCGTTCGTTCGTAACGCGCTTCCAAAGTTAGCGGGAGGGGCCCGTTTGGCAAAAAATTGCCCTAACTCACAAACAATAGGTCGAGTCACCACTGAATTTCAACCACAGGTCGGGGGTGGCATACTCAACGGATCCCCAAAAGCATTTCCACTTCGACCCCTAGGGGGCGTCACAAACGCGCCAAACGAAACCGTTTCGTGCCAGAACGCGTTTTTCGAGGGGACCGACCCTCTCACGACGAAACGCGGACGACTCGGCGGACGGTCTCGCGGTCCGAACCGCCGCACGAGGTCGCGCATTTAGCGCGCTGCAGGCACACTTGTCAAAATTGACTCTGTCAATTCTAGTTAAGTGTGCCTATGCATAGCATGGGACACTTATTGTTCTCGCTCATATTTATTTATTTATTTATGTCTGTCCATACGATTCCCCAAAGTTTGGCACGCTACTCCTCCCACAGTTTTTGCAACACACACTCGCGCCATATGTCAAATCGACCGGCTTACTCGGGAATGGTGTGCTAGTAAGTTGCTAAGAGAAAGGTTCTATAGTTTAATTGATATTAATTTAATAGTGCATTAATTTCTCCCCATTGACTTATAATGGGAATGGCAAAAACTCACATTCATTTATTTTTCTCTCGCAAACCATAGGGGCTACAGTTTCAAGACTTGGTGAGGAGGTTCATAATGATTTCAAGGATTAAATAAAAAATAATAGTGTCATTTGGCCTCATGGTGGCGCTATAACAGCCCACTTTACGTTTTGGCCTGTAACTGTTGAACCGTAGGTGGGAAAATTAAAATTATTTTTTCCCTGGATTCCTTGGGTCAAGACGCATCTCCCGATATAGGCCACGCCCATTTGCGCCTGGATAGATTTTCCGCCATCTTGAATTTTCTCCAAAACACACTTTTTGTTCCTTTTCCGACATATTTTCTTCAAATTGCACAAAAAACGGTACACATGATCTATGAACCCATGCAATGAACATACTCAAGGGATATTGCGATAGTCCATTACGTTCGTTCGTAACGCGCTTCCAAAGTTAGCGGGAGGGGCCCGTTTCGCAAACGATAGCCATAAATCACAAACAATAGGTCCAGTCAACACTGAATTTCAACCACAGGTCGGGGGTGGCATACTCAACGATCCCCAAAAGCATTTCCAATTGGCCACATGGTGGCGCTATAACGGACCACTTGCCTCGTAACTCTTGAACCATAGGTCGGAGAATTAAAATTCTTTTTTCCCTGGATTCCTTGGGTCACGACGCATCTCTCCATATAGGACACGCCAATTTGCACATGGGAAGATTTTTCACCATTTCAAATTTTCTCCAAAACACACTTTTTGCTCCTTTTCCTACATATTATCTTCAAATGTCTTAAAAACCGGTACACATGATCTATGAAGCCACGCGATAAACATAGTCAAAGGATATTTCGATAGTCCGTACCGTTCGTTCGTAACGCGCTTCCAAAGTTAGCGGGAGGGGCCCGTTTCGCAAACGATAGCCATAAATCACAAACAATAGGTCGAGTCAACACTGAATTTCAACCACAGGTCGCGGGCGGCATACTCAACGATTCCCCAAAAGCATTTCCACTTCGACCCCTAGGGGGCGTCACAAACGCGTGAAACGTAACCGTTTCGTGCCAGAACGCGTTTTTCACGGGGACCGACCCTCTCACGACGAAACGCGGACGACTCGGCGGACGGTCTCACGGTCCGAACCGCCGCACGAGGTCGCGCATTTAGCGCGCTGCAGGCACACTTGTCAAAATTGACTCTGTCAATTCTAGTTAAGTGTGCCTATGCATAGCATGGGCAGACTTATTGTTATCACTCATACTTAAGCCAGACATGGAGACACACATGTATTTCCCCAAAGTTTGGCACGCTACTCCTCCCACAGTTTTTGCACCACACACTTGCGCCATATGTCAAATCGACCGGCTTACGCGGGAATCGTGTGCTATCAACTTGCTAAGAGAAAGGTTCTATAGTTTAATTGATATGAATTTATTAAGAAATTAATTAACCCTTACCTGTCCCCATTGACTTATAATGGGAATCGCATTCAATAATTTTTCTCTCGCAAACCATAGGGGCTACAGTTTCAAGACTCAGAGAGGAGGTTCATAATGATTACAAGGAATAAATAAAAAATAATAGCGTCATTTGGCCTCATGGTGGCGCTATAACAGCCCAGTGTACGTTTTGGCCTGTAACTGTTGAACCGTAGGTCGGAAAATTAAACTTATTTTTTCCCCGGATTCCTTGGGCCAAGACGCATCTCCCCATATAGGCCACGCCCATTTGCGCCAGGATAGATTTTCCGCCATCTTGAATTTTCTCCGAAACACACTTTTTGCTCCTTTTCCTACATATTTTCTTCAAATGTCTTAAAAACCGGTACACGTGATCTATGAAGCCACGCGATAAACATAGTCAAAGGATATTTCGATAGTCTATACCGTTCATTCGTAACGTGCTTCCAAAGTTAGCGGGAGGGGCCCGTTTTGCAAACAATAGCCATAAATCACAAACAAAAGGTCCATTCAACACTGAATTTCAACCACAGTTCGGGGGTGGCATACTCAACGAATCCCAAAAAGCATTTCCACTTGGCCACATGGTGGCGCTATAACGGACCGCTTGCCTCGTAACTCTTGAACCGTAGGTCACAGAATTACAATTCTTTTTTCCCTGGATTCCTTGGGTCACGACGCATCTCTCCATATAGGATACGCCAATTTGCACATGGGAAGATTTTCCGCCATCTTGAATTTTCTCCTAAACACACTTTTTACTCCTTTTGCTACAAATTTTCTTCAAATGTCTTAAAAACCGGTACACATGATCTATGAAGCCATGCGATAAACATAGTCAAAGGATATTTCGATAGTCCATACCGTTCGTTCGTAACGCGCTTCCAAAGTTAAAGGGAGGGGCCCGTTTCGCAAACGATAGCCATAAATCACAAACAATAGGTCGAGTCAACACTGAATTTCAACCACAGGTCGGGGGTGGCATACTCAACGGATCCCCAAAAGCATTTCCACTTCGACCCCTAGGGGGCGTCACAAACGCGCGAAACGTAACCGTTTCGTGCCGGAACGCGTTTTTCACGGGGACCCACCCTCTCACAACGAAACGCGGACGACTCGGCGGACGGTCTCGCGGTCCGAACCGCTGCACGAGGTCGCGCGTTTAGCGAACTGCACTGCAGGCACACTTGTCAAAATTGACCATGTCAATTCTAGTATTTACTTACTTAAGTCTGTCCATACTTTTCCCCAAAGTTTGGCACGCTACTCCTCCCACAGTTTTTCCACCACACACTCGCGCCATATGTCAAATCGACCGGCTTACTCGGGAATGGTGTGCTATCAAGTTGCTAAGAGAAAGGTTCTATAGTTTAATTGATATTAATTTATTAGTGAATTAATTTTCCCCATTGACTTATAATGGGAATCGCATTCAATTATTTTTCTCTCGCAAACCATAGGGGCTACAGTTTCAAGACTTGGAGAGGAGGTTCATAATGATTGTAAGAATTAATCAAAAAATAATGACATCACTCGGCCTCATGGTGGCGCTATAACGGCCAACTTTACGTTTTGCCCCGTAACTCTTGAACCGTAGGTCGGAAAATGAAAATTATTTTTTCCCTGGATTCCTTGGGTCATGACGCATCTCCCCATATAGGCCACGCCCATTTGCGTATGGATAGATTTTCCGCCATCTTGAATTTTGTCCAAAACACACTTTTTGCTCCTTTTCCTACATATTTTCTTCAAATGTCTTAAAAACCGGTACACATGATCTATGAAGCCACACGATAAACATAGTCAAAGGATATTTCGATAGTCAATACCGTTTGTTCGTAACGCGCTTCCAAAGTTAGCGGGAGGGGCCCGTTTCACAAACGATAACCATAAATCACAAACAATAAGTCGAGTCACCACCGAATTTCAACCACAGGTCGGGGGTGGCATACTCAACGAATCCCCAAAAGCATTTCCACTTCGACCCCTAGGGGGCGTCACAAACGCGCGAAACGTAACCGTTTCGTGCCGGAACGCGTTTTTCACGGGGACCGACCCTCTCACAACGAAACACAGACAACTCGGCGGATGGTCTCACCGTCCAAACCGCTACACAAGGTCGTGCATTGCAGGCACACTTGTCAAAATTGACTCTGTCAATTCTAGTTAAGTGTGCCTATGCATAGCATTGGCAACTTATTGCAATCGCTCATATTTATGTATGTATGTATGTATGTCCATGCTTTTCCCCAAAGTTTGGCACGCTACTCCTCCCACAGTTTTCGCACCACACACTCGCGCCATATGTCAAATCGACCGGCTTACTCGGGAATGGTGTGCTAGTAACTTGCTAAGAGAAAGGTTCTATAGTTTAATTGATATGAATTTATTAGTGAATTAATTTCCCCCATTGACTTATAATGGGAATTGCCAAAACTCACATTCAATTATTTTTCGCTCGCAAACCATAGGGGCTACAGTTTCAAGACTTGGAGAGGAGGTTCATAATGATTTCAAGGATTAAATAAAAAATAATAGTGTCGTTTGGCCTCATGGTGGCGCTATAACAGCCCACTTTACCTTTTGGCCTGTAACTGTTGAACCGTAGGTCGGAAAATTAAAATTCTTTTTTCCCTGGATTCCTTGGGTCAAGACGCATCTCCCCATATAGGCCACGCCCATTTGCGCCAGGATAGATTTTCCGCCATCTTGAATTTTCTCCAAAACACACTTTTTGGTCCTTTTCCTACATATTTTCTTCAAATGTCTTAAAAACCGGTACACATGATCTATGAAGCCACGCGATAAACATAGTCAAAGGATATTTCGATAGTCAATACCGTTCGTTCGTAACGCGCTTCCAAAGTTAGCGGGAGGGGCCCGTTTGGCAAAAAATTGCCCTAACTCACAAACAAAAGGTCGAGTCAACACTAAATTTCAACCACAGGTCGCGGGTGGCATACTCAACAGATCCCCAAAAGCATTTCACTTGGCCACATGGTGGCGCTATAACGGACCACTTGCCTCGTAACTCTTGAACCGTAGGTCGGAGAATTAAAATTATTTTTTCCCTGGATTCCTTGGATCACGACGCATCTCTCCATATAGGCCACGCAAATTCGAACACTGCGAGATTTTTCACCATTTTGAATTTTCTCCAAAACACACTTTTTGCTCCTTTTCCTACATATTTTCTTCACATGTCACGAAAATGGGTACACATGATCTATGAACCCATGCAATGAACATAGTCAAGGGATATTTTGATAGTCCATACCGTTTGTTCGTAACGGGCTTGCAAAGTTAGCGGGCGGGGCCCGTTTTGCAAACAATAGCCAGAAATCACAAACAAAACGTCGAGTCAACACTGAATTTCTACCATAGGTTGCGGGTGGCTTACTCAACGAATCCCCAAAAGCATTTCCAATTTGACCCGTAGGGGGCGTCACAAACGCGCAAAACGTAACCGTTTCGTGCCAAAACACGTTTTTCAGAGGGAACGACCCTCTCAAACAGAAACGCAGACGACTTGGCGGATGATCTCACGGTCCAAACCGCTGCACGAGGTCGCGCATTTAGCGAGCTGCACTGCAGGCACACTTGTCAAAATTGACTCTGTCAATTCTAGTTAAGTGTGCCTATGCATAGCATGGGCAGACTTATTGTTATCACTCATACTTAAGCCAGACATGGAGACACACATGTATTTCCCCAAAGTTTGGCACGCTACTCCTCCCACAGTTTTTGCACCACACACTTGCGCCATATGTCAAATCGACCGGCTTACGCGGGAATCGTGTGCTATCAACTTGCTAAGAGAAAGGTTCTATAGTTTAATTGATATGAATTTATTAAGAAATTAATTAACCCTTACCTGTCCCCATTGACTTATAATGGGAATCGCATTCAATAATTTTTCTCTCGCAAACCATAGGGGCTACAGTTTCAAGACTCAGAGAGGAGGTTCATAATGATTACAAGGAATAAATAAAAAATAATAGCGTCATTTGGCCTCATGGTGGCGCTATAACAGCCCAGTGTACGTTTTGGCCTGTAACTGTTGAACCGTAGGTCGGAAAATTAAACTTATTTTTTCCCCGGATTCCTTGGGCCAAGACGCATCTCCCCATATAGGCCACGCCCATTTGCGCCAGGATAGATTTTCCGCCATCTTGAATTTTCTCCGAAACACACTTTTTGCTCCTTTTCCTACATATTTTCTTCAAATGTCTTAAAAACCGGTACACGTGATCTATGAAGCCACGCGATAAACATAGTCAAAGGATATTTCGATAGTCTATACCGTTCATTCGTAACGTGCTTCCAAAGTTAGTGGGAGGGGCCCGTTTTGCAAACAATAGCCATAAATCACAAACAAAAGGTCCATTCAACACTGAATTTCAACCACAGTTCGGGGGTGGCATACTCAACGAATCCCAAAAAGCATTTCCACTTGGCCACATGGTGGCGCTATAACGGACCGCTTGCCTCGTAACTCTTGAACTGTAGGTCACAGAATTACAATTCTTTTTTCCCTGGATTCCTTGGGTCACGACGCATCTCTCCATATAGGATACGCCAATTTGCACATGGGAAGATTTTCCGCCATCTTGAATTTTCTCCAAAACACACTTTTTGCTCCTTTTCCTACATATTTTCTTCAAATGTCTTAAAAACCGGTACACATGATCTTTGAAGCCACGCGATAAACATAGTCAAAGGATATTTCGATAGTCCATACCGTACGTTCGTAACGCGCTTCCAAAGTTAGCGGGAGGGGCCCGTTTCGCTAACAATAGCCATAAATCACAAACAATAGGTCGAGTCAACACTGAATTTCAACCACAGGTTGGGGGTGGCATACTCAACGGATCCCCAAAAGCATTTCCACTTCGACCCCTAGGGGGCGTCACAAACGCGCCAAACGAAACCGTTTCGTGCCAGAACGCGTTTTTCGAGGGGACCGACCCTCTCACGACGAAACGCGGACGTCTCGGCCGACGGTCTCACGGTCCGAACCGCCGCACGAGGTTGCGCGTTTAGCGCGCTGCAGGCACACTTGTCAAAATTGACTCTGTCAATTCTAGTTAAGTGTGCCTATGCATAGCATGGGCAGACTTATTGTTATCACTCATACTTAAGCCAGACATGGACACACACATGTATTTCCCCAAAGTTTGGCACGCTACTCCTCCCACAGTTTTTGCACCACACACTCGCGCCATATGTCAAATCGACCGGCTTACGCGGGAATCGTGTGCTATCAACTTGCTAAGAGAAAGGTTCTATAGTTTAATTGATATGAATTTATTAAGAAATTAATTAACCCTTACCTGTCCCCATTGACTTATAATGGGAATCGCATTCAATAATTTTTCTCTCGCAAACCATAGGGGCTACAGTTTCAAGACTCAGAGAGGAGGTTCATAATGATTACAAGGAATAAATAAAAAATAATAGCGTCATTTGGCCTCATGGTGGCGCTATAACAGCCCAGTGTACGTTTTGGCCTGTAACTGTTGAACCGTAGGTCGGAAAATTAAACTTATTTTTTCCCCGGATTCCTTGGGCCAAGACGCATCTCCCCATATAGGCCACGCCCATTTGCGCCAGGATAGATTTTCCGCCATCTTGAATTTTCTCCGAAACACACTTTTTGCTCCTTTTCCTACATATTTTCTTCAAATGTCTTAAAAACCGGTACACGTGATCTATGAAGCCACGCGATAAACATAGTCAAAGGATATTTCGATAGTCTATACCGTTCATTCGTAACGTGCTTCCAAAGTTAGCGGGAGGGGCCCGTTTTGCAAACAATAGCCATAAATCACAAACAAAAGGTCCATTCAACACTGATTTTCAACCACAGTTCGGGGGTGGCATACTCAACGAATCCCAAAAAGCATTTCCACTTGGCCACATGGTGGCGCTATAACGGACCGCTTGCCTCGTAACTCTTGAACCGTAGGTCACAGAATTACAATTCTTTTTTCCCTGGATTCCTTGGGTCACGACGCATCTCTCCATATAGGATACGCCAATTTGCACATGGGAAGATTTTCCGCCATCTTGAATTTTCTCCTAAACACACTTTTTACTCCTTTTGCTACAAATTTTCTTCAAATGTCTTAAAAACCGGTACACATGATCTTTAAAGCCATGCGATAAACATAGTCAAAGGATATCTCGATAATCCGTACCGTTCGTTCGTAACACGCTTCCAAAGTTAGCGGGAGGGGCCCGTTCGCTAACAATAGCCATAAATCACAAACAATAGGTCGAGTCAACACTGAATTTCAACCACAGGTCGGGGGTGGCATACTCAACGATTCCCCAAAAGCATTTCCACTTCGACCCCTAGGGGGCGTCACAACCGCACGAAACGTAACCGCTTCGTGCCAGAACGCGTTTTTCACGGGGACCGACCCTCTCACGACGAAACGCAGACGACAATTATTTTTCTCTCGCAAACCATAGGGGCTACAGTTTCAAGACTTGGAGAGGAGGTTCAAAATGATTTCAAGGATTAAATAAAAAATAATAGTGTCATTTGGCCTCATGGTGGCGCTATAACAGCCCAGTTTACGTTTTGGCCTGTAACTGTTGAACCGTAGGTCGGAAAATGAAAATTCTTTTTTCCTTGGATTCCTTGGGTCATGACGCATCTCCCCATACAGAACGCATTTTTCACGGGGACCGACCCTCTCATGACGAAACGCGGACAACTCGGCAAACGGTCTCACGGTCCGAACCGCCGCGCGAGGTCGCGCGTTTAGCGCGCTGCAGGCACACTTGTCAAAATTGACTCTGTCAATTCTAGTATTGACTTTACAAGCGCACTCTCTAAACTTCGGCACGCTACTCCTCCCACAGTTTTTGCACCACACACTCGCGCCATATGTCAAAACGACCGGCTTACTCGGGAATCGTGTGCTAGTAACTTGCTAAGAGAAAGGTTCTATGGTTTAATTGATATTAATTTATTAGTGAATTAATTTTTCCCCATCGACTTATAATGGGACAATGCAAAAAGTCACATTCAAGTATTTTTCTCTCGCAAACCATAGGGGCTACAGTTTCAAACCTCAGAGAGGAGATTCATAATGATTTTAAGAATAATTTGACAAATAATTACACCACTCATCCTCATGGTGGCGCTATAACGGCTCACTTTACGTTTTGCCCCGTAACTCTTGAACCGTAGATCGGAAAATGAAAATTATTTTTTCCCTGGATTCCTTGGGTCAAGACGCATCTCCGCATATAGGCCACGCCCATTTGCGTATGGATAGATTTTCCGCCATCTTGAATTTTCTCCAAAACACACTTTTTGCTCCTTTTCCTACATATTTTCTTCAAATGTCTTAAAAACCGGTACACATGATCTATGAAGCCACGCGATAAACATAGTCAAAGGATATTTTGATAGTCCATACCGTTCGTTCGTAACACGCTTCCAAAGTTAGCGGGAGGGGCCCGTTTCACAAACGATAGCCATAAATCACAAACAATAAGTCGAGTCACCACCGAATTTCAACCACAGGTCGGGGGCGGCATACTCAACTAATCCCCAAAAGCATTTCCACTTCGACCCATAGGGGGCGTCACAAACGCGCGAAACGTAACCGTTTCGTGCCAGAACGCGTTTTTCAGGGGGACCGACCCTCTCAAAACGAAACACGGACGACTCGGCGGACGGTCTCACGGTCCGAACCGCCGCACAAGGTTGCGCATTTAGCGAGCTGCAGGCACACTTGTCAAAATTGACTCTGTCAATTCTAGTGTTGAATCTACAAGCACACTTTCCCAAAGTTTGGCACGCTACTCCTCCCACAGTTTTTGCACCACACACTCGCGCCATATGTCAAATCGACCGGCTTACTCGGGAATCGTGTGCTAGTAACTTGCTAAGAGAAAGGTTCTATAGTTTAATTGATATTAATTTATTAGTGAATTAATTTTCCCCATTGACTTATAATGGGAATCGCAAAAACTCACATTCAATTATTTTTCCCTCGCAAACCATAGGGGCTACAGTTTCAAGACTTGGAGAGGAGGTTCATAATGATTTCAAGGATTAAATAAAAAATAATCGTGTCATTTGGCCTCATGGTGGCGCTATAACAGCCCAGTTTACGTTTTGGCCTTTAACTGTTGAACCGTAGGTCGGAAAATTAAAATTATTTTTTCCCTGGATTCCTTGGGTCAAGACGCATCTCCCCATATAGGCCCCGCCCATTTGCGTAGGGATAGATTTTCCCCCATCTTGAATTTTCTCCAAAACACACTTTTTGCTCCTTTTCCTACATATTCTCGTCAAATGTCTTAAAAATCTGTACACATGATCTATGAAGCCATGCAATAAACATAGTCAAAGGATATTTCGATAGTCCATACCGTTCGTTCGTAACGCGCTTCCAAAGTTAGCGGGAGGGGCTCGTTTCGCAAACAATAGCCATAAATCACAAACAATAGGTCGAGTCAACACTGAATTTCAACCACGGGTCGGGGGTGGCATACTCAACGAATCCCCAAAAGCATTTCCACTTCGACCACTAGGGGGCGTCACAAACGCGCGAAACGTAACCGTTTCGTGCCAGAACGCGTTTCTCACGGGGACCGACACTCTCACAACGAAACGCAGACGACTTGGCGGATGGTCTCACAGTCCAAACCGCTGCACAAGGTCACGCACTGCAGGCACACTTGTCAAAATTGACTCTGTCAATTCTAGTATTGACTTTACAACCGCACTCTCTAAACTTCGGCACGCTACTCCTCCCACAGTTTTTGCACCACACACTCGCGCCATATGTCAAAACGACCGGCTTACTCGGGAATCGTGTGCTAGTAACTTGCTAAGAGAAAGGTTCTATAGTTTAATTGATATTAATTTATTAGTGAATTATTTTTTCCCCATTGACTTATAATGGGACAATAAAAAAAGTCACATTCAAGTATTTTTCTCTCGCAAACCATAGGGGCTACAGTTTCAAACCTCGGAGAGGAGATTCATAATGATTTTAAGAATAAATTGAAAAATAATTACACCACTCATCCTCATGGTGGCGCTATAACAGCCCACTTTACGTTTTGGCCTGTAACTGTTGAACCGTAGATCGGAAAATTAAAATTCTTTTTTCCCTGGATTCCTTGGTTCATGACGCATCTCCCCATATAGGCCCCGCCCATTTGCGTATGGATAGATTTTCCGCCATCTTGAATTTTCTCCAAAACACACTTTTTGCTCCTTTTCCTACATATTTTCTTCAAATGTCTTAAAAACCGGTACACGTGATCCCTGAAGCCACGCGATAAACATAGTCAAAGTATATTTCGATAGTCCGTACCGTTCGTTCGTAACGCGCTTCCAAAGTTTGCGGGAGGGGCCCGTTTCGCAAACACTAGCTATAAATCACAAACAATAGGTCGAGTCAACAGTGAATTTCAACCACAGGTCGGGGGTGGCATACTCAACGGATCCCCAAAAGCATTTCCACTTCGACCCCTAGGGGGCGTCACAAACGCGCGAAACGTAACCGTTTCGTGCCAGAACGCGTTTTTCACGGGGACCGAACCTCTCGCAACAAAACGCGGACGACTCGGCGGACGGTCTCGCGGTCCGAACCGCCGCACGAGGTCGCGCGTTTAGCGCGCTGCAGGCACACTTGTAAAAATTGACTCTGTCAATTCTAGTTAAGTGTGCCTATGCATAGCATGGGGACACTTATTGTTCTTGCTCATATTTATTTATTTAAGTCTGTCCATGCAATTCCCCAAAAGTTTGGCACGCTACTCCTCCCACAGTTTTTGCACCACACACTCCCGCCATATGTCAAATTGATCGGCTTGCTCGGGAATGGTGTGCTATCAAGTTGCTAAGAGAAAGGTTCTATAGTTTAATTGATATTAATTTATTAGTGAATTAATTTCCCCCATTGACTTATAATGGGAATCGCATTCAATTATTTTTTTCTCGCAAACCATAGGGGCTACAGTTTCAAGACTTGGAGAGGAGGTTCATAATGATTGTAAGAATTAATCAAAAAATAATTACATCACTCGGCCTCATGGTGGCGCTATAACGGCCAACTTTACGTTTTGCCTTGTAACTCATGAACCGTAGGTCGGAAAATTTAAATTATTTTTTCCCCGGATTCCTTGGGTCAAGACGCATCTCCGCATATAGGCCACGCCCATTTGCGTATGGGTAGATTTTCCGCCATCTTGAATTTTCTCCAAAACACACTTTTTGCTCCTTTTCCTACATATTTTCTTCAAATGTCTTAAAAACCGGTACACATGATCTATGAAGCCACGCGATAAACATAGTCAAAGGATATTTCGATAGTCCATACCGTTCGTTCGTAACACGCTTCCAAAGTTAGCGGGAGGGGCCCGTTTCACAAACGATAGCCATAAATCACAAACAATAAGTCGAGTCACCACCGAATTTCAACCACAGGTCGGGGGCGGCATACTCAACTAATCCCCAAAAGCATTTCCACTTCGACCCATAGGGGGCGTCACAAACGCGCGAAAGGTAACCGTTTCGTGCCAGAACGCGTTTTTCAGGGGGACCGACCCTCTCAAAACGAAACACGGACGACTCGGCGGACGGTCTCACGGTCCGAACCGCCGTACAAGGTCGCGCATTTAGCGAGCTGCAGGCACACTTGTCAAAATTGACTCTGTCAATTCTAGTTAAGTGTGCCTATGCATAGCATGGGCAGACTTATTGTTATCGCTCATATTTATTTATTTACTTACTTAAGTCTGTCCATACTTTTCCCCAAAGTTTGGCACGCTACTCCTCCCACAGTTTTTGCACCATACACTCGCGCCATATGTCAAATCGACCGGCTTACTCGGGAATGGTGTGCTATCAAGTTGCTAAGAGAAAGGTTCTATAGTTTAATTGATATTAATTTATTAGTGAATTAATTTTCCCCATTGACTTATAATGGGAATCGCATTCAATTATTTTTCTCTCGCAAACCATAGGGGCTACAGTTTCAAGACTTGGAGAGGAGGTTCATAATGATTGTAAGAATTAATCAAAAAATAATGACATCACTCGGCCTCATGGTGGCGCTATAACGGCCAACTTTACGTTTTGCCCCGTAACTCTTGAACCGTAGGTCGGAAAATGAAAATTATTTTTTCCCTGGATTCCTTGGGTCATGACGCATCTCCCCATATAGGCCACGCCCATTTGCGTATGGATAGATTTTCCGCCATCTTGAATTTTGTCCAAAACACACTTTTTGCTCCTTTTCCTACATATTTTCTTCAAATGTCTTAAAAACCGGTACACATGATCTATGAAGCCACGCAATAAACATAGTCAAAGGATATTTCGATAGTCCGTACCGTTTGTTCGTAACGCGCTTCCAAAGTTAGCGGGAGGGGCCCGTTTCACAAACGATAGCCATAAATCACAAACAATAAGTCGAGTCACCACCGAATTTCAACCACAGGTCGGGGGTGGCATACTCAACGAATCCCCAAAAGCATTTCCACTTCGACCCCTAGGGGGCGTCACAAACGCGCAAAAGGTAACCGTTTCGTGCCGGAACGCGTTTTTCACGGGGACCGACCCTCTCACAACGAAACGCGGACGACTCGGCGGACGGTCTCACGGTCCGAACCGCCGCACGGGGTCGCGCATTTAGCGCGCTGCAGGCACACTTGTCAAAATTGACTCTGTCAATTCTAGTATTGACTTTACAAGCGCACTCTCTAAACTTCGGCACGCTACTCCTCCCACAGTTTTTGCACCACACACTCGCGCCATATGTCAAAACGACCGGCTTACTCGGGAATCGTGTGCTAGTAACTTGCTAAGAGAAAGGTTCTATAGTTTAATTGATATTAATTTATTAGTGAATTAATTTTTCCCAATTGACTTATAATGGGACAATGCAAAAAGTCACATTCAAGTATTTTTCTCTCGCAAACCATAGGGGCTACAGTTTCAAACCTCGGAGAGGAGATTCATAATGATTTTAAGAATAAATTGAAAAATAATTACACCACTCATCCTCATGGTGGCGCTATAACGGCTCACTTTACGTTTTGCCCCGTAACTCTTGAACCGTAGATCGGAAAATGAAAATTTTTTTTTCCCTGGCTTCCTTGGGTCAAGACGCATCTCCCCATATAGGCCACGCCCATTTGCGTAGGGATAGATTTTCCGCCATCTTGAATTTTCTCCAAAACACACTTTTTGCTCCTTTTCCTACATATTTTCTTCAAATGTCTTAAAAACCGGTACACATGATCTATGAAGCCACGCAATAAACATAGTCAAAGGATATTTTGATAGTCCATACCGTTCGTTCGTAACGCGCTTCCAAAGTTAGCGGGAGGGGCCCGTTTGGCAAAAAATTGCCCTAACTCACAAACAAAAGGTCGCGTCGACACTAAATTTCAACCACAGGTTGCGGGTGGCATACTCAACAGATCCCCAAAAGCATTTCCACTTCGACTCATAGGGGGCGTCACAAACGCGCGAAACGTAACCGTTACGTGCCAGAACGCGTTTTTCAGGGGGAACGACCCTCTCAAGGGCACAAAGTATCAATGAAGTATTAAAAGTAAATGTACTCATTAAGAATATAAAAGTACTCATTATGAAGTAAAACATATTTGAGTGAAAGTACTCAAAAATACCAAAGAGTAAAAGTATTGTTAAAGTATCAAAAGTAATCATTGTGAAGTAAAAGTATATTTGAGTAAATGTACTCAAAATACCAAAGAGTATAAGTAAAAATGCCAAAGAGTAAAAGTATTGTTAGTATTAAAATGTATTCATCATCTGATCCACAAGCTCACATGCAGCCTTGTAGATCGGCTGTTTTTATTGTTTTATTTTTTAAATTGTTTCCCCCTGACTTAGTCTTTTCTAGGATCACCTTTTAGTTGAGCTTGTACCAGTGACTGTACTGTCAATGACACTGTATACCTATGACAGTCATATATCAATAATTAGTTCATTCGTGAATGACTTCCCTGTGGAAATAAGCCAAAAACATTACTAGGATCTCCTTTTAGTTGAGCTTGTACCAAATCATGTTTATTACGTATCTATCTATCTATCTTCCTAAGTCACATGCATTCACATTGCACTGAACGAACGAACGCACGCACGCACGCACGCTGCGCAGGTCAGCTCAGCAGCTGGCTTTTTTTTTGTTTGTTTTTTTTGTAAAGCTCCAGCCAGAGTCAGGCGCCGAGGTGGCGGGACGGCACCAAGCCGGACTTGCGTGCTCAGGCAGCGGCCGAAGGCCGCTGCCCCCTCTCACCCCCTGGAAGTGCGGTAGGCTGGAAGCCTCTAGAACCTATCTGTAGGTCCCCGTCCATAGATGTCGCTCTATCCAAGAAATTCTCCGTCAGTGAGTCACCTGACACACCAGGAACTGCTGCTGCTGCACATTCAATTATTTTTCTCTCGCAAACCATAGGGGCTACAGTTTCAAGACTTGGAGAGGAGGTTCATAATGATTTCAAGGATTAAATAAAAAATAATAGTGTCATTTGGCCTCATGGTGGCGCTATAACAGCCCACTTTACGTTTTGGCCTGTAACTGTTGAACCGTAGGTCGGAAAATTAAAATTCTTTTTTCCCTGGATTCCCTGGGTCAAGACGCATCTCTCGATATAGGCCCCGCCCATTTGCGTAGGGATAGATTTTCCGCCATCTTGAATTTTCTCCAAAACACACTTTTTGCTCCTTTTCCTACATATTTTCTTCAAATGTCTTAAAAACCGGTACACATGATCTATGAAGCCACGCGATAAACATAGTCAAAGGATATTTCGATAGTCCATACCGTTCGTTCGTAATGCGCTTCCAAACTTAGCGGGAGGGGCACGTTTCGCAAACAATAGCCATAAATCACAAACAATAGGTCGAGTCAACACCGAATTTCAACCACAGGTCGGGGGTGGCATACTCAACGGATCCCCAAAAGCATTTCCACTTCGACCCCTAGGGGGCGTCACAAACGCGCGAAACGTAACCGTTTCGTGCCAGAACGCGTTTTTCACGGGGACCGACCCTCTCGCAACGAAACGCGGACGACTCGGCGGACGGTCTCACCGTCCGAACCGCCGCACGAGGTCGCGCGTTTAGCGCGCTGCAGGCACACTTGTCAAAATTGACTCTGTCAATTCTAGTTAAGTGTGCCTATGCATAGCATGGGCAGACTTATTGTTATCGCTCATATTTACTTACTTAAGTCTGTCCATACTTTTCCCCAAAGTTTGGCACGCTACTCCTCCCACAGTTTTTGCACCACACACTCGCGCCATATGTCAAATCGACCGGCTTACTCGGGAATGGTGTGCTATCAAGTTGCTAAGAGAAAGGTTCTATAGTTTAATTGATATTAATTTATTAGTGAATTAATTTTCCCCATTGACTTATAATGGGAATCGCATTCAATTATTTTTCTCTCGCAAACCATAGGGGCTACAGTTTCAAGACTTGGAGAGGAGGTTCATAATGATTGTAAGAATTAATCAAAAAATAATGACATCACTCGGCCTCATGGTGGCGCTATAACGGCCAACTTTACGTTTTGCCCCGTAACTCTTGAACCGTAGGTCGGAAAATGAAAATTATTTTTTCCCTGGATTCCTTGGGTCATGACGCATCTCCCCATATAGGCCACGCCCATTTGCGTATGGATAGATTTTCCGCCATCTTGAATTTTGTCCAAAACACACTTTTTGCTCCTTTTCCTACATATTTTCTTCAAATGTCTTAAAAACCGGTACACATGATCTATGAAGCCACGCGATAAACATAGTCAAAGGATATTTCGATAGTCCATACCGTTTGTTCGTAACGCGCTTCCAAAGTTAGCGGGAGGGGCCCGTTTCACAAACGATAGCCATAAATCACAAACAATAAGTCGAGTCACCACCGAATTTCAACCACAGGTCGGGGGTGGCATACTCAACGAATCCCCAAAAGCATTTCCACTTCGACCCCTAGGGGGCGTCACAAACGCGCCAAACGTAACCGTTTCGTGGCAGAACGCGTTTCAGACACAGGCATTGCGATTGAGCTGTGCTGTACTTTACTGCACTGTATTGTACTGTACCGTACCGTACTGTATTGTACTCTGTCTTCTGTACTGTACTGTACTGTACTGTACTGTACTGTACTGTACTGTACTGTACTGTACTGTACCTTACTCTGCTGTAGTGTACTGTACCTTACTGTATTGTAGTGTACTGTATCTTCTGTACTGTCTGTGCTGTAGCTTACTGTGCTGTAGTGTACTGTACCTTGACGACTCGGCGGACGGTCTCACGCACGGTCCGAACCGCCGCACGGGGTCGCGCATTTAGCGCGCTGCAGGCACACTTGTCAAAATTGACCCTGTCAATTCTAGTTAAGTGTGCCTATGCATAGCATGGGCAGACTTATTGTTATCACTCATACTTAAGCCAGACATGGACACACACATGTATTTCCCCAAAGTTTGGCACGCTACTCCTCCCACAGTTTTTGCACCACACACTTGCGCCATATGTCAAATCGACCGGCTTACGCGGGAATCGTGTGCTATCAACTTGCTAAGAGAAAGGTTCTATAGTTTAATTGATATGAATTTATTAAGAAATTAATTAACCCTTACCTGTCCCCATTGACTTATAATGGGAATCGCATTCAATAATTTTTCTCTCGCAAACCATAGGGGCTACAGTTTCAAGACTCAGAGAGGAGGTTCATAATGATTACAAGGAATAAATAAAAAATAATAGCGTCATTTGGCCTCATGGTGGCGCTATAACAGCCCAGTGTACGTTTTGGCCTGTAACTGTTGAACCGTAGGTCGGAAAATTAAACTTATTTTTTCCCCGGATTCCTTGGGCCAAGACGCATCTCCCCATATAGGCCACGCCCATTTGCGCCAGGATAGATTTTCCGCCATCTTGAATTTTCTCCGAAACACACTTTTTGCTCCTTTTCCTACATATTTTCTTCAAATGTCTTAAAAACCGGTACACGTGATCTATGAAGCCACGCGATAAACATAGTCAAAGGATATTTCGATAGTCTATACCGTTCATTCGTAACGTGCTTCCAAAGTTAGCGGGAGGGGCCCGTTTTGCAAACAATAGCCATAAATCACAAACAAAAGGTCCATTCAACACTGAATTTCAACCACAGTTCGGGGGTGGCATACTCAACGAATCCCAAAAAGCATTTCCACTTGGCCACATGGTGGCGCTATAACGGACCGCTTGCCTCGTAACTCTTGAACCGTAGGTCACAGAATTACAATTCTTTTTTCCCTGGATTCCTTGGGTCACGACGCATCTCTCCATATAGGATACGCCAATTTGCACATGGGAAGATTTTCCGCCATCTTGAATTTTCTCCTAAACACACTTTTTACTCCTTTTGCTACAAATTTTCTTCAAATGTCTTAAAAACCGGTACACATGATCTTTAAAGCCATGCGATAAACATAGTCAAAGGATATCTCGATAATCCGTACCGTTCGTTCGTAACACGCTTCCAAAGTTAGCGGGAGGGGCCCGTTCGCTAACAATAGCCATAAATCACAAACAATAGGTCGAGTCAACACTGAATTTCAACCACAGGTCGGGGGTGGCATACTCAACGGATCCCCAAAAGCATTTCCACTTCGACCCCTAGGGGGCGTCACAAACACGCAAAACGTAACCGTTTCGTGCCAGAACGCGTTTTTCAGGGGGACCGACCCTCTCACAACGAAACGCGGACGACTCGGCGGACGGTCTCACGGTCCGAACCGCCGCACAAGGTCGCGCATTTAGCGAGCTGCACTGCAGGCACACTTGTCAAAATTGACCATGTCAATTCTAGTTAAGTGTGCCTATGCATAGCATGGGCAGACTTATTGTTATCACTCATACTTAAGCCAGACACACACACATGTATTTCCCCAAAGTTTGGCACGCTACTCCTCCCACAGTTTTTGCACCACACACTCGCGCCATATGTCAAATCGATGGGCTTACGCGGGAATGGTGTGCTAGTAAGTTGCTAAGAGAAAGGTTCTATAGTTTAATTGATATGAATTTATTAGTGAATTAATTAACCCTTACCTGTCCCCATTGAGTTATAATGGGAATCGCATTCAATTATTTTTCTCTCGCAAACCATAGGGGCTACAGTTTCAAGACTCGGAGAGGAGGTTCATAATGATTACAAGGAATAAATAAAAAATAATAGCGTCATTTGACCTCATGGTGGCGCTATAACAGCCCAGTGTACGTTTTGGCCTGTAACTGTTGAACCGTAGGTCGGAAACTTAAACTTATTTTTTCCCCGGATTCCTTGGGCCAAGACGCATCTCCCCATATAGGCCACGCCCATTTGCGCCAGGATAGATTTTCCGCCATCTTGAATTTTCTCCGAAACACACTTTTTGCTCCTTTTCCTACATATTTTCTTCAAATGTCTTAAAAACCGGTACACGTGATCTATGAAGCCACGCGATAAACATAGTCAAAGGATATTTTGATAGTCAATACCCTTCGTTCGTAACGCGCTTCCAAAGTTAGCGGGAGGGGCCCGTTTCGCAAACAAAAGCCATAAATCACAAACAATAGGTCGAGTCAACACTGAATTTCAACCACAGGTTGGGGGTGGCATACTCAACGAATGCCCAAAAGCATTTCCACTTCGACCCCTAGGGGGCGTCACAAACGCGAGAAACGTAACCGCTTCGTGCCAGAACGCGTTTTTCACGGGGACCGACCCTCTCACAACGAAACACAGACGACTCGGAGGATGGTCTCACAGTTTGAACTGCTTGCTTCCTTACTGTAGTGTACTGTACTGTACTGTACCTTAGTGTGCTGTACTGTACTTTACTGTACTGTACTGTACTGTATGTTATTGTACTGTGCTATACCTTACTGTGCTGTACCTTACTGCACTGTACTGTACTTAACCTTACTGTGCTGTACTTTACTGCACTGTATTGTACTGTACCGTACCTGCACTGTATTGCACTGTACCGTACCTTACTGTATTGTCAGTGTTGTACCCGAACGCGTTCAAAGAACGATCGTTCATGAACACGTTCATATTTTGGGCGAACGTGAACTGAACGTAATTGTTTTCGCTTGATGAACGATATTGTCGAACGCGGTCATTCTGACGCCCGTGAACGACGTTCGTCGGCGTTCGTCGGCCGTTCATGCGGCGGTCCGCGCCTCCGCGGTCGTCTGTCCTCTGCTCCTCTCGTCTCTCTTTTCATTCACGTGCTCCAATAGTAGGCACTGCACGCAGCAGTGCCTCGTGAACGTTCGTCGGAGGCTCCGTTGATATGCAGTGCTGTCTACTCTGCACTCTGCTCCTGCACTGTGTGTGTGTGTGTGTGTGTGTGTGTGTGTGTGTGTGTGTGTGTGTGTGTGTGTGTGTGTGTGTGTGTGAATCTCCTCCTCGTCTCGCAAGCCTGACTGACTATACTTTGTCCTATGTGTGTTGCACGGCGAGAATATCTGATCTGCAAGCTCACAACGCGTCGCATCCACGAGACAACGTGAGCTTGTAGATCAGCTATTTTAACCAACGCGGATCATGCTGTGCACGGTTTAGAAACGTCTGCCTTCTAGTGGGGTTCCTTGTACATGTAACTTTTTGTTTTTTTCTAGTGGGGTTCCCTGTACATGTAATTTTTTGTTTTCATTTCAAATGTGTGTTAAAGTTTCTTTCACTTCCAATTTGTAGATTATGGTCTATAGCACAATTTTGGTTAGAGTATCAAGACAGTAGATTGAAGAAAAATATATTTTTTGCCCTATTACCAAAATCGGAATTGTGTTTTTTGAACAATGTCTTAGTTTTCCCACAACTGCTGTGTAATATATATATTATTTTGTATTGCTATATCAAGTCAATACTGTGTGGGGAATCAATTGGAGTCAAATATTTGTTTTTGAATATTATGATATTTCACACAATGAGACAATAACATGGTTATTACATGCAGTCCTTCACAATAAGGGTGCAGGAAGACTGATGTTGTGGGCACCTCAATGTTAAGTTGGATGAAATTATTGCTGTGTGTGTTTCTATATAATATGGGTTGAGTCAATAATTTTGACAAATAATAGCATGCAGAAACGTCTAAACATTTATATAATATATAAATGTTTAGGTCTATATATATAATATATATATATATAGACCTTTATATATTTTTTCCCCTTTTTTTTGAATTGCCAAAAGTATAAAAAAAAAATATGGTTAAAAAAAGAACTAAAAAAGAACTATGTAGTTCATTTTGGGGAACCATGAACTTTAGTTCATAATGGGGAATTATGAACTAAAAATGAACTAGTTCATTTTAGAAGTTCTGAACTTGAACTTGAACTAGTTCATTTTTAAAGTGAACTTTCCCAACACTGTGTATTGTACTGTATCTTCTGTACTGTACTGTACTGTACTGTACCGTACCTTACTGTGCTGTAGTGTACAGTACCTTACTGTATTGTAGTGTACTGTATCTTCTGTACTGTTCTGTGCTGTACCTTACTGTGCCGTAGTGTACTGTACCTTGACTTGGCGGATTGTCTCACCGTCCAAACCGCTGCACAAGGTCGCGCACTGCAGGCACACTTGTCAAAATTGACTCTGTCAATTCTAGTTAAGTGTGCCTATGCATAGCATGGGCAGACTTATTGTTATCGCTCATATTTACTTACTTAAGTCTGTCCATACTTTTCCCCAAAGTTTGGCACGCTACTCCTCCCACAGTTTTTGCACCACACACTCGCGCCATATGTCAAATCGACCGGCTTACTCGGGAATGGTGTGCTATCAAGTTGCTAAGAGAAAGGTTCTATAGTTTAATTGATATTAATTTATTAGTGAATTAATTTTCCCCATTGACTTATAATGGGAATCGCATTCAATTATTTTTCTCTCGCAAACCATAGGGGCTACAGTTTCAAGACTTGGAGAGGAGGTTCATAATGATTGTAAGAATTAATCAAAAAATAATGACATCACTCGGCCTCATGGTGGCGCTATAACGGCCAACTTTACGTTTTGCCCCGTAACTCTTGAACCGTAGGTCGGAAAATGAAAATTATTTTTTCCCTGGATTCCTTGGGTCATGACGCATCTCCCCATATAGGCCACGGCCATTTGCGTATGGATAGATTTTCCGCCATCTTGAATTTTGTCCAAAACACACTTTTTGCTCCTTTTCCTACATATTTTCTTCAAATGTCTTAAAAACCGGTACACATGATCTATGAAGCCACGCGATAAACATAGTCAAAGGATATTTCGATAGTCCATACCGTTTGTTCGTAACGCGCTTCCAAAGTTAGCGGGAGGGGCCCGTTTCACAAACGATAGCCATAAATCACAAACAATAAGTCGAGTCACCACCGAATTTCAACCACAGGTCGGGGGTGGCATACTCAACGAATCCCCAAAAGCATTTCCACTTCGACCCCTAGGGGGCGTCACAAACGCGCCAAACGTAACCGTTTCGTGGCAGAACGCGTTTCAGACACAGGCATTGCGATTGAGCTGTGCTGTACTTTACTGCACTGTATTGTACTGTACCGTACCGTACTGTATTGTACTCTGTCTTCTGTACTGTACTGTACTGTACTGTACTGTACTGTACTGTACTGTACTGTACTGTACCTTACTCTGCTGTAGTGTACTGTACCTTACTGTATTGTAGTGTACTGTATCTTCTGTACTGTCTGTGCTGTAGCTTACTGTGCTGTAGTGTACTGTACCTTGACGACTCGGCGGACGGTCTCACGCACGGTCCGAACCGCCGCACGGGGTCGCGCATTTAGCGCGCTGCAGGCACACTTGTCAAAATTGACTCTGTCAATTCTAGTATTGACTTTACAAGCGCACTCTCTAAACTTCGGCACGCTACTCCTCCCACAGTTTTTGCACCACACACTCGCGCCATATGTCAAAACGACCGGCTTACTCGGGAATGGTGTGCTAGTAACTTGCTAAGAGAAAGGTTCTATAGTTTAATTGATATTAATTTATTAGTGAATTAATTTTTCCCCATCGACTTATAATGGGACAATGCAAAAAGTCACATTCAAGTATTTTTCTCTCGCAAACCATAGGGGCTACAGTTTCAAACCTCGGAGAGGAGATTCATAATGATTTTAAGAATAAATTGAAAAATAATTACACCACTCATCCTCATGGTGGCGCTATAACGGCTCACTTTACGTTTTGCCCCGTAACTCTTGAACCGTAGATCGGAAAATGAAAATTATTTTTTCCCTGGCTTCCTTGGGTCAAGACGCATCTCCCCATATAGGCCACGCCCATTTGCGTAGGGATAGATTTTCCGCCATCTTGAATTTTCTCCAAAACACACTTTTTGCTCCTTTTCCTACATATTTTCTTCAAATGTCTTAAAAACCGGTACACATGATCTATGAAGCCACGCAATAAACATAGTCAAAGGATATTTTGATAGTCCATACCGTTCGTTCGTAACGCGCTTCCAAAGTTAGCGGGAGGGGCCCGTTTGGCAAAAAATTGCCCTAACTCACAAACAATAGGTCGAGTCACCACTGAATTTCAACCACAGGTCGGGGGTGGCATACTCAACGGATCCCCAAAAGCATTTCCACTTCGACCCCTAGGGGGCGTCACAAACGCGCCAAACGAAACCGTTTCGTGCCAGAACGCGTTTTTCGAGGGGACCGACCCTCTCACGACGAAACGCGGACGACTCGGCGGACGGTCTCGCGGTCCGAACCGCCGCACGAGGTCGCGCATTTAGCGCGCTGCAGGCACACTTGTCAAAATTGACTCTGTCAATTCTAGTTAAGTGTGCCTATGCATAGCATGGGACACTTATTGTTCTCGCTCATATTTATTTATTTATTTATGTCTGTCCATACGATTCCCCAAAGTTTGGCACGCTACTCCTCCCACAGTTTTTGCAACACACACTCGCGCCATATGTCAAATCGACCGGCTTACTCGGGAATGGTGTGCTAGTAAGTTGCTAAGAGAAAGGTTCTATAGTTTAATTGATATTAATTTAATAGTGCATTAATTTCTCCCCATTGACTTATAATGGGAATGGCAAAAACTCACATTCATTTATTTTTCTCTCGCAAACCATAGGGGCTACAGTTTCAAGACTTGGTGAGGAGGTTCATAATGATTTCAAGGATTAAATAAAAAATAATAGTGTCATTTGGCCTCATGGTGGCGCTATAACAGCCCACTTTACGTTTTGGCCTGTAACTGTTGAACCGTAGGTGGGAAAATTAAAATTATTTTTTCCCTGGATTCCTTGGGTCAAGACGCATCTCCCGATATAGGCCACGCCCATTTGCGCCTGGATAGATTTTCCGCCATCTTGAATTTTCTCCAAAACACACTTTTTGTTCCTTTTCCGACATATTTTCTTCAAATTGCACAAAAAACGGTACACATGATCTATGAACCCATGCAATGAACATACTCAAGGGATATTGCGATAGTCCATTACGTTCGTTCGTAACGCGCTTCCAAAGTTAGCGGGAGGGGCCCGTTTCGCAAACGATAGCCATAAATCACAAACAATAGGTCCAGTCAACACTGAATTTCAACCACAGGTCGGGGGTGGCATACTCAACGATCCCCAAAAGCATTTCCAATTGGCCACATGGTGGCGCTATAACGGACCACTTGCCTCGTAACTCTTGAACCATAGGTCGGAGAATTAAAATTCTTTTTTCCCTGGATTCCTTGGGTCACGACGCATCTCTCCATATAGGACACGCCAATTTGCACATGGGAAGATTTTTCACCATTTCAAATTTTCTCCAAAACACACTTTTTGCTCCTTTTCCTACATATTATCTTCAAATGTCTTAAAAACCGGTACACATGATCTATGAAGCCACGCGATAAACATAGTCAAAGGATATTTCGATAGTCCGTACCGTTCGTTCGTAACGCGCTTCCAAAGTTAGCGGGAGGGGCCCGTTTCGCAAACGATAGCCATAAATCACAAACAATAGGTCGAGTCAACACTGAATTTCAACCACAGGTCGCGGGCGGCATACTCAACGATTCCCCAAAAGCATTTCCACTTCGACCCCTAGGGGGCGTCACAAACGCGTGAAACGTAACCGTTTCGTGCCAGAACGCGTTTTTCACGGGGACCGACCCTCTCACGACGAAACGCGGACGACTCGGCGGACGGTCTCACGGTCCGAACCGCCGCACGAGGTCGCGCATTTAGCGCGCTGCAGGCACACTTGTCAAAATTGACTCTGTCAATTCTAGTTAAGTGTGCCTATGCATAGCATGGGGACACTTATTGTTCTTGCTCATATTTATATATTTAAGTCTGTCCATGCAATTCCCCAAAAGTTTGGCACGCTACTCCTCCCACAGTTTTTGCACCACACACTCGCGCCATATGTCAAATTGATCGGCTTGCTCGGGAATGGTGTGCTATCAAGTTGCTAAGAGAAAGGTTCTATAGTTTAATTGATATTAATTTATTAGTGAATTAATTTCCCCCATTGACTTATAATGGGAATCGCATTCAATTATTTTTCTCTCGCAAACCATAGGGGCTACAGTTTCCAGACTTGGAGAGGAGGTTCATAATGATTGTAAGAATTAATAAAAAAATAATGACATCACTCGGCCTCATGGTGGCGCTATAACGGCCAACTTTACGTTTTGCCCCGTAACTCTTGAACCGTAGGTCGGAAAATGAAAATTATTTTTTCCCTGGATTCCTTGGGTCATGACGCATCTCCCCATATAGGCCACGCCCATTTGCGTATGGATAGATTTTCCGCCATCTTGAATTTTGTCCAAAACACACTTTTTGCTCCTTTTCCTACATATTTTCTTCAAATGTCTTAAAAACCGGTACACATGATCTATGAAGCCACGCGATAAACATAGTCAAAGGATATTTCGATAGTCCATACCGTTTGTTCGTAACGCGCTTCCAAAGTTAGCGGGAGGGGCCCATTTTACAAACGATAGCCATAAATCACAAATAATAAGTCGAGTCACCACCGAATTTCAACCACAGGTCGGGGGTG
Organism: Nannobrachium achirus; assembly: GCF_963921795.1. NCBI lineage: Eukaryota > Metazoa > Chordata > Actinopteri > Myctophiformes > Myctophidae > Nannobrachium > Nannobrachium achirus. The sequence continues at coordinate 36,267,164 of NC_137812.1, read as the reverse complement.
GCATACTCAACGAATCCCCAAAAGCATTTCCACTTCGACCCCTAGGGGGCGTCACAAACGCGCCAAACGTAACCGTTTCGTGGCAGAACGCGTTTCAGACACAGGCATTGCGATTGAGCTGTGCTGTACTTTACTGCACTGTATTGTACTGTACCGTACCGTACTGTATTGTACTCTGTCTTCTGTACTGTACTGTACTGTACTGTACTGTACTGTACTGTACTGTACTGTACTGTACCTTACTCTGCTGTAGTGTACTGTACCTTACTGTATTGTAGTGTACTGTATCTTCTGTACTGTCTGTGCTGTAGCTTACTTACGTGATCTATAAAGCCACGCGATAAACATAGTCAAAGGATATTTCGATAGTCCATACCGTTCGTTCGTAACGCGCTTCCAAAGTTAGCGGGAGGGGCCCGTTTGGCAAAAAATTGCCCTAACTCACAAACAAAAGGTCGAGTCGACACTAAATTTCAACCACAGGTTGCGGGTGGCATACTCAACGGATCCCCAAAAGCATTTCCACTTCGACCCCTAGGGGGCGTCACAAACGCGCGAAACGTAACCGTTTCATGCCAGAACGCGTTTTTCACGGGGACCGACCCTCTCACGACGAAACGCAGACGACTCGGCGGACGGTCTCACAGTCCAAACCGCCGCACAAGGTCGCGCATTTAGCGAGCTGCAGGCACACTTGTCAAAATTGACTCTGTCAATTCTAGTTAAGTGTGCCTATGCATAGCATGGGCAGACTTATTGTTATCGCTCATATTTATTTATTTACTTACTTAAGTCTGTCCATACTTTTCCCCAAAGTTTGGCACGCTACTCCTCCCACAGTTTTTGCACCACACACTCGCGCCATATGTCAAATCGACCGGCTTACTCGGGAATGGTGTGCTATCAAGTTGCTAAGAGAAAGGTTCTATAGTTTAATTGATATTAATTTATTAGTGAATTAATTTTCCCCATTGACTTATAATGGGAATCGCATTCAATTATTTTTCTCTCGCAAACCATAGGGGCTACAGTTTCAAGACTTGGAGAGGAGGTTCATAATGATTGTAAGAATTAATCAAAAAATAATGACATCACTCGGCCTCATGGTGGCGCTATAACGGCCAACTTTACGTTTTGCCCCGTAACTCTTGAACCGTAGGTCGGAAAATGAAAATTATTTTTTCCCTGGATTCCTTGGGTCAAGACGCATCTCCCCATATAGGCCACGCCCATTTGCGTATGGATAGATTTTCCGCCATCTTGAATTTTCTCCAAAACACACTTTTTGCTCTTTTTCCTACATATTTTCTTCAAATGTCTCAAAAACCGGTACACATGATCTATGAAGCCACGCGATAAACATAGTCAAAGGATATTTTGATAGTCCATACCGTTCGTTCGTAACGCGCTTCCAAAGTTAGCGGGAGGGGCCCGTTTGGCAAAAAATTGCCCTAACTCACAAACAATAGGTCGAGTCACCACTGAATTTCAACCACAGGTCGGGGGTGGCATACTCAACGGATCCCCAAAAGCATTTCCACTTCGACCCCTAGGGGGCGTCACAAACGCGCCAAACGAAACCGTTTCGTGCCAGAACGCGTTTTTCGAGGGCACCGACCCTCTCACGACGAAACGCGGACGACTCGGCGGACGGTCTCGCGGTCCGAACCGCCGCACGAGGTCGCGCATTTAGCGCGCTGCAGGCACACTTGTCAAAATTGACTCTGTCAATTCTAGTTAAGTGTGCCTATGCATAGCATTGGCAGACTTATTGCAATCGCTCATATTTATTTATTTATGTCCATGCTTTTCCCCAAAGTTTGACACGCTACTCCTCCCACAGTTTTCGCGCCACACACTCGCGCCATATGTGAAATCGACCGGCTTACTCGGGAATCGTGTGCTAGTAACTTGCTAAGAGAAAGGTTCTATAGTTTAATTGATATTAATTTATTAGTGAATTAATTTCCCCCCATTGACTTATAATGGGAATCGCAAAAACTCAAATTCAATTATTTGTCTCTCGCAAACCATAGGGGCTAGAGTTTCAAGACTTGGAGAGGAGGTTCATAATGATTTCAAGGATTAAATAAAAAATAATAGTGTCATTTGGCCTCATGGTGGCGCTATAACAGCCCACTTTACGTTTTGGCCTGTAACTGTTGAACCGTAGGTCGGAAAATTAAAATTATTTTTTCCCTGGATTCCTTGGGTCAAGACGCATCTCCAGATATAGGCCACGCCCATTTGCGCCAGGATAGATTTTCCGCCATCTTGAATTTTCTCCAAAACACACTTTTTGTTCCTTTTCCGACATATTTTCTTCAAATTGCACAAAAAACGGTACACATGATCTATGAACCCATGCAATGAACATACTCAAGGGATATTGCGATAGTCCATTACGTTCGTTCGTAACGCGCTTCCAAAGTTAGCGGGAGGGGCCCGTTTTGCAAACAATAGCCATAAATCACAAACAAAAGGTCCAGTCAACACTGAATTTCAACCACAGGTCGGGGGTGGCATACTCAACGATCCCCAAAAGCATTTCCAATTGGCCACATGGTGGCGCTATAACGGACCACTTGCCTCGTAACTCTTGAACCGTAGGTCGGAGAATTAAAATTATTTTTTCCCTGGATTCCTTGGGTCACGACGCATCTCTCCATATAGGACACGCCAATTTGCACATGGGAAGATTTTTCACCATTTCGAATTTTCTCCAAAAGACACTTTTTGCTCCTTTTCCTACATATTTTCTTCAAATGTCTTAAAAACCGGTACACGTGATCTATGAAGCCATGCGATAAACATAGTCAAAGGATATTTCGATAGTCCATACCGTACCTTCGTAACGCGCTGCCAAAGTTAGCGGGAGGGGCCCGTTTCGCAAACGATAGCCATAAATCACAAACAATAGGTCGAGTCAACACTGAATTTCAACCACAGGTCGGGGGTGGCATACTCAACGAATCCCCAAAAGCATTTCCACTTCGACCCCTAGGGGGCGTCACGAACGCGCGAAACGTAACCGTTTCGTGCCGGAACGCGTTTTTCACGGGGACCGACCCTCTCACAACGAAACGCAGACAACTTGGCGGATGGTCTCACCGTCCAAACCGCTACACAAGGTCGTGCATTGCAGGCACACTTGTCAAAATTGACTCTGTCAATTCTAGTATTGACTTTACAAGCGCACTCTCTAAACTTCGGCACGCTACTCCTCCCACAGTTTTTGCACCACACACTCGCGCCATATGTCAAAACGACCGGCTTACTCGGGAATGGTGTGCTAGTAAGTTGCTAAGAGAAAGGTTCTATAGTTTAATTGATATTAATTTATTAGTGAATTAATTTTTCCCCATTGAGTTATAATGGGACAATGCAAAAAGTCACATTCAAGTATTTTTTTCTCGCAAACCATAAAGGCTACAGTTTCAAACCTCAGAGAGGAGATTCATAATGATTTTAAGAATAATTTGAAAAATAATTACACCACTCATCCTCATGGTGGTGCTATAACGGCTCACTTTACGTTTTGCCCCGTAACTCTTGAACCGTAGATCGGAAAATGAAAATTATTTTTTCCCTGGATTCCTTGGGTCAAGACGCATCTCCGCATATAGGCCACGCCCATTTGCGTATGGATAGATTTTCCGCCATCTTGAATTTTCTCCAAAACACACTTTTTGCTCCTTTTCCTACATATTTTCTTCAAATGTCTTAAAAACCGGTACACGTGATCTATGAAGCCATGCGATAAACATAGTCAAAGGATAGTTCGATAGTCCTTACCATTCGTTCGTAACGGCCTTCCAAAGTTAGCGGGAGGGGCCCGTTTCGCAAACGAGAGCCATAAATCACAAACAAAAGGTCGAGTCAACACTGAATTTTAACCACAGGTCGCGGGTGGCATACTCAACGTTTCCCCAAAAGCATTTCCACTTCGACCCCTAGGGGGCGTCACAAACGCGCGAAACGTAAACATATTACTTAGACAAAATCTCTGGACTTTGAGCTTTAACTCAAAAAACACCATAATAGTTCTGTTCAATATTACAATGGGAATCCATTAAGAATGTCTTACTCTACCTCTGATAACATCTTTGTAAGATTTTACTGTACAAAAGTGGAGTAATATAGCTTTAAAGTCACTACAAAAACACATTATTAGAAGGTGGAGTAATATAGCTTTAAAGTCACTACAAAAACATGCGACTTAGTCAAAATCTCTGGACTTTGAGATTTAACTGAAAAAACACCATAATATTTCTGTTCACTATTACAACGGCAATCCCCTAAGAACGTCCTACTGTACCTCTGATAACATTTTGGTAACATTTTACTGTACAAAAGTGGAGTAATATAGCTTTAAAGTCACTACAAAAACACATTACTTAGAGAAGTAGCAGTGTCGGAAAAGGTGTTATAAAAAGCGGCCTGAAGGTGGCGCTAGAATAGGGGCATGTGAGAAATGAGGGGTGGGGTGTCCGCGTTGCCGTGGCGGACGAATAGGTACCGGCCCCGGCTCTCCCGGACGCTGCTAGGCCGAGTTACGGCATTTTATGTGTGCTGCAGTGGCAGGGGGTCCTCCACTGGGGGCGCCACCACTTTTGCATCCGTTCTGGAGCACCAGGAGTGGGTGGTCCCAAGGAAATGGCCGTGAGCAGCCCCGTTGGGGTGTTCATTTGGTCATTTTTGCACATTTGGTCATGTGTTACATCTGGGGGTCCCCCAGGGACCTGGGGGTCCCTGGGGCTCCGGGGGTCCTTGGAGGTTGTAGTATGTTAGGCAAGTGGAGTGTGTGTAAAATCTGGCATGGATGGGGGCAACGGTTGGGGAGATATGAGCAGGGGACAAGTGTGACGTGTGAGCACATGTGCTCATTTTTTACATCTGGGGGTCCCTGATCCACAAGCCCACATGCAGCCTTGTAGATCGGCTGTTTTTATTGTTTTATTTTTTAAATTGTTTCCCCCTGACTTAGTCTTTTCTAGGATCACCTTTTAGTTGAGCTTGTACCAGTGACTGTACTGTCAATGACACTGTATACCTATGACAGTCCTATATCAATAATTAGTTCATTTGTGAATGACTTCCCTGTGGAAATATCATGTGTATTACGTATCTATCTATCTTCCCAAGTCAGATGCATTCACATTGCACTGAACGCACGCACGCACGCACGCAGGCTGCGCAGGTCAGCTCAACTTTTTTTTTTTTTTTTTTTTGTAAAGCTCCAGCCAGAGTCAGGCGCCGAGGTGAGGGGACGGCACCAAGCCGGACTTGCGTGCTCAGGCAGCGGCCGAAGGCCGCTGCCCCCTCCCACCCCCTGGAAGTGCGGCAGGCTGGAAGCCTCTAGAACCTATCTGTAGGTCCCCGTCCATAGATGTCGCTCTATCCAAGAAATTCTCCCCCCCAGTCACCTGACACACCAGGAACTGCTGCTGCTGCACATTCAATTATTTTTCTCTCGCAAACCATAGGGGCTACAGTTTCAAGACTCGGAGAGGAGGTTCATAATGATTTCAAGGATTAAATAAAAAATAATAGTGTCATTTGGCCTCATGGTGGCGCTATAACAGCCCAGATTACGTTTTGGCCTGTAACTGTTGAACCGTAGGTCGGAAAATGAAAATTATTTTTTCCCTGGATTCCTTGGGTCAAGACGCATCTCCCCGTATAGGCCACGCCCATTTGCGCCAGGATAGATTTTCCGCCATCTTGAATTTTCTCCAAAACACACTTTTTGCCCCTTTTCCTACATATTTTCTTCAAATGTCTTAAAAACCGGTACACATGATCTATGAAGCCACGCGATAAACATAGTCAAAGGATATTTTGATAGTCCATACCGTTCGTTCGTAACGCGCTTCCAAAGTTAGCGGGAGGGGCCCGTTTGGCAAAAAATTGCCCTAACTCACAAACAATAGGTCGAGTCACCACTGAATTTCAACTACAGGTCGGGGGTGGCATACTCAACGGATCCCCAAAAGCATTTCCACTTCGACCCCTAGGGGGCGTCACAAACGCACCAAACGAAACCGTTTCGTGCCAGAACGCGTTTTTCGAGGGGACCGACCCTCTCACGACGAAACGCGGACGACTCGGCGGACGGTCTCGCGGTCCGAACCGCCGCACGAGGTCGCGCATTTAGCGCGCTGCAGGCACACTTGTCAAAATTGACTCTGTCAATTCTAGTTAAGTGTGCCTATGCATAGCATGGGCAGACTTATTGTTATCACTCATACTTAAGCCAGACATGGACACACACATGTATTTCCCCAAAGTTTGGCACGCTACTCCTCCCACAGTTTTTGCACCACACACTCGCGCCATATGTCAAATCGACCGGCTTACGCGGGAATCGTGTGCTATCAACTTGCTAAGAGAAAGGTTCTATAGTTTAATTGATATGAATTTATTAAGAAATTAATTAACCCTTACCTGTCCCCATTGACTTATAATGGGAATCGCATTCAATAATTTTTCTCTCGCAAACCATAGGGGCTACAGTTTCAAGACTCAGAGAGGAGGTTCATAATGATTACAAGGAATAAATAAAAAATAATAGCGTCATTTGGCCTCATGGTGGCGCTATAACAGCCCAGTGTACGTTTTGGCCTGTAACTGTTGAACCGTAGGTCGGAAAATTAAACTTATTTTTTCCCCGGATTCCTTGGGCCAAGACGCATCTCCCCATATAGGCCACGCCCATTTGCGCCAGGATAGATTTTCCGCCATCTTGAATTTTCTCCGAAACACACTTTTTGCTCCTTTTCCTACATATTTTCTTCAAATGTCTTAAAAACCGGTACACGTGATCTATGAAGCCACGCGATAAACATAGTCAAAGGATATTTCGATAGTCCCTACCGTTCATTCGTAACGCGCTTCCAAAGTTAGCGGGAGGGGCACGTTTCGCAAACGATAGCCATAAATCACAAACGATAAGTCGAGTCAACACTGAATTTCAACCACAGGTGGGGGGTGGCATACTCAACGAATCCCCAAAAGCATTTCCACTTCGACCCCTAGGGGGCATCACAAACGCGCGAAACGTAACCGTTTCGTGCCGGAACGCGTTTTTCACGGGGACCGACCCTCTCACAACAAAACGCGGACGACTCGGCGGACGGTCTCGCGGTCCAAACCGCTGCACTAGGTCGCGCATTTATGGAGCTGCACTGCAGGCACACTTGTCAAAATTGACTCTGTCAATTCTAGTATTGACTTTACAACCGCACTCTCTAAACTTCGGCACGCTACTCCTCCCACAGTTTTTGCACCACACACTCGCGCCATATGTCAAAACGACCGGCTTACTCGGGAATCGTGTGCTAGTAACTTGCTAAGAGAAAGGTTCTATAGTTTAATTGATATTAATTTATTAGTGAATTATTTTTTCCCCATTGACTTATAATGGGACAATAAAAAAAGTCACATTCAAGTATTTTTCTCTCGCAAACCATAGGGGCTACAGTTTCAAACCTCGGAGAGGAGATTCATAATGATTTTAAGAATAAATTGAAAAATAATTACACCACTCATCCTCATGGTGGCGCTATAACAGCCCACTTTACGTTTTGGCCTGTAACTGTTGAACCGTAGATCGGAAAATTAAAATTCTTTTTTCCCTGGATTCCTTGGTTCATGACGCATCTCCCCATATAGGCCCCGCCCATTTGCGTATGGATAGATTTTCCGCCATCTTGAATTTTCTCCAAAACACACTTTTTGCTCCTTTTCCTACATATTTTCTTCAAATGTCTTAAAAACCGGTACACGTGATCCCTGAAGCCACGCGATAAACATAGTCAAAGTATATTTCGATAGTCCGTACCGTTCGTTCGTAACGCGCTTCCAAAGTTTGCGGGAGGGGCCCGTTTCGCAAACACTAGCTATAAATCACAAACAATAGGTCGAGTCAACAGTGAATTTCAACCACAGGTCGGGGGTGGCATACTCAACGGATCCCCAAAAGCATTTCCACTTCGACCCCTAGGGGGCGTCACAAACGCGCGAAACGTAACCGTTTCGTGCCAGAACGCGTTTTTCACGGGGACCGAACCTCTCGCAACAAAACGCGGACGACTCGGCGGACGGTCTCGCGGTCCGAACCGCCGCACGAGGTCGCGCGTTTAGCGCGCTGCAGGCACACTTGTAAAAATTGACTCTGTCAATTCTAGTTAAGTGTGCCTATGCATAGCATGGGGACACTTATTGTTCTTGCTCATATTTATTTATTTAAGTCTGTCCATGCAATTCCCCAAAAGTTTGGCACGCTACTCCTCCCACAGTTTTTGCACCACACACTCCCGCCATATGTCAAATTGATCGGCTTGCTCGGGAATGGTGTGCTATCAAGTTGCTAAGAGAAAGGTTCTATAGTTTAATTGATATTAATTTATTAGTGAATTAATTTCCCCCATTGACTTATAATGGGAATCGCATTCAATTATTTTTTTCTCGCAAACCATAGGGGCTACAGTTTCAAGACTTGGAGAGGAGGTTCATAATGATTGTAAGAATTAATCAAAAAATAATTACATCACTCGGCCTCATGGTGGCGCTATAACGGCCAACTTTACGTTTTGCCTTGTAACTCATGAACCGTAGGTCGGAAAATTTAAATTATTTTTTCCCCGGATTCCTTGGGTCAAGACGCATCTCCGCATATAGGCCACGCCCATTTGCGTATGGGTAGATTTTCCGCCATCTTGAATTTTCTCCAAAACACACTTTTTGCTCCTTTTCCTACATATTTTCTTCAAATGTCTTAAAAACCGGTACACATGATCTATGAAGCCACGCGATAAACATAGTCAAAGGATATTTCGATAGTCCATACCGTTCGTTCGTAACACGCTTCCAAAGTTAGCGGGAGGGGCCCGTTTCACAAACGATAGCCATAAATCACAAACAATAAGTCGAGTCACCACCGAATTTCAACCACAGGTCGGGGGCGGCATACTCAACTAATCCCCAAAAGCATTTCCACTTCGACCCATAGGGGGCGTCACAAACGCGCGAAAGGTAACCGTTTCGTGCCAGAACGCGTTTTTCAGGGGGACCGACCCTCTCAAAACGAAACACGGACGACTCGGCGGACGGTCTCACGGTCCGAACCGCCGTACAAGGTCGCGCATTTAGCGAGCTGCAGGCACACTTGTCAAAATTGACTCTGTCAATTCTAGTTAAGTGTGCCTATGCATAGCATGGGCAGACTTATTGTTATCACTCATACTTAAGCCAGACATGGAGACACACATGTATTTCCCCAAAGTTTGGCACGCTACTCCTCCCACAGTTTTTGCACCACACACTTGCGCCATATGTCAAATCGACCGGCTTACGCGGGAATCGTGTGCTATCAACTTGCTAAGAGAAAGGTTCTATAGTTTAATTGATATGAATTTATTAAGAAATTAATTAACCCTTACCTGTCCCCATTGACTTATAATGGGAATCGCATTCAATAATTTTTCTCTCGCAAACCATAGGGGCTACAGTTTCAAGACTTGGAGAGGAGGTTCATAATGATTTCAAGGATTAAAGGAAAAATAATAGTGTCATTTGGCCTCATGGTGGCGCTGTAACAGCCCACTTTACGTTTTGGCCTGTAACTCTTGAACCGTAGATCGGAAAATTAAAATTCTTTTTTCCCTGGATTCCTTGGGTCAAGACGCATCTCCCCATATAGGCCACGCCCATTTGCGCCAGGATAGATTTTCCGCCATCTTGAATTTTCTCCAAAACACACTTTTTGCTCCTTTTCCTACATATTTTCTTCAAATGTCTTAAAAACCGGTACACATGATCTATGAAGCCATGCGATAAACATAGTCAAAGGATATTTCGATAGTCCGTACCGTTCGTTCGTAACGCGCTTCCAAAGTTAGCGGGAGGGGCCCGTTTCGCAAACGATAGCCATAAATCACAAACAATAGGTCGAGTCAACACTGAATTTCAACCACAGGTCGGGGGTGGCATACTCAACGAATCCCCAAAAGCATTTCCACTTCGACCCCTAGGGGGCGTCACAAACGCGCGAAACGTAACCGTTTCGTGCCAGAACGCGTTTTTCACGGGGACCGACCCTCTCACAACGCAACGCGGACGACTCGGCGGACGGTCTCACGGTCCGAACCGCCACACAAGGTCGCGCATTTAGCGCGCTGCAGGCACACTTGTCAAAATTGACCCTGTCAATTCTAGTTAAGTGTGCCTATGCATAGCATGGGCAGACTTATTGTTATCACTCATACTTAAGCCAGACATGGAGACACACATGTATTTCCCCAAAGTTTGGCACGCTACTCCTCCCACAGTTTTTGCACCACACACTTGCGCCATATGTCAAATCGACCGGCTTACGCGGGAATCGTGTGCTATCAACTTGCTAAGAGAAAGGTTCTATAGTTTAATTGATATGAATTTATTAAGAAATTAATTAACCCTTACCTGTCCCCATTGACTTATAATGGGAATCGCAAAAACTCACATTCAATTATTTGTCTCTCGCAAACCATAGGGCCTACAGTTTCAAGACTTGGAGAGGAGGTTCATAATGATTTCAAGGATTAAAGGAAAAATAATAGTGTCATTTGGCCTCATGGTGGCGCTGTAACAGCCCACTTTACGTTTTGGCCTGTAACTCTTGAACCGTAGATCGGAAAATTAAAATTCTTTTTTCCCTGGATTCCTTGGGTCAAGACGCATCTCCCCATATAGGCCACGCCCATTTGCGCCAGGATAGATTTTCCGCCATCTTGAATTTTCTCCAAAACACACTTTTTGCTCCTTTTCCTACATATTTTCTTCAAATGTCTTAAAAACCGGTACACGTGATCTATGAAGCCATGCGATAAACATAGTCAAAGGATATTTCGATAGTCCGTACCGTTCGTTTTTAACGCGCTTCCAAAGTTAGCGGGAGGGGCCCGTTTCGCAAACGATAGCCATAAATCACAAACAATAGGTCGAGTCAACACTGAATTTCAACCACAGGTCAAGGGTGGCATACTCAACGAATCCCCAAAAGCATTTCCACTTCGACCCCTAGGGGGCGTCACAAACGCGCAAAACGTAACCGTTTCGTGCCAGAACGCGTTTTTCACGGGGACCGACCCTCTCACAACGCAACGCGGACGACTCGGCGGACGGTCTCACGGTCCGAACCGCCACACAAGGTCGCGCATTTAGCGCGCTGCAGGCACACTTGTCAAAATTGACCCTGTCAATTCTAGTATTGACTTTACAAGCGCACTCTCTAAACTTCGGCACGCTACTCCTCCCACAGTTTTTGCACCACACACTCGCGCCATATGTCAAAACGACCGGCTTACTCGGGAATCGTGTGCTAGTAACTTGCTAAGAGAAAGGTTCTATAGTTTAATTGATATTAATTTATTAGTGAATTATTTTTTCCCCATTGACTTATAATGGGACAATGCAAAAAGTCACATTCAAGTATTTTTCTCTCGCAAACCATAGGGGCTACAGTTTCAAACCCCGGAGAGGAGATTCATAATGATTTTAAGAATAAATTGAAAAATAATTACACCACTCATCCTCATGGTGGCGCTATAACGGCTCACTTTACGTTTTGCCCCGTAACTCTTGAACCGTAGATCGGAAAATGAAAATTATTTTTTCCCTGGCTTCCTTGGGTCAAGACGCATCTCCCCATATAGGCCACGCCCATTTGCGTAGGGATAGATTTTCCGCCATCTTGAATTTTGTCCAAAACACACTTTTTGCTCCTTTTCCTACATATTTTCTTCAAATGTCTTAAAAACCGGTACACATGATCTATGAAGCCACGCAATAAAAATAGTCAAAGGATATTTTGATAGTCCATACCGTTCGTTCGTAACGCGCTTCCAAAGTTAGCGGGAGGGGCCCGTTTGGCAAAAAATTGCCCTAACTCACAAACAAAAGGTCGCGTCGACACTAAATTTCAACCACAGGTTGCGGGTGGCATACTCAACAGATCCCCAAAAGCATTTCCACTTCGACCCCTAGGGGGCGTCACAAACGCGCGAAACGTAACCGTTTCGTGCCGGAACGCGTTTTTCACGGGGACCGACCCTCTCACAACGAAACACAGACAACTTGGCAGATGGTCTCACCGTCCGAACCGCTACACAAGGTCGTGCATTGCAGGCACACTTGTCAAAATTGACTCTGTCAATTCTAGTTAAGTGTGCCTATGCATAGCATTGGCAGACTTATTGCAATCGCTCATATTTATTTACTTATGTCCATGGTTTTCCTCAAAGTTTGACACGCTACTCCTCCCACAGTTTTCGCACCACACACTCGCGCCATATGTGAAATCGACCGGCTTACTCGGGAATCGTGTGCTAGTAACTTGCTAAGAGAAAGGTTCTATAGTTTAATTGATATTAATTTATTAGTGAATTAATTTCCCCCCATTGACTTATAATGGGAATGGCAAAAACTCAAATTCAATTATTTGTCTCTCGCAAACCATAGGGGCTAGAGTTTCAAGACTTGGAGAGGAGGTTCATAATGATTTCAAGGATTAAATAAAAAATAATAGTGTCATTTGGCCTCATGGTGGCGCTGTAACAGCCCACTTTACGTTTTGGCCTGTAACTCTTGAACCGTAGATCGGAAAATTAAAATTCTTTTTTCCCTGGATTCCTTGGGTCATGACGCATCTCGCCATATAGGCCACGCCCATTTGCGCCAGGATAGATTTTCCGCCATCTTGAATTTTCTCCAAAACACACTTTTTGCTCATTTTCCTAAATTTTTTCTTCAAATGTCACGAAAAGCGGTATACCTGACCTATGAAGCCATGCAATGAACATACTCAAGGGATATTTTGATCGTCCGTACCGTTCGTTCGTAACGCGCTTCTAAAGTTAGCGGGATGGGCTTGTTTGGCAAACAATAGCCATAAATCACAAACAAAAGGTCCAGTCAACACTGAATTTCAACCACAGGTCGGGGGTGGCAAACTCAACGAATCCCCAAAAGCATTTCACTTGGCCACATGGTGGCGCTATAACGGACCACTTGCCTCGTAACTCTTGAACCATAGGTCGGAGAATTAAAATTCTTTTTTCCCTGGATTCCTTGGGTCACGACGCATCTCTCCATATAGGACACGCCAATTTGCACATGGGAAGATTTTTCACCATTTCAAATTTTCTCCAAAACACACTTTTTGCTCCTTTTCCTACATATTTTCTTCAAATCTCTTAAAAACCGGTACACATGATCTATGAAGCCACGCGATAAACATAGTCAAAGGATATTTCGATAGTCCGTACCGTTCGTTCGTAACGCGCTTCCAAAGTTAGCGGGAGGGGCCCGTTTCGCAAACGATAGCCATAAATCACAAACAATAGGTCGAGTCAACACTGAATTTCAACCACAGGTCGCGGGCGGCATACTCAACGATTCCCCAAAAGCATTTCCACTTCGACCCCTAGGGGGCGTCACAAACGCGCGAAACGTAACCGTTTCGTGCCAGAACGCGTTTTTCACGGGGACCGACCCTCTCACGACGAAACGCGGACGACTCGGCGGACGGTCTCACGGTCCGAACCGCCGCACGAGGTCGCGCATTTAGCGAGCTGCAGGCACACTTGTCAAAATTGACTCTGTCAATTCTAGTATTGACTTTACAAGCGCACTCTCTAAACTTCGGCACGCTACTCCTCCCACAGTTTTTGCACCACACACTCGCGCCATATGTCAAAACGACCGGCTTACTCGGGAATGGTGTGCTAGTAACTTGCTAAGAGAAAGGTTCTATAGTTTAATTGATATTAATTTATTAGTGAATTAATTTTTCCCCATCGACTTATAATGGGACAATGCAAAAAGTCACATTCAAGTATTTTTCTCTCGCAAACCATAGGGGCTACAGTTTCAAACCTCGGAGAGGAGATTCATAATGATTTTAAGAATAAATTGAAAAATAATTACACCACTCATCCTCATGGTGGCGCTATAACGGCTCACTTTACGTTTTGCCCTGTAACTCTTGAACCGTAGATCGGAAAATGAAAATTATTTTTTCCCTGGCTTCCTTGGGTCAAGACGCATCTCCCCATATAGGCCACGCCCATTTGCGTAGGGATAGATTTTCCGCCATCTTGAATTTTCTCTCCAAAACACACTTTTTGCTCCTTTTCCTACATAATTTCTTCAAATGTCTTAAAAACCGGTACACATGATCTATGAAGCCACGCAATAAACATAGTCAAAGGATATTTTGATAGTCCATACCGTTCGTTCGTAACGCGCTTCCAAAGTTAGCGGGAGGGGCCCGTTTGGAAAAAAATTGCCCTAACTCACAAACAATAGGTCGAGTCACCACTGAATTTCAACCACAGGTCGGGGGTGGCATACTCAACGGATCCCCAAAAGCATTTCCACTTCGACCCCTAGGGGGCGTCACAAACGCGCCAAACGAAACCGTTTCGTGCCAGAACGCGTTTTTCGAGGGGACCGACCCTCTCACGACGAAACGCGGACGACTCGGCGGACGGTCTCGCGGTCCGTACCGCCGCACGAGGTCGCGCATTTAGCGCGCTGCAGGCACACTTGTCAAAATTGACTCTGTCAATTCTAGTATTGACTTTACAAGCGCACTCTCTAAACTTCGGCACGCTACTCCTCCCACAGTTTTTGCACCACACACTCGCGCCATATGTCAAAACGACCGGCTTACACGGGAATCGTGTGCTAGTAACTTGCTAAGAGAAAGGTTCTATAGTTTAATTGATATTAATTTATTAGTGAATTAATTTTTCCCCATTGACTTATAATGGGACAATGCAAAAAGTCACATTCAAGTATTTTTTTCTCGCAAACCATAAAGGCTACAGTTTCAAACCTCAGAGAGGAGATTCATAATGATTTTAAGAATAATTTGAAAAATAATTACACCACTCATCCTCATGGTGGCGCTATAACGGCTCACTTTACCTTTTGCCCCGTAACTCTTGAACCGTAGATCGGAAAATGAAAATTCTTTTTTCCCTGGATTCCTTGGGTCAAGACGCATCTCCGCATATAGGCCACGCCCATTTGCGTATGGATAGATTTTCCGCCATCTTGAATTTTCTCCAAAACACACTTTTTGCTCCTTTTCCTACATATTTTCTTCAAATGTCACAAAAACCGGTACACATGATCTATGAAGCCACGCGATAAACATAGTCAAAGGATATTTCGATAGTCCGTACCGTTCCTTCGTAACGCGCTTCCAAAGTTAGCGGGAGGGGCCCGTTTCGCAAACGACAGCCATAAATCACAAACAATAGGTCGCGTCAACACTGAATTTCAACCACAGGTCGGGGGTGGCATACTCAACGAATCCCCAAAAGCATTTCCACTTCGACCCCTAGGGGGCGTCACAAACGCGCGAAACGTAACCGTTTCGTGCCGGAACGCGTTTTTCACGGGGACCGACCCTCTCACGACGATACGCGGACGACTCGGCGGACGGTCTCGCGGTCCGAACCGCCGCACGAGGTCGCGCGTTTAGCGCGCTGCAGGCACACTTGTCAAAATTGACTCTGTCAATTCTAGTATTGACTTTACAAGCGCACTCTCTAAACTTCGGCACGCTACTCCTCCCACAGTTTTTGCACCACACACTTGCGCCATATGTCAAAACGACCGGCTTACTCGGGAATCGTGTGCTAGTAACTTGCTAAGAGAAAGGTTCTATAGTTTAATTGATATTAATTTATTAGTGAATTAATTTTTCCCCATTGACTTATAATGGGACAATGCAAAAAGTCACATTCAAGTATTTTTCTCTCGCAAACCATAGGGGCTACAGTTTCAAACCTCGGAGAGGAGATTCATAATGATTTTAAGAATAAATCGAAAAATAATTACACCACTCATCCTCATGGTGGCGCTATAACGGCTCACTTTACGTTTTGCCCCGTAACTCTTGAACCGTAGATCGGAAAATGAAAATTATTTTTTCCCTGGCTTCCTTGGGTCAAGACGCATCTCCCCATATAGGCCACGCCCATTTGCGTAGGGATAGATTTTCCGCCATCTTGAATTTTCTCCAAAACACACTTTTTGCTCCTTTTCCTACATATTTTCTTCAAATGTCTTAAAAACCGGTACACATGATCTATGAAGCCACGGAATAAACATAGTCAAAGGATATTTTGGGGGCGTCACAAACGCGCGAAACGTAACCGTTTCGTGCCGGAACGCGTTTTTCACGGGGACCGACCCTCTCACGACGAAACGCGGACGACTCGGCGGACGGTCTCGCGGTCCAAACCGCTGCACAAGGTCGCACATTTAGCGAGCTGCACTGCAGGCACACTTGTCAAAATTGACCATGTCAATTCTAGTATTGACTTTACAAGCGCACTCTCTAAACTTCGGCACGCTACTCCTCCCACAGTTTTTGCACCACACACTCGCGCCATATGTCAAAACGACCGGCTTACTCGGGAATCGTGTGCTAGTAACTTGCTAAGAGAAAGGTTCTATAGTTTAATTGATATTAATTTATTAGTGAATTAATTTTTCCCAATTGACTTATAATGGGACAATGCAAAAAGTCACATTCAAGTATTTTTCTCTCGCAAACCATAGGGGCTACAGTTTCAAACCTCGGAGAGGAGATTCATAATGATTTTAAGAATAAATTGAAAAATAATTACACCACTCATCCTCATGGTGGCGCTATAACGGCTCACTTTACGTTTTGCCCCGTAACTCTTGAACCGTAGATCGGAAAATGAAAATTTTTTTTTCCCTGGCTTCCTTGGGTCAAGACGCATCTCCCCATATAGGCCACGCCCATTTGCGTAGGGATAGATTTTCCGCCATCTTGAATTTTCTCCAAAACACACTTTTTGCTCCTTTTCCTACATATTTTCTTCAAATGTCTTAAAAACCGGTACACATGATCTATGAAGCCACGCAATAAACATAGTCAAAGGATATTTTGATAGTCCATACCGTTCGTTCGTAACGCGCTTCCAAAGTTAGCGGGAGGGGCCCGTTTGGCAAAAAATTGCCCTAACTCACAAACAAAAGGTCGCGTCGACACTAAATTTCAACCACAGGTTGCGGGTGGCATACTCAACAGATCCCCAAAAGCATTTCCACTTCGACTCATAGGGGGCGTCACAAACGCGCGAAACGTAACCGTTACGTGCCAGAACGCGTTTTTCAGGGGGAACGACCCTCTCAAGGGCACAAAGTATCAATGAAGTATTAAAAGTAAATGTACTCATTAAGAATATAAAAGTACTCATTATGAAGTAAAACATATTTGAGTGAAAGTACTCAAAAATACCAAAGAGTAAAAGTATTGTTAAAGTATCAAAAGTAATCATTGTGAAGTAAAAGTATATTTGAGTAAATGTACTCAAAATACCAAAGAGTATAAGTAAAAATGCCAAAGAGTAAAAGTATTGTTAGTATTAAAATGTATTCATCATCTGATCCACAAGCTCACATGCAGCCTTGTAGA
Source organism: Nannobrachium achirus (assembly GCF_963921795.1). Classification (NCBI taxonomy): domain Eukaryota; kingdom Metazoa; phylum Chordata; class Actinopteri; order Myctophiformes; family Myctophidae; genus Nannobrachium; species Nannobrachium achirus. Next base: position 36,249,658 of record NC_137812.1, on the reverse strand, counting down.
TCGGCTGTTTTTATTGTTTTATTTTTTAAATTGTTTCCCCCTGACTTAGTCTTTTCTAGGATCACCTTTTAGTTGAGCTTGTACCAGTGACTGTACTGTCAATGACACTGTATACCTATGACAGTCATATATCAATAATTAGTTCATTCGTGAATGACTTCCCTGTGGAAATAAGCCAAAAACATTACTAGGATCTCCTTTTAGTTGAGCTTGTACCAAATCATGTTTATTACGTATCTATCTATCTATCTTCCTAAGTCACATGCATTCACATTGCACTGAACGAACGAACGCACGCACGCACGCACGCTGCGCAGGTCAGCTCAGCAGCTGGCTTTTTTTTTGTTTGTTTTTTTTGTAAAGCTCCAGCCAGAGTCAGGCGCCGAGGTGGCGGGACGGCACCAAGCCGGACTTGCGTGCTCAGGCAGCGGCCGAAGGCCGCTGCCCCCTCTCACCCCCTGGAAGTGCGGTAGGCTGGAAGCCTCTAGAACCTATCTGTAGGTCCCCGTCCATAGATGTCGCTCTATCCAAGAAATTCTCCGTCAGTGAGTCACCTGACACACCAGGAACTGCTGCTGCTGCACATTCAATTATTTTTCTCTCGCAAACCATAGGGGCTACAGTTTCAAGACTTGGAGAGGAGGTTCATAATGATTTCAAGGATTAAATAAAAAATAATAGTGTCATTTGGCCTCATGGTGGCGCTATAACAGCCCACTTTACGTTTTGGCCTGTAACTGTTGAACCGTAGGTCGGAAAATTAAAATTCTTTTTTCCCTGGATTCCCTGGGTCAAGACGCATCTCTCGATATAGGCCCCGCCCATTTGCGTAGGGATAGATTTTCCGCCATCTTGAATTTTCTCCAAAACACACTTTTTGCTCCTTTTCCTACATATTTTCTTCAAATGTCTTAAAAACCGGTACACATGATCTATGAAGCCACGCGATAAACATAGTCAAAGGATATTTCGATAGTCCATACCGTTCGTTCGTAATGCGCTTCCAAACTTAGCGGGAGGGGCACGTTTCGCAAACAATAGCCATAAATCACAAACAATAGGTCGAGTCAACACCGAATTTCAACCACAGGTCGGGGGTGGCATACTCAACGGATCCCCAAAAGCATTTCCACTTCGACCCCTAGGGGGCGTCACAAACGCGCGAAACGTAACCGTTTCGTGCCAGAACGCGTTTTTCACGGGGACCGACCCTCTCGCAACGAAACGCGGACGACTCGGCGGACGGTCTCACCGTCCGAACCGCCGCACGAGGTCGCGCGTTTAGCGCGCTGCAGGCACACTTGTCAAAATTGACTCTGTCAATTCTAGTTAAGTGTGCCTATGCATAGCATGGGCAGACTTATTGTTATCACTCATACTTAAGCCAGACATGGAGACACACATGTATTTCCCCAAAGTTTGGCACGCTACTCCTCCCACAGTTTTTGCACCACACACTTGCGCCATATGTCAAATCGACCGGCTTACGCGGGAATCGTGTGCTATCAACTTGCTAAGAGAAAGGTTCTATAGTTTAATTGATATGAATTTATTAAGAAATTAATTAACCCTTACCTGTCCCCATTGACTTATAATGGGAATCGCATTCAATAATTTTTCTCTCGCAAACCATAGGGGCTACAGTTTCAAGACTCAGAGAGGAGGTTCATAATGATTACAAGGAATAAATAAAAAATAATAGCGTCATTTGGCCTCATGGTGGCGCTATAACAGCCCAGTGTACGTTTTGGCCTGTAACTGTTGAACCGTAGGTCGGAAAATTAAACTTATTTTTTCCCCGGATTCCTTGGGCCAAGACGCATCTCCCCATATAGGCCACGCCCATTTGCGCCAGGATAGATTTTCCGCCATCTTGAATTTTCTCCGAAACACACTTTTTGCTCCTTTTCCTACATATTTTCTTCAAATGTCTTAAAAACCGGTACACGTGATCTATGAAGCCACGCGATAAACATAGTCAAAGGATATTTCGATAGTCTATACCGTTCATTCGTAACGTGCTTCCAAAGTTAGCGGGAGGGGCCCGTTTCGCAAACAAAAGCCATAAATCACAAACAATAGGTCGAGTCAACACTGAATTTCAACCACAGGTTGGGGGTGGCATACTCAACGAATGCCCAAAAGCATTTCCACTTCGACCCCTAGGGGGCGTCACAAACGCGAGAAACGTAACCGCTTCGTGCCAGAACGCGTTTTTCACGGGGACCGACCCTCTCACAACGAAACACAGACGACTCGGAGGATGGTCTCACAGTTTGAACTGCTTGCTTCCTTACTGTAGTGTACTGTACTGTACTGTACCTTAGTGTGCTGTACTGTACTTTACTGTACTGTACTGTACTGTATGTTATTGTACTGTGCTATACCTTACTGTGCTGTACCTTACTGCACTGTACTGTACTTAACCTTACTGTGCTGTACTTTACTGCACTGTATTGTACTGTACCGTACCTGCACTGTATTGCACTGTACCGTACCTTACTGTATTGTACTGTATCTTCTGTACTGTACTGTACTGTACTGTACTGTACCGTACCTTACTGTGCTGTAGTGTACAGTACCTTACTGTATTGTAGTGTACTGTATCTTCTGTACTGTTCTGTGCTGTACCTTACTGTGCCGTAGTGTACTGTACCTTGACTTGGCGGATTGTCTCACCGTCCAAACCGCTGCACAAGGTCGCGCACTGCAGGCACACTTGTCAAAATTGACTCTGTCAATTCTAGTATTGACTTTACAAGCGCACTCTCTAAACTTCGGCACGCTACTCCTCCCACAGTTTTTGCACCACACACTCGCGCCATATGTCAAAACGACCGGCTTACTCGGGAATCGTGTGCTAGTAACTTGCTAAGAGAAAGGTTCTATAGTTTAATTGATATTAATTTATTAGTGAATTAATTTTTCCCAATTGACTTATAATGGGACAATGCAAAAAGTCACATTCAAGTATTTTTCTCTCGCAAACCATAGGGGCTACAGTTTCAAACCTCGGAGAGGAGATTCATAATGATTTTAAGAATAAATCGAAAAATAATTACACCACTCATCCTCATGGTGGCGCTATAACGGCTCACTTTACGTTTTGCCCCGTAACTCTTGAACCGTAGATCGGAAAATGAAAATTATTTTTTCCCTGGATTCCTTGGGTCAAGACGCATCTCCCCATATAGGCCCCGCCCATTTGCGTAGGGATAGATTTTCCGCCATCTTGAATTTTCTCCAAAACACACTTTTTGCTCCTTTTCCTACATATTTTCTTCAAATGTCTTAAAAACCGGTACACATGATCTATGAAGCCATGCGATAAACATAGTCAAAGGATATTTCGATAGTCCATACCGTTCGTTCGTAACGCGCTTCCAAAGTTAGCGGGAGGGGCCCGTTTCGCAAACGACAGCCATAAATCACAAACAAAAGGTCGAGTCAAAACTGAATTTTAACCACGGGTCGCGGGTGGCATACTCAACGTTTCCCCAAAAGCATTTCCACTTCGACCCATAGGGGGCGTCACAAACGCGCGAAACGTAACCGTTTCGTGCCAGAACGCGTTTTTCACGGGGAGCGACCCTCTCACAACGGAACACGGGTGACTCGGCGGATTGTCTCACCGTCCGAACCGCTGCACAAGGTCGCGCACTGCAGGCACACTTGTCAAAATTGACTCTGTCAATTCTAGTTAAGTGTGCCTATGCATAGCATGGGACACTTATTGTTCTCGCTCATATTTATTTATTTATTTATGTCTGTCCATACGATTCCCCAAAGTTTGGCACGCTACTCCTCCCACAGTTTTTGCAACACACACTCGCGCCATATGTCAAATCGACCGGCTTACTCGGGAATGGTGTGCTATTAAGTTGCTAAGAGAAAGGTTCTATAGTTTAATTGATATTAATTTATTAGTGCATTAATTTCTCCCCATTGACTTATAATGGGAATGGCAAAAACTCACATTCAATTAATTTTCTCTCGCAAACCATAGGGCCTACAGTTTCAACACTTGGAGAGGAGGTTCATAATGATTTCAAGGATTAAATAAAAAATAATAGTGTCATTTGGCCTCATGGTGGCGCTATAACAGCCCACTTTACGTTTTGGCCTGTAACTGTTGAACCGTAGGTCGGAAAATGAAAATTCTTTTTTCCCTGGATTCCTTGGGTCAAGACGCATCTCCCGATATAGGCCACGCCCATTTGCGCCTGGATAGATTTTCCGCCATCTTGAATTTTCTCCAAAACACACTTTTTGTTACTTTTCCGGCATATTTTCTTCAAATTGCACAAAAAACGGTACACATGATCTATGAACCCATGCAATGAACATACTCAAGGGATATTGCGATAGTCCATTACATTCGTTCGTAACGCGCTTCCAAAGTTAGCGGGAGGGGCCCGTTTTGCAAACAATAGCCATAAATCACAAACAAAAGGTCCAGTCAACACTGAATTTCAACCACAGATCGGGGGTGGCATACTCAACGATCCCCAAAAGCATTTCCAATTGGCCACATGGTGGCGCTATAACGGACCACTTGCCTCGTAACTCTTGAACCATAGGTCGGAGAATTAAAATTCTTTTTTCCCTGGATTCCTTGGGTCACGACGCATCTCTCCATATAGGACATGCCAATTTGCACATGGGAAGATTTTTCACCATTTCAAATTTTCTCCAAAACACACTTTTTGCATTTTTTCCTACATATTTTCTTCAAATGTCACAAAAATGGGTACACATGATCTACTAACCCATGCAATGAACATAGTCAAGGGATATGTCTATAGTCCATACCATTCGTTCGTAACGGGCTTCCAGAGTTAGCGGGAGGGGCCTGTTTTGCAAATAATAGCCATAAATCACAAACAAAACGTTGAGTCAGCACTGAATTTCAACCACAGGCTGCGGGTGGCTTACTCAAGGAATCCCCAAAAGCGTTTCCAATTCGACCCGTAGGGGGCGTCACAAACGCGCAAAACGTAATTGTCCCCATTGACTTATAATGGGAGAAAGCAGAAATTCACATTCAAGTATTTTTCTTTCGCAAAGCATAGGGGCTACAGTTTCAAACCTTGCAGAGGAGATTCATAATGATTTTAAGAATAAATCAAAAAATAATTACATCACTCATCCTCATGGTGTCGCTATAACGGCCCACTTTACGTTTTGCCCCGTAACTCTTGAACCGTAGATCGGAAAATTAATTTTTTTTTTTCCCTGGATTCCTTGGGTCAAGACGCATCTCTCGATATAGGCCACGCCCATTTGCGTAGGGATAGATTTTCCGCCATCTTGAATTTTCTCCAAAACACAGTTTTTGCTCCTTTTCCTACATATTTTCTTCAAATGTCTTAAAAACCGGTACACGTGATCTATGAAGCCACGCGATAAACATAGTCAAAGGATATTTCGATAGTCCATACCGTACGTTCGTAACGCGCTTCCAAAGTTAGCGGGAGGGGCCCGTTTCGCAAACGATAGCCATAAATCACAAACAATAGGTCGAGTCAACACTGAATTTCAACCACAGGTCGGGGGTGGCATACTCAACGAATCCCCAAAAGCATTTCCACTTCGACCCCTAGGGGGCGTCACAAACGCGCGAAACGTAACCGTTTCGTGCCGGAACGCGTTTTTCACGGGGACCGACCCTCTCACGACGAAACACAGACAACTTGGCGGATGGTCTCACCGTCCAAACCGCTACACAAGGTCGTGCATTGCAGGCACACTTGTCAAAATTGACCATGTCAATTCTAGTTAAGTGTGCCTATGCATAGCATGGGCAGACTTATTGTTATCACTCATACTTAAGCCAGACATGGACACACACATGTATTTCCCCAAAGTTTGGCACGCTACTCCTCCCACAGTTTTTGCACCACACACTTGCGCCATATGTCAAATCGACCGGCTTACGCGGGAATCGTGTGCTATCAACTTGCTAAGAGAAAGGTTCTATAGTTTAATTGATATGAATTTATTAAGAAATTAATTAACCCTTACCTGTCCCCATTGACTTATAATGGGAATCGCATTCAATAATTTTTCTCTCGCAAACCATAGGGGCTACAGTTTCAAGACTCAGAGAGGAGGTTCATAATGATTACAAGGAATAAATAAAAAATAATAGCGTCATTTGGCCTCATGGTGGCGCTATAACAGCCCAGTGTACGTTTTGGCCTGTAACTGTTGAACCGTAGGTCGGAAAATTAAACTTATTTTTTCCCCGGATTCCTTGGGCCAAGACGCATCTCCCCATATAGGCCACGCCCATTTGCGCCAGGATAGATTTTCCGCCATCTTGAATTTTCTCCGAAACACACTTTTTGCTCCTTTTCCTACATATTTTCTTCAAATGTCTTAAAAACCGGTACACGTGATCTATGAAGCCACGCGATAAACATAGTCAAAGGATATTTCGATAGTCTATACCGTTCATTCGTAACGTGCTTCCAAAGTTAGCGGGAGGGGCCCGTTTTGCAAACAATAGCCATAAATCACAAACAAAAGGTCCATTCAACACTGAATTTCAACCACAGTTCGGGGGTGGCATACTCAACGAATCCCAAAAAGCATTTCCACTTGGCCACATGGTGGCGCTATAACGGACCGCTTGCCTCGTAACTCTTGAACCGTAGGTCACAGAATTACAATTCTTTTTTCCCTGGATTCCTTGGGTCACGACGCATCTCTCCATATAGGATACGCCAATTTGCACATGGGAAGATTTTCCGCCATCTTGAATTTTCTCCTAAACACACTTTTTACTCCTTTTGCTACAAATTTTCTTCAAATGTCTTAAAAACCGGTACACATGATCTTTAAAGCCATGCGATAAACATAGTCAAAGGATATCTCGATAATCCGTACCGTTCGTTCGTAACACGCTTCCAAAGTTAGCGGGAGGGGCCCGTTCGCTAACAATAGCCATAAATCACAAACAATAGGTCGAGTCAACACTGAATTTCAACCACAGGTCGGGGGTGGCATACTCAACGATTCCCCAAAAGCATTTCCACTTCGACCCCTAGGGGGCGTCACAACCGCACGAAACGTAACCGTTTCGTGCCAGAACGCGTTTTTCACGAAGACCGACCCTCTCACAACGAAACACGGGCGACTTGGCAGATTGTCTCACCGTCCAAACCGCTGCACAAGGTCGCGCACTGCAGGCACACTTGTAAAAATTGACTCCGTCAATTCTAGTTAAGTGTGCCTATGCATAGCATTGGCAACTTATTGCAATCGCTCATATTTATGTATGTATGTATGTATGTCCATGCTTTTCCCCAAAGTTTGGCACGCTACTCCTCCCACAGTTTTTGCACCACACACTCGCGCCATATGTCAAATCGACCGGCTTACTCGGGAATGGTGTGCTAGTAACTTGCTAAGAGAAAGGTTCTATAGTTTAATTGATATTAATTTATTAGTGAATTAAATTGTCCCCATTGACTTATAATGGGAGAAAGCAAAAATTCACATTCAATTATTTTTCTCTCGCAAACCATAGGGGCTACAGTTTCAAGACTTGGAGAGGAGGTTCATAATGATTGTAAGAATTAATCAAAAAATAATTACATCACTCGGCCTCATGGTGGCGCTATAACAGCCCACTTTACGTTTTGGCCTGTAACTGTTGAACCGTAGGTCGGAAAATTAAATTTATTTTTTCCCTGGATTCCTTGGGTCAAGACGCATCTCCCGATATAGGCCACGCCCATTTGCGCCTGGATAGATTTTCCGCCATCTTGAATTTTCTCCAAAACACACTTTTTGTTCCTTTTCCGACATATTTTCTTCAAATTGCACAAAAAACGGTACACATGATCTATGAACCCATGCAATGAACATACTCAAGGGATATTGCGATAGTCCATTACGTTCGTTCGTAACGCGCTTCCAAAGTTAGCGGGAGGGGCCCGTTTTGCAAACAATAGCCATAAATCACAAACAAAAGGTCCAGTCAACACTGAATTTCAACCACAGGTTGGGGGTGGCATACTCAACGATCCCCAAAAGCATTTCCAATTGGCCACATGGTGGCGCTATAACGGACAACTTGCCTCGTAACTCTTGAACCATAGGTCGGAGAATTAAAATTCTTTTTTCCCTGGATTCCTTGGGTCACGACGCATCTCTCCATATAGGACACGCCAATTTGCACATGGGAAGATTTTTCACCATTTCAAATTTTCTCCAAAACACACTTTTTGCATTTTTTCCTACATATTTTCTTCAAATGTCACAAAAATGGGTACACATGATCTACTAACCCATGCAATGAACATAGTCAAGGGATATGTCTATAGTCCATACCATTCGTTCGTAACGGGCTTCCAGAGTTAGCGGGAGGGGCCCGTTTTGCAAATAATAGCCATAAATCACAAACAAAACGTTGAGTCAGCAATGAATTTCAACCACAGGCTGCGGGTGGCTTACTCAAGGAATCCCCAAAAGCGTTTCCAATTCGACCCGTAGGGGGCGTCACAAACGCGCAAAACGTAATTGTCCCCATTGACTTATAATGGGAGAAAGCAGAAATTCACATTCAAGTATTTTTCTTTCGCAAAGCATAGGGGCTACATTTTCAAACCTTGCAGAGGAGATTCATAATGATTTTAAGAATAAATCAAAAAATAATTACATCACTCATCCTCATGGTGGCGCTATAACGGCCCACTTTACGTTTTGCCCCGTAACTCTTGAACCGTAGATCGGAAAATTAAAATTATTTTTTCCCTGGATTCCTTGGGTCAAGACGCATCTCCCGATATAGGCCACGCCCATTTGCGTATGGGTAGATTTTCCGCCATCTTGAATTTTCTCCAAAACACACTTTTTGCTCCTTTTCCTACATATTTTCTTCAAATGTCTTAAAAACCGGTACACATGATCTATGAAGCCACGCGATAAACATAGTCAAAGGATATTTCGATAGTTCGTACCGTTCGTTCGTAACGCGCTTCCAAAGTTAGCGGGAGGGGCCCGTTTGGCAAAAAATTGCCCTAACTCACAAACAATAGGTCGAGTCAACACTGAATTTCAACCACAGGTCGGGGGTGGCATAATCAACAGATCCCCAAAAGCATTTCCACTTCGACCCCTAGGGGGCGTCACAAACGCGCAAAAGGTAACCGTTTCGTGCCAGAACGCGTTTTTCACGGGGACCGACCCTCTCACAACGAAACGCGGACGACTCGGCGGACAGTCTCACGAACCGAACCGCCGCACGGGGTTGCGCATTTAGCGCGCTGCAGGCACACTTGTCAAAATTGACTCTGTCAATTCTAGTATTGACTTTACAAGCGCACTCTCTAAACTTCGGCACGCTACTCCTCCCACAGTTTTTGCACCACACACTCGCGCCATATGTCAAAACGACCGGCTTACTCGGGAATCGTGTGCTAGTAACTTGCTAAGAGAAAGGTTCTATAGTTTAATTTATATTAATTTATTAGTGAATAAATTTTTCCCCATTGACTTATAATGGGACAATGAAAAAAGTCACATTCAAGTATTTTTCTATCGCAAACCATAGGGCCTACAGTTTCAAACCTCGTAGAGCAGATTCATAATGATTTTAAGAATAAATTGAAAAATAATTACACCATTCATCCTCATGGTGGCGCTATAACGGCTCACATTACGTTTTGCCCCTTAACTCTTGAACCGTAGATCGGAAAATGAAAATTATTTTTTCCCTGGATTCCTTGGGTCAAGACGCATCTCTCCATATAGGCCACGCCCATTTGCGTATGGATAGATTTTCCGCCATCTTGAATTTTCTCCAAAACACACTTTTTGCTCCTTTTCCTACATATTTTCTTCAAATGTTTTAAAAACCGGTACACATGATCTATGAAGGCATGCAATAAACATAGTCAAAGGATATTTCGATAGTCCATACCGTTCGTTCGTAACGGCCTTCCAAAGTTAGCGGGAGGGGCCCGTTTCGCAAACGAGAGCCATAAATCACAAACAAAAGGTCAAGTCAACACTGAATTTTAACCACGGGTCGCGGGTGGCATACTCAACGTTTCCCCAAAAGCATTTCCACTTCGACCCATAGGGGGCGTCACAAACGCGCGAAACGTAACCGTTTCGTGCCAGAACGCGTTTTTCACGGGGACCGACCCTCTCACAACGAAACACGGGCTTGGCGGATTGTCTCACCGTCCAAACCGCTGCACAAGGTCGCGCACTGCAGGCACACTTGTCAAAATTGACTCTGTCAATTCTAGTTAAGTGTGCCTATGCATAGCATTGGCAACTTATTGCAATCGCTCATATTTATGTATGTATGTATGTATGTCCATGCTTTTCCCCAAAGTTTGGCACGCTACTCCTCCCACAGTTTTCGCACCACACACTCGCGCCATATGTCAAATCGACCGGCTTACTCGGGAATGGTGTGCTAGTAACTTGCTAAGAGAAAGGTTCTATAGTTTAATTGATATGAATTTATTAGTGAATTAATTTCCCCCATTGACTTATAATGGGAATTGCCAAAACTCACATTCAATTATTTTTCGCTCGCAAACCATAGGGGCTACAGTTTCAAGACTTGGAGAGGAGGTTCATAATGATTTCAAGGATTAAATAAAAAATAATAGTGTCGTTTGGCCTCATGGTGGCGCTATAACAGCCCACTTTACCTTTTGGCCTGTAACTGTTGAACCGTAGGTCGGAAAATTAAAATTCTTTTTTCCCTGGATTCCTTGGGTCAAGACGCATCTCCCCATATAGGCCACGCCCATTTGCGCCAGGATAGATTTTCCGCCATCTTGAATTTTCTCCAAAACACACTTTTTGCTCCTTTTCCTACATATTTTCTTCAAATTGCACAAAAAACGGTACACATGATCTATGAACCCATGCAATGAACATACTCAAGGGATATTGCGATAGTCCATTACGTTCGTTCGTAACGCGCTTCCAAAGTTAGCGGGAGGGGCCCGTTTTGCAAACAATAGCCATAAATCACAAACAAAAGGTCCAGTCAACACTGAATTTCAACCACAGGTCGGGGGTGGCATACTCAACGATCCCCAAAAGCATTTCCAATTGGCCACATGGTGGCGCTATAACGGACCACTTGCCTCGTAACTCTTGAACCATAGGTCGGAGAATTAAAATTCTTTTTTCCCTGGATTCCTTGGGTCACGACGCATCTCTCCATATAGGACACGCCAATTTGCACATGGGAAGATTTTTCACCATTTCAAATTTTCTCCAAAACACACTTTTTGCATTTTTTCCTACATATTTTCTTCAAATGTCACAAAAATGGGTACACATGATCTACTAACCCATGCAATGAACATAGTCAAGGGATATGTCTATAGTCCATACCATTCGTTCGTAACGGGCTTCCAGAGTTAGCGGGAGGGGCCCGTTTTGCAAATAATAGCCATAAATCACAAACAAAACGTTGAGTCAGCAATGAATTTCAACCACAGGCTGCGGGTGGCTTACTCAAGGAATCCCCAAAAGCGTTTCCAATTCGACCCGTAGGGGGCGTCACAAACGCGCAAAACGTAATTGTCCCCATTGACTTATAATGGGAGAAAGCAGAAATTCACATTCAAGTATTTTTCTTTCGCAAAGCATAGGGGCTACAGTTTCAAACCTTGCAGAGGAGATTCATAATGATTTTAAGAATAAATCAAAAAATAATTACATCACTCATCCTCATGGTGGCGCTATAACGGCCCACTTTACGTTTTGCCCCGTAACTCTTGAACCGTAGATCGGAAAATTAAAATTATTTTTTCCCTGGATTCCTTGGGTCAAGACGCATCTCTCGATATAGGCCACGCCCATTTGCGTAGGGATAGATTTTCCGCCATCTTGAATTTTCTCCAAAACACACTTTTTGCTCCTTTTCCTACATATTTTCTTCAAATGTCTTAAAAACCGGTACACTTGATCTATGAAGCCACGCGATAAACATAGTCAAAGGATATTTCGATAGTCCGTACCGTTCGTTCGTAACGCGCTTCCAAACTTAGCGGGAGGGGCACGTTTCGCAAACAATAGCCATAAATCACAAACAATAGGTCGAGTCAACACCGAATTTCAACCACAGGTCGGGGGTGGCATACTCAACGGATCCCCAAAAGCATTTCCACTTCGACCCCTAGGGGGCGTCACAAACGCGCGAAACGTAACCGTTTCGTGCCGGAACGCGTTTTTCACGGGGACCGACCCTCTCACAACGAAACGCGGACGACTCGGCGGACGGTCTCGCGGTCCGAACCGCTGCACGAGGTCGCGCATTTATGGAGCTGCACTGCAGGCACACTTGTCAAAATTGACTCTGTCAATTCTAGTGTTGAATCTACAAGCACACTTTCCCAAAGTTTGGCACGCTACTCCTCCCACAGTTTTTGCACCACACACTCGCGCCATATGTCAAATCGACCGGCTTACTCGGGAATCGTGTGCTAGTAACTTGCTAAGAGAAAGGTTCTATAGTTTAATTGATATGAATTTATTAGTGAATTAATTTTCCCCATTGACTTATAATGGGAATCACAAAAACTCACATTCAATTATTTTTCTCTCGCAAACCATAGGGGCTACAGTTTCAAGACTTGGAGAGGAGGTTCATAATGATGTCAAGGATTAAATAAAAAATAATAGTGTCATTTGGCCTCATGGTGGCGCTATAACAGCCCACTTTACGTTTTGCCCCGTAACTCTTGAACCGTAGATCGGAAAATTAAAATTATTTTTTCCCTGGATTCCGTGGGTCAAGACGCATCTCCCGATTTAGGCCACGCCCATTTGCGTAGGGATAGATTTTCCGCCATCTTGAATTTTCTCCAAAACACACTTTTTGCTCCTTTTCCTACATATTTTCTTCAAAGGTCTTAAAAACCGGTACACATGATCTATGAAGCCACGAGATAAACATAGTCAAAGGATATTTCGATAGTCCATACCGTTCGTTCGTAACGCGCTTCCAAAGTTAGCGGGAGGGGCACGTTTCGCAAACAATAGCCATAAATCACAAACAATAGGTCGAGTCAACACTGAATTTCAACCACAGGTCGGGGGTGGCATACTCAACGGATCCCCAAAAGCATTTCCACTTCGACCCCTAGGGGGCGTCACAAACGCGCGAAACGTAACCGTTTCGTGCCAGAACGCGTTTTTCACGGGGACCGACCCTCTCACGACGAAACGCGGACGACTCGGCGGAAGGTCTCACGGTCCGAACCGCACTTTTCCCCAAAGTTTGGCACGCTACTCCTCCCACAGTTTTTGCACCACACACTCGCGCCATATGTCAAATCGACCGGCTTACTCGGGAATGGTGTGCTATCAAGTTGCTAAGAGAAAGGTTCTATAGTTTAATTGATATTAATTTATTAGTGAATTAATTTTCCCCATTGACTTATAATGGGAATCGCATTCAATTATTTTTCTCTCGCAAACCATAGGGGCTACAGTTTCCAGACTTGGAGAGGAGGTTCATAATGATTGTAAGAATTAATCAAAAAATAATGACATCACTCGGCCTCATGGTGGCGCTATAACGGCCAACTTTACGTTTTGCCCCGTAACTCTTGAACCGTAGGTCGGAAAATGAAAATTCTTTTTTCCCTGGATTCCTTGGGTCATGACGCATCTCCCCATATAGGCCACGCCCATTTGCGTATGGATAGATTTTCCGCCATCTTGAATTTTGTCCAAAACACACTTTTTGCTCCTTTTCCTACATATTTTCTTCAAATGTCTTAAAAACCGGTACACATGATCTATGAAGCCACGCGATAAACATAGTCAAAGGATATTTCGATAGTCCATACCGTTTGTTCGTAACGCGCTTCCAAAGTTAGCGGGAGGGGCCCGTTTTACAAACGATAGCCATAAATCACAAATAATAAGTCGAGTCACCACCGAATTTCAACCACAGGTCGGGGGTGGCATACTCAACGAATCCCCAAAAGCATTTCCACTTCGACCCCTAGGGGGCGTCACAAACGCGCCAAACGTAACCGTTTCGTGGCAGAACGCGTTTCAGACACAGGCATTGCGATTGAGCTGTGCTGTACTTTACTGCACTGTATTGTACTGTACCGTACCGTACTGTATTGTACTCTGTCTTCTGTACTGTACTGTACTGTACTGTACTGTACTGTACTGTACTGTACTGTACTGTACTGTACCTTACTCTGCTGTAGTGTACTGTACCTTACTGTATTGTAGTGTACTGTATCTTCTGTACTGTCTGTGCTGTAGCTTACTTACGTGATCTATAAAGCCACGCGATAAACATAGTCAAAGGATATTTCGATAGTCCATACCGTTCGTTCGTAACACGCTTCCAAAGTTAGCGGGAGGGGCCCGTTTGGCAAAAAATTGCCCTAACTCACAAACAAAAGGTCGAGTCGACACTAAATTTCAACCACAGGTTGCGGGTGGCATACTCAACGGATCCCCAAAAGCATTTCCACTTCGACCCCTAGGGGGCGTCACAAACGCGCGAAACGTAACCGTTTCATGCCAGAACGCGTTTTTCACGGGGACCGACCCTCTCACGACGAAACGCAGACGACTCGGCGGACGGTCTCACAGTCCAAACCGCCGCACAAGGTCGCGCATTTAGCGAGCTGCAGGCACACTTGTCAAAATTGACTCTGTCAATTCTAGTATTGACTTTACAAGCGCACTCTCTAAACTTCGGCACGCTACTCCTCCCACAGTTTTTGCACCACACACTCGCGCCATATGTCAAAACGACCGGCTTACTCGGGAATCGTGTGCTAGTAACTTGCTAAGAGAAAGGTTCTATAGTTTAATTGATATTAATTTATTAGTGAATTAATTTTTCCCCATTGACTTATAATGGGACAATGCAAAAAGTCACATTCAAGTATTTTTCTCTCGCAAACCATAGGGGCTACAGTTTCAAACCTCGGAGAGGAGATTCATAATGATTTTAAGAATAAATCGAAAAATAACTACACCACTCATCCTCATGGTGGCGCTATAACGGCTCACTTTACGATTTGCCCCGTAACTCTTGAACCGTAGATCGGAAAATGAAAATTATTTTTTCCCTGGATTCCTTGGGTCATGACGCATCTCCCCATATAGGCCACGCCCATTTGCGTAGGGATAGATTTTCCGCCATCTTGAATTTTCTCCAAAACACACTTTTTGCTCCTTTTCCTACATATTTTCTTCAAATGTCTTAAAAATCGGTACACATGATCTATGAAGCCATGCGATAAACATAGTCAAAGGATATTTCGATAGTCTATACCGTTCGTTCGTAACGGCCTTCCAAAGTTAGCGGGAGGGGCCCGTTTCGCAAACGAGAGCCATAAATCACAAACAAAAGGTCGAGTCAACACTGAATTTTAACCACAGGTCGCGGGTGGCATACTCAACGTTTCCCCAAAAGCATTTCCACTTCGACCCATAGGGGGCGTCACAAACGCGCGAAACGTAACCGCTTCGTGCCAGAACGCGTTTTTCACGGGGACCGACCCTCTCACAACGAAACACGGGCGACTCGGCGGATTGTCTCACCGTCCAAACCGCTGCACAAGGTCGCGCACTGCAGGCACACTTGTCAAAATTGACTCTGTCAATTCTAGTGTTGACTTTACAAGCGCACTCTCTAAACTTCGGCACGCTACTAGTGTCGCACCATTTACGCCACCCGCGCAATATATACATCAAAACGTGCGGCTCGGCCGGGAATGGTGTGCTAGTAACTTTCTTTCCGATCCGCGTTACCATGGCGACGTAATTGGCAAAAAACTACGCTTAATTTTCCCCATTGACTTATAATGGGACAATGCAAAACGTCACATGCAAGTATTTTTCTCTCGCAAACGATAGGGGCTACAGTTTCAAACCTCGGAGAGGAGATTCATAATGATTTTAAGAATGAATAGAAAAATAAATACATCACTCGGTCTCATGGTGGCGCTATAACGACCCACTTTACGTTTTGCACCGTAACTCTTGAACCGTAGATCGGAAAATTAAAATTCTTTTTTCCCTGGATTCCTTGGGTCGAGAGGCATCTCCCCATATAGGCCCCGCCCATTTGCGTAGGGATAGATTTTCCGCCATCTTGAATTTTCTCCAAAACACACTTTTTGCTCCTTTTCCTACATATTTTCTTCAAATGTCTTAAAAACCGGTACACATGATCTATGAGGCCACGCGATAAACATAGTCAAAGGATATTTCGATAGTCCGTACCGTTCGTTCGTAACGCGCTTCCAAAATTAGCGGGAGGGGCACGTTTCGCAAACGACAGCCATAAATCACAAACAATAGGTCGAGTCAACACTGAATTTCAACCACGGGTCGGGGGTGGCATACTCAACGGATCCCCAAAAGCATTTCCACTTCGACCCCTAGGGGGCGTCACAAACGCGCAAAACGTAACCGTTTCGTGCCAGAACGCGTTTTTCGAGGGGACCGACCCTCTCACGACGAAACGCGGACGACTCGGCGGACGGTCTCACGGTCCGAACCGCCGCACGAGGTCGCGCATTCAGCGAGCTGCACTGCAGGCACACTTGTCAAAATTGACCATGTCAATTCTAGTGTTGAATCTACAAGCACACTTTCCCAAAGTTTGGCACGCTACTCCTCCCACAGTTTTTGCACCACACACTCGCGCCATATGTCAAAAAGACTGGCTTACTCGGGAATCGTGTGCTAGTAACTTGCTAAGAGAAAGGTTCTATAGTTTAATTGATATGAATTTATTAGTGAATTAATTTTCCCCATTGACTTATAATGGGAATGGCAAAAACTCACATTCAATTATTTTTCTCTCACAAACCATAGGGGCTACAGTTTCAAGACTTGGAGAGGAGGTTCATAATGATTCCAAGGATTAAATAAAAAATAATAGTGTCATTTGGCCTCATGGTGGCGCTATAACAGCCCAGTTTACGTTTTGGCCTGTAACTGTTGAACCGTAGGTCGGAAACTGAAAATTATTTTTTCCCTGGATTCCTTGGGTCAAGACGCATCTCCCAATATAGGCCACGGCCATTTGCGCCAGGATAGATTTTCCGCCATCTTGAATTTTCTCCAAAACACACTTTTTGCTCCTTTTCCTACATATTTTCTTTAAATGTCTTAAAAACGGGTACACATGATCTCTGAAGCCACGCGATAAACATAGTCAAAGGATATTTCGATAGTCCATACCGTTCGTTCGTAACGCGCTTCCAAAGTTAGCGGGAGGGGCCCGTTTCGCAAACGATAGCCATAAATCACAAACAATAGGTCGCGTCAACACTGAATTTCAACCACAGGTCGGGGGTGGCATACTCAACGGATCCCGTAAAGCATTTCCACTTCGACCCGTAGGGGGCGTCACAAGCGCGCGAAACGTAACCGTTTCGGGCCGGAACGCGTTTTTCACGGGGAACGACCCTCTCACAACGAAACGCAGACGACTCGGCGGACGGTCTCACGGTCCGAACCGCCGCACGAGGTCGCGCATTTAGCGAGCTGCACTGCAGGCACACTTGTCAAAATTGACTCTGTCAATTCTAGTTAAGTGTGCCTATGCATAGCATGGGCAGACTTATTGTTATCACTCATACTTAAGCCAGACATGGACACACACATGTATTTCCCCAAAGTTTGGCACGCTACTCCTCCCACAGTTTTTGCACCACACACTTGCGCCATATGTCAAATCGACCGGCTTACGCGGGAATCGTGTGCTATCAACTTGCTAAGAGAAAGGTTCTATAGTTTAATTGATATGAATTTATTAAGAAATTAATTAACCCTTACCTGTCCCCATTGACTTATAATGGGAATAGCATTCAATAATTTTTCTCTCGCAAACCATAGGGGCTACAGTTTCAAGACTCAGAGAGGAGGTTCATAATGATTACAAGGAATAAATAAAAAATAATAGCGTCATTTGGCCTCATGGTGGCGCTATAACAGCCCAGTGTACGTTTTGGCCTGTAACTGTTGAACCGTAGGTCGGAAAATTAAACTTATTTTTTCCCCGGATTCCTTGGGCCAAGACGCATCTCCCCATATAGGCCACGCCCATTTGCGCCAGGATAGATTTTCCGCCATCTTGAATTTTCTCCGAAACACACTTTTTGCTCCTTTTCCTACATATTTTCTTCAAATGTCTTAAAAACCGGTACACGTGATCTATGAAGCCACGCGATAAACATAGTCAAAGGATATTTCGATAGTCTATACCGTTCATTCGTAACGTGCTTCCAAAGTTAGCGGGAGGGGCCCGTTTTGCAAACAATAGCCATAAATCACAAACAAAAGGTCCATTCAACACTGAATTTCAACCACAGTTCGGGGGTGGCATACTCAACGAATCCCAAAAAGCATTTCCACTTGGCCACATGGTGGCGCTATAACGGACCGCTTGCCTCGTAACTCTTGAACCGTAGGTCACAGAATTACAATTCTTTTTTCCCTGGATTCCTTGGGTCACGACGCATCTCTCCATATAGGATACGCCAATTTGCACATGGGAAGATTTTCCGCCATCTTGAATTTTCTCCTAAACACACTTTTTACTCCTTTTGCTACATATTTTCTTCAAATGTCTTAAAAACCGGTACACATGATCTATGAAGCCACGCGATAAACACAGTCAAAGGATATTTCGATAGTCCCTACCGTTCGTTCGTAACGCGCTTCCAAAGTTAGCGGGAGGGGCACGTTTCGCAAACGATAGCCATAAATCACAAACGATAAGTCGAGTCAACACTGAATTTCAACCACAGGTGGGGGGTGGCATACTCAACGAATCCCCAAAACCATTTCCACTTCGACCCCTAGGGGGCGTCACAAACGCGCGAAACGTAACCGTTTCGTGCCGGAACGCGTTTTTCACGGGGACCGACCCTCTCACAACGAAACGCGGACGACTCGGCGGACGGTCTCGCGGTCCAAACCGCCGCACGAGGTCGCGCATTTATGGAGCTGCACTGCAGGCACACTTGTCAAAATTGACTCTGTCAATTCTAGTTAAGTGTGCCTATGCATAGCATGGGGACACTTATTGTTCTTGCTCATATTTATATATTTAAGTCTGTCCATGCAATTCCCCAAAAGTTTGGCACGCTACTCCTCCCACAGTTTTTGCACCACACACTCCCGCCATATGTCAAATTGATCGGCTTGCTCGGGAATGGTGTGCTATCAAGTTGCTAAGAGAAAGGTTCTATAGTTTAATTGATATTAATTTATTAGTGAATTAATTTCCCCCATTGACTTATAATGGGAATCGCATTCAATTATTTTTTTCTCGCAAACCATAGGGGCTACAGTTTCAAGACTTGGAGAGGAGGTTCATAATGATTGTAAGAATTAATCAAAAAATAATTACGTCATTTGGCCTCATGGTGGCGCTATAACAGCCCAGTTTACGTTTTGGCCTGTAACTGTTGAACCGTAGGTCGGAAAATTAAAATTATTTTTTCCCTGGATTCCTTGGGTCATGACGCATCTCCCCATATAGGCCACGCCCATTTGCGTATGGGTAGATTTTCCGCCATCTTGAATTTTCTCCAAAACACACTTTTTGCTCCTTTTCCTACATATTTTCTTCAAATGTCTCAAAAACCGGTACACATGATCTATGAAGCCACGCGATAAACATAGTCAAAGGATATTTCGATAGTCCGTACCGTTCGTTCGTAACGTGCTTCCAAAGTTAGCGGGAGGGGCCCGTTTGGCAAAAAATTGCCCTAACTCACAAACAAAAGGTTGAGTCGACACTAAATTTCAACCACAGGTTGCGGGTGGCATACTCAACAGATCCCCAAAAGCATTTCCACTTCGACCCCTAGGGGGCGTCACAAACATGCGACACGTAAACATATTACTTAGACAAAATCTCTGGACTTTGAGCTTTAACTCAAAAAACACCATAATAGTTCTGTTCAATATTACAATGGGAATCCATTAAGAATGTCTTACTCTACCTCTGATAACATCTTTGTAAGATTTTACTGTACAAAAGTGGAGTAATATAGCTTTAAAGTCACAACAAAAACACATTATTTAGAAGGTGGAGTAATATAGTTTTAAAGTCACTACAAAAACATGGGACTTAGTCAAAACCTCTGGACTTTGAGATTTAACTGAAAAAACACCATAATAGTTCTGTTCACTATTACAATGACAATCCCCTAAGAACGTCCTACTGTACCTCTGATAACATCTTTGTAACATTTTACTGTACAAAATTGGCCCCTGCTCTCCCGGACGCTGCTAGGTTGAGTTACAGCATTTTATGTGCGCTGCAGTGGCAGGGGGTCCTCCACTGGGGGCGCCACCACTTTTGCATCCGTTCTGGAGCACCAGGAGTGGGTGGTCCCCGGGAAATGGCTGTGAGCAGCCCTGTTGGGGTGTTCATTTGGTCATTTTTGCACATTTGGTCATGTGTTACATCTGGGGGTCCCCCAATTGTTCTTGCTCATATTTAAGTGTGCCTATGCATAGCATGGGGACACTTATTGTTCTCGCTCATATTTATTTATTTAAGTCTGTCCATGCAATTCCCCAAAAGTTTGGCACGCTACTCCTCCCACAGTTTTTGCACCACACACTCGCGCCATATGTCAAACCGACCGGGTTACTCGGGAATGGTGTGCTATCAAGTTGCTAAGAGAAAGGTTCTATAGTTTAATTGATATGGTGTGCTATCAAGTTGCTAAGAGAAAGGTTCTATAGTTTAATTGATATTAATTTATTAGTGAATTAATTTCCCCCATTGACTTATAATGGGAATCGCATTCAATTATTTTTTTCTCGCAAACCATAGGGGCTACAGTTTCAAGACTTGGAGAGGAGGTTCATAATGATTGTAAGAATTAATCAAAAAATAATTACGTCATTTGGCCTCATGGTGGCGCTATAACAGCCCAGTTTACGTTTTGGCCTGTAACTGTTGAACCGTAGGTCGGAAAATTAAAATTATTTTTTCCCTGGATTCCTTGGGTCATGACGCATCTCCCCATATAGGCCACGCCCATTTGCGTATGGGTAGATTTTCCGCCATCTTGAATTTTCTCCAAAACACACTTTTTGCTCCTTTTCCTACATATTTTCTTCAAATGTCTCAAAAACCGGTACACATGATCTATGAAGCCACGCGATAAACATAGTCAAAGGATATTTCGATAGTCCGTACCGTTCGTTCGTAACGTGCTTCCAAAGTTAGCGGGAGGGGCCCGTTTGGCAAAAAATTGCCCTAACTCACAAACAAAAGGTTGAGTCGACACTAAATTTCAACCACAGGTTGCGGGTGGCATACTCAACAGATCCCCAAAAGCATTTCCACTTCGACCCCTAGGGGGCGTCACAAACATGCGACACGTAAACATATTACTTAGACAAAATCTCTGGACTTTGAGCTTTAACTCAAAAAACACCATAATAGTTCTGTTCAATATTACAATGGGAATCCATTAAGAATGTCTTACTCTACCTCTGATAACATCTTTGTAAGATTTTACTGTACAAAAGTGGAGTAATATAGCTTTAAAGTCACAACAAAAACACATTATTTAGAAGGTGGAGTAATATAGTTTTAAAGTCACTACAAAAACATGGGACTTAGTCAAAACCTCTGGACTTTGAGATTTAACTGAAAAAACACCATAATAGTTCTGTTCACTATTACAATGACAATCCCCTAAGAACGTCCTACTGTACCTCTGATAACATCTTTGTAACATTTTACTGTACAAAATTGGCCCCTGCTCTCCCGGACGCTGCTAGGTTGAGTTACAGCATTTTATGTGCGCTGCAGTGGCAGGGGGTCCTCCACTGGGGGCGCCACCACTTTTGCATCCGTTCTGGAGCACCAGGAGTGGGTGGTCCCCGGGAAATGGCTGTGAGCAGCCCTGTTGGGGTGTTCATTTGGTCATTTTTGCACATTTGGTCATGTGTTACATCTGGGGGTCCCCCAATTGTTCTTGCTCATATTTAAGTGTGCCTATGCATAGCATGGGGACACTTATTGTTCTCGCTCATATTTATTTATTAAGTGTGCCTATGCATAGCATGGGCAGACTTATTGTTATCGCTCATTAAGTGTGCCTATGCATAGCATGGGCAGACTTATTGTTATCACTCATACTTAAGCCAGACATGGACACACACACACACACACACATGTATTTCCCCAAAGTTTGGCACGCTACTCCTCCCACAGTTTTTGCACCACACACTCGCGCCATATGTCAAATCGACCGGCTTACGCGGGAATCGTGTGCTATCAACTTGCTAAGAGAAAGGTTCTATAGTTTAATTGATATGAATTTATTAAGAAATTAATTAACCCTTACCTGTCCCCATTGACTTATAATGGGAATCGCATTCAATAATTTTTCTCTCGCAAACCATAGGGGCTACAGTTTCAAGACTCAGAGAGGAGGTTCATAATGATTACAAGGAATAAATAAAAAATAATAGCGTCATTTGGCCTCATGGTGGCGCTATAACAGCCCAGTGTACGTTTTGGCCTGTAACTGTTGAACCGTAGGTCGGAAAATTAAACTTATTTTTTCCCCGGATTCCTTGGGCCAAGACGCATCTCCCCATATAGGCCACGCCCATTTGCGCCAGGATAGATTTTCCGCCATCTTGAATTTTCTCCGAAACACACTTTTTGCTCCTTTTCCTACATATTTTCTTCAAATGTCTTAAAAACCGGTACACGTGATCTATGAAGCCACGCGATAAACATAGTCAAAGGATATTTCGATAGTCTATACCGTTCATTCGTAACGTGCTTCCAAAGTTAGCGGGAGGGGCCCGTTTTGCAAACAATAGCCATAAATCACAAACAAAAGGTCCATTCAACACTGAATTTCAACCACAGTTCGGGGGTGGCATACTCAACGAATCCCAAAAAGCATTTCCACTTGGCCACATGGTGGCGCTATAACGGACCGCTTGCCTCGTAACTCTTGAACCGTAGGTCACAGAATTACAATTCTTTTTTCCCTGGATTCCTTGGGTCACGACGCATCTCTCCATATAGGATACGCCAATTTGCACATGGGAAGATTTTCCGCCAACTTGAATTTTCTCCTAAACACACTTTTTACTCCTTTTGCTACAAATTTTCTTCAAATGTCTTAAAAACCGGTACACATGATCTTTAAAGCCATGCGATAAACATAGTCAAAGGATATCTTGATAATCCGTACCGTTCGTTCGTAACACGCTTCCAAAGTTAGCGGGAGGGGCCCGTTCGCTAACAATAGCCATAAATCACAAACAATAGGTCGAGTCAACACTGAATTTCAACCACAGGTCGGGGGTGGCATACTCAACGATTCCCCAAAAGCATTTCCACTTCGACCCCTAGGGGGCGTCACAACCGCACGAAACGTAACCGCTTCGTGCCAGAACGCGTTTTTCACGGGGACCGACCCTCTCACAACAAAACGCAGACGACTCGGCGGACGGTCTCACGGTCAAAACCGCTGCACGAGGTCGCGCATTTATGGAGCTGCACTGCAGGCACACTTGTCAAAATTGACCATGTCAATTCTAGTTAAGTGTGCCTATGCATAGCATTGGCAGACTTATTGCAATCGCTCATATTTATTTATTTATGTCCATGCTTTTCCCCAAAGTTTGACACGCTACTCCTCCCACAGTTTTCGCACCACACACTCGCGCCATATGTGAAATCGACCGGCTTACTCGGGAATCGTGTGCTAGTAACTTGCTAAGAGAAAGGTTCTATAGTTTAATTGATATTAATTTATTAGTGAATTAATTTCCCCCCATTGACTTATAATGGGAATGGCAAAAACTCAAATTCAATTATTTGTCTCTCGCAAACCATAGGGGCTAGAGTTTCAAGACTTGGAGAGGAGGTTCATAATGATTTCAAGGATTAAATAAAAAATAATAGTGTCATTTGGCCTCATGGTGGCGCTATAACAGCCCACTTTACGTTTTGGCCTGTAACTGTTGAACCGTAGGTCGGAAAATTAAAATTATTTTTTCCCTGGATTCCTTGGGTCAAGACGCATCTCCCGATATAGGCCACGCCCATTTGCGCCAGGATAGATTTTCCGCCATCTTGAATTTTCTCCAAAACACACTTTTTGTTCCTTTTCCGACATATTTTCTTCAAATTGCACAAAAAACGGTACACATGATCTATGAACCCATGCAATGAACATACTCAAGGGATATTGCGATAGTCCATTACGTTCGTTCGTAACGCGCTTCCAAAGTTAGCGGGAGGGGCCCGTTTTGCAAACAATAGCCATAAATCACAAACAAAAGGTCCAGTCAACACTGAATTTCAACCACAGGTCGGGGGTGGCATACTCAACGATCCCCAAAAGCATTTCCAATTGGCCACATGGTGGCGCTATAACGGACCACTTGCCTCGTAACTCTTGAACCATAGGTCGGAGAATTAAAATTATTTTTTCCCTGGATTCCTTGGGTCACGACGCATCTCTCCATATAGGACACGCCAATTTGCACATGGGAAGATTTTTCACCATTTCAAATTTTCTCCAAAAGACACTTTTTGCTCCTTTTCCTACATATTTTCTTCAAATGTCTTAAAAACCGGTACACGTGATCTATGAAGCCATGCGATAAACATAGTCAAAGGATATTTCGATAGTCCATACCGTACCTTCGTAACGCGCTGCCAAAGTTAGCGGGAGGGGCCCGTTTCGCAAACGATAGCCATAAATCACAAACAATAGGTCGAGTCAACACTGAATTTCAACCACAGGTCGGGGGTGGCATACTCAACGAATCCCCAAAAGCATTTCCACTTCGACCCCTAGGGGGCGTCACGAACGCGCGAAACGTAACCGTTTCGTGCCGGAACGCGTTTTTCACGGGGACCGACCCTCTCACAACGAAACGCAGACAATTTGGCGGATGGTCTCACCGTCCAAACCGCTACACAAGGTCGTGCATTGCAGGCACACTTGTCAAAATTGACTCTGTCAATTCTAGTTAAGTGTGCCTATGCATAGCATGGGCAGACTTATTGTTATCACTCATACTTAAGCCAGACATGGAGACACACACACATGTATTTCCCCAAAGTTTGGCACGCTACTCCTCCCACAGTTTTTGCACCACACACTCGCGCCATATGTCAAATCGACCGGCTTACGCGGGAATCGTGTGCTATCAACTTGCTAAGAGAAAGGTTCTATAGTTTAATTGATATGAATTTATTAAGAAATTAATTAACCCTTACCTGTCCCCATTGACTTATAATGGGAATCGCATTCAATAATTTTTCTCTCGCAAACCATAGGGGCTACAGTTTCAAGACTCAGAGAGGAGGTTCATAATGATTACAAGGAATAAATAAAAAATAATAGCGTCATTTGGCCTCATGGTGGCGCTATAACAGCCCAGTGTACGTTTTGGCCTGTAACTGTTGAACCGTAGGTCGGAAAATTAAACTTATTTTTTCCCCGGATTCCTTGGGCCAAGACGCATCTCCCCATATAGGCCACGCCCATTTGCGCCAGGATAGATTTTCCGCCATCTTGAATTTTCTCCGAAACACACTTTTTGCTCCTTTTCCTACATATTTTCTTCAAATGTCTTAAAAACCGGTACACGTGATCTATGAAGCCACGCGATAAACATAGTCAAAGGATATTTCGATAGTCTATACCGTTCATTCGTAACGTGCTTCCAAAGTTAGCGGGAGGGGCCCGTTTTGCAAACAATAGCCATAAATCACAAACAAAAGGTCCATTCAACACTGAATTTCAACCACAGTTCGGGGGTGGCATACTCAACGAATCCCAAAAAGCATTTCCACTTGGCCACATGGTGGCGCTATAACGGACCGCTTGCCTCGTAACTCTTGAACCGTAGGTCACAGAATTACAATTCTTTTTTCCCTGGATTCCTTGGGTCACGACGCATCTCTCCATATAGGATACGCCAATTTGCACATGGGAAGATTTTCCGCCATCTTGAATTTTCTCCAAAACACACTTTTTGCTCCTTTTCCTACAAATTTTCTTCAAATGTCTTAAAAACCGGTACACATGATCTATGAAGCCATGCAATAAACATAGTCAAAGGATATTTCGATAGTCCATACCGTTCGTTCGTAACGGCCTTCCAAAGTTAGCGGGAGGGGCCCGTTTCGCAAACGAGAGCCATAAATCACAAACAAAAGGTCGAGTCAACACTGAATTTTAACCACGGGTCGCGGGTGGCATACTCAACGTTTCCCCAAAAGCATTTCCACTTCGACCCATAGGGGGCGTCACAAACGCGCGAAACGTAACCGTTTCGTGCCAGAACGCGTTTCTCACGGGGACCGACCCTCTCACAACGAAACACGGGCGACTTGGCGGATTGTCTCACCGTCCAAACCGCTGCACAGGGTCGCGCACTGCAGGCACACTTGTCAAAATTGACTCTGTCAATTCTAGTTAAGTGTGCCTATGCATAGCATGGGCAGACTTATTGTTATCACTCATACTTAAGCCAGACATGGAGACACACATGTATTTCCCCAAAGTTTGGCACGCTACTCCTCCCACAGTTTTTGCACCACACACTTGCGCCATATGTCAAATCGACCGGCTTACGCGGGAATCGTGTGCTATCAACTTGCTAAGAGAAAGGTTCTATAGTTTAATTGATATGAATTTATTAAGAAATTAATTAACCCTTACCTGTCCCCATTGACTTATAATGGGAATCGCATTCAATAATTTTTCTCTCGCAAACCATAGGGGCTACAGTTTCAAGACTCAGAGAGGAGGTTCATAATGATTACAAGGAATAAATAAAAAATAATAGCGTCATTTGGCCTCATGGTGGCGCTATAACAGCCCAGTGTACGTTTTGGCCTGTAACTGTTGAACCGTAGGTCGGAAAATTAAACTTATTTTTTCCCCGGATTCCTTGGGCCAAGACGCATCTCCCCATATAGGCCACGCCCATTTGCGCCAGGATAGATTTTCCGCCATCTTGAATTTTCTCCGAAACACACTTTTTGCTCCTTTTCCTACATATTTTCTTCAAATGTCTTAAAAACCGGTACACGTGATCTATGAAGCCACGCGATAAACATAGTCAAAGGATATTTCGATAGTCTATACCGTTCATTCGTAACGTGCTTCCAAAGTTAGCGGGAGGGGCCCGTTTTGCAAACAATAGCCATAAATCACAAACAAAAGGTCCATTCAACACTGAATTTCAACCACAGTTCGGGGGTGGCATACTCAACGAATCCCAAAAAGCATTTCCACTTGGCCACATGGTGGCGCTATAACGGACCGCTTGCCTCGTAACTCTTGAACCGTAGGTCACAGAATTACAATTCTTTTTTCCCTGGATTCCTTAGGTCACGACGCATCTCTCCATATAGGATACGCCAATTTGCACATGGGAAGATTTTCCGCCATCTTGAATTTTCTCCTAAACACACTTTTTACTCCTTTTGCTACAAATTTTCTTCAAATGTCTTAAAAACCGGTACACATGATCTTTAAAGCCATGCGATAAACATAGTCAAAGGATATCTCGATAATCCGTACCGTTCGTTCGTAACACGCTTCCAAAGTTAGCGGGAGGGGCCCGTTCGCTAACAATAGCCATAAATCACAAACAATAGGTCGAGTCAACACTGAATTTCAACCACAGGTCGGGGGTGGCATACTCAACGATTCCCCAAAAGCATTTCCACTTCGACCCCTAGGGGGCGTCACAACCGCACGAAACGTAACCGCTTCGTGCCAGAACGCGTTTTTCACGGGGACCGACCCTCTCACGACGAAACGCAGACGACTCGGAGGATGGTCTCACAGTTTGAACCGCTTGCTTCCTTACTGTAGTGTACTGTACCTTAGTGTGCTGTATTGTACTTTACTGTACTGTACTGTATGTTATTGTACTGTGCTATACCTTACTGTGCTGTACCTTACTGCACTGTGCTGTACTTTACCTTACTGTGCTGTACTTTACTGCACTGTATTGTACTGTACCGTACCTGCACTGTATTGCACTGTACCGTATCTTACTGTATTGTACTGTATCTTCTGTACTGTACTGTACTGTACTGTACTGTACCGTACCTTACTGTGCTGTAGTGTACAGTACCTTACTGTATTGTAGTGTACTGTATCTTCTGTACGGTTTTGTGCTGTACCTTACTGTGCCGTGGTTTACTGTACCTTATTGTACTGTATTGTGCTGTACCTTACTGTACCGTAGTGTACTGTATCTTCTGTAATGAACTGGATGGTAGTGTACTGTACTTTATGGTACTGTTCTGTGCCTTACTGTAGTGAACTGTAATACTGTACTGTACCTTAGTGTGCTGTACTGTACCTTACTGTACTGTACTGTACTGTATGTTATTGTACTGTACTATACCTTACTGTGCTGTACCTTACTGCATTGTACTGTACTTTACCTTACTGTGCTGTACTTTACTGCACTGTATTGTACTGTACCGTACCTGCACTGTATTGTACTGTACCGTACCATACTGTATTGTACTGTATCTTCTGTACTGTACTGTACTGTACTGTACTGTACTGTACTGTAGTCAACACTGAATTTCAACCACAGGTCGGGGGTGGCATACTCAACGAATCCCCAAAAGCATTTCCACTTCGACCCCTAGGGGGCGTCACAAACGCGCAAAACCTAACCGTTTCGTGCCGGAACGCGTTTTTCACGGGGACCGACCCTCTCACAACGAAACACAGACAACTTGGCGGATGGTCTCACCGTCCAAACCGCTACACAAGGTCGAGCATTGCAGGCACACTTGTCAAAATTGACTCTGTCAATTCTAGTGTTGACTTTACAAGCACACTCTCAAAACTTCGGCACGCTACTAGTGCCGCACCATTTACGCCACCCGCGCAATATATACATCAAAACGTGCGGCTCGGCCGGGAATGGTGTGCTAGTAACTTTCTTTCCGATCCGCGTTACCATGGCCACGTAATTGGCAAAAAACTACGCTTAATTTTCCCCATTGACTTATAATGGGACAATGCAAAAAGTCACATTCAAGTATTTTTCTCTCGCAAACCATAGGGGCTACAGTTTCAAACCTCGGAGAGGAGATTCATAATGATTTTAAGAATATATCGAAAAATAATTACATCACTCATCCTCATGGTGGCGCTATAACGGCCCACTTTACGTTTTGCCCCGTAACTCTTGAACCGCAGATCGGAAAATTAAAATTATTTTTTCCCTGGATTCCTTGGGTCATGACGCATCTCCCGATATAGGCCACGCCCATTTGCGTATGGGTAGATTTTCCGCCATCTTGAATTTTCTCCAAAACACACTTTTTGCTCCTTTTCCTACATATTTTCTTCAAATGTCTTAAAAACCGGTACACATGATCTATGAAGCCACGCAATAAACATAGTCAAAGGATATTTTGATAGTCCATACCGTTCGTTCGTAACGCGCTTCCAAACTTAGCGGGAGGGGCACGTTTCGCAAACAATAGCCATAAATCACAAACAATAGGTCGAGTCAACACTGAATTTCAACCACAGGTCGGGGGCGGCATACTCAACGGATACCCAAAAGCATTTCCACTTCGACCCCTAGGGGGCGTCACAAACCCGCCAAACGAAACAGTTTCGTGCCAGAACGCGTTTTTCGAGGGGACCGACCCTCTCACAACGAAACGCGGACGACTCGGCGGACGGTCTCACGGTCCGAACCGCCGCACGAGGTCGCGCGTTTAGCGCGCTGCAGGCACACTTGTCAAAATTGACTCTGTCAATTCTAGTATTGACTTTACAAGCGCACTCTCTAAACTTCGGCACGCTACTCCTCCCACAGTTTTTGCACCACACACTCGCGCCATATGTCAAAACGACCGGCTTACTCGGGAATCGTGTGCTAGTAACTTGCTAAGAGAAAGGTTCTATAGTTTAATTTATATTAATTTATTAGTGAATTAATTTTTCCCCATTGACTTATAATGGGACAATGAAAAAAGTCACATTCAAGTATTTTTCTATCGCAAACCATAGGGCCTACAGTTTCAAACCTCGTAGAGCAGATTCATAATGATTTTAAGAATAAATCGAAAAATAATTACACCATTCATCCTCATGGTGGCGCTATAACGGCTCACTTTACGTTTTGCCCCGTAACTCTTGAACCGTAGATCGGAAAATGAAAATTATTTTTTCCCTGGATTCCTTGGGTAAAGACGCATCTCTCCATATAGGCCACGCCCATTTGCGTATGGATAGATTTTCCGCCATCTTGAATTTTCTCCAAAACACACTTTTTGCTCCTTTTCCTACATATTTTCTTCAAATGTTTTAAAAACCGGTACACATGATCTATGAAGGCATGCAATAAACATAGTCAAAGGATATTTCGATAGTCCATACCGTTCGTTCGTAACGGCCTTCCAAAGTTAGCGGGAGGGGCCCGTTTCGCAAACGAGAGCCATAAATCACAAACAAAAGGTCAAGTCAACACTGAATTTTAACCACGGGTCGCGGGTGGCATACTCAACGTTTCCCCAAAAGCATTTCCACTTCGACCCATAGGGGGCGTCACAAACGCGCGAAACGTAACCGTTTCGTGCCAGAACGCGTTTTTCACGGGGACCGACCCTCTCACAACGAAACACGGGCTTGGCGGATTGTCTCACCGTCCAAACCGCTGCACAAGGTCGCGCACTGCAGGCACACTTGTCAAAATTGACTCTGTCAATTCTAGTTAAGTGTGCCTATGCATAGCATGGGGACACTTATTGTTCTCGCTCATATTTATTTATTTAAGTCTGTCCATGCAATTCCCCAAAAGTTTGGCACGCTACTCCTCCCACAGTTTTTGCACCACACACTCGCGCCATATGTCAAATCGACCGGCTTACTCGGGAATGGTGTGCTATCAAGTTGCTAAGAGAAAGGTTCTATAGTTTAATTGATATTAATTTATTAGTGAATTAATTTTCCCCATTGACTTATAATGGGAATCGCATTCAATTATTTTTCTCTCGCAAACCATAGGGGCTACAGTTTCAAGACTTGGAGAGGAGGTTCATAATGATTGTAAGAATTAATCAAAAAATAATTACATCACTCGGCCTCATGGTGGCGCTATAACAGCCCAGTTTACGTTTTGGCCTGTAACTGTTGAACCGTAGGTCGGAAAATGAAAATTCTTTTTTCCCTGGATTCCTTGGGTCAAGACGCATCTCCCCATATAGGCCACGCCCATTTGCGTATGGGTAGATTTTCCGCCATCTTGAATTTTCTCCAAAACACACTTTTTGCTCATTTTCCTACATATTTTCTTCAAATGTCTTAAAAACCGGTACACATGATCTATGAAGCCACGCGATAAACATAGTCAAAGGATATTTCGATAGTCCATACCGTTCGTTCGTAACGCGCTTCCAAAGTTAGCGGGAGGGGCCCGTTTCACAAACGATAGCCATAAATCACAAACAATAAGTCGAGTCACCACCGAATTTCAACCACAGGTCGGGGGTGGCATACTCAACGAATCCCCAAAAGCATTTCCACTTCGACCCCTAGGGGGCGTCACAAACGCGCGAAACGTAACCGTTTCGTGCCAGAATGCGTTTTTCAGGGGGACCGACCCTCTCAAAACGAAACACGGACGACGGTGGACGGTCTCACGGTCCGAACCGCCGCACAAGGTCGCGCATTTAGCGAGCTGCAGGCACACTTGTCAAAATTGACTCCGTCAATTCTAGTTAAGTGTGCCTATGCATAGCATGGGACACTTATTGTTCTCGCTCATATTTATTTATTTATTTATGTCTGTCCATACGATTCCCCAAAGTTTGGCACGCTACTCCTCCCACAGTTTTTGCAACACACACTCGCGCCATATGTCAAATCGACCGGCTTACTCGGGAATGGTGTGCTAGTAACTTGCTAAGAGAAAGGTTCTATAGTTTAATTGATATTAATTTATTAGTGAATTAAATTGTCCCCATTGACTTATAATGGGAGAAAGCAAAAATTCACATTCAATTATTTTTCTCTCGCAAACCATAGGGGCTACAGTTTCAAGACTTGGAGAGGAGGTTCATAATGATTGTAAGAATTAATCAAAAAATAATTACATCACTCGGCCTCATGGTGGCGCTATAACAGCCCACTTTACGTTTTGGCCTGTAACTGTTGAACCGTAGGTCGGAAAATTAAAATTATTTTTTCCCTGGATTCCTTGGGTCAAGACGCATCTCCCGATATAGGCCACGCCCATTTGCGCCTGGATAGATTTTCCGCCATCTTGAATTTTCTCCAAAACACACTTTTTGTTCCTTTTCCGACATATTTTCTTCAAATTGCACAAAAAACGGTACACATGATCTATGAACCCATGCAATGAACATACTCAAGGGATATTGCGATAGTCCATTACGTTCGTTCGTAACGCGCTTCCAAAGTTAGCGGGAGGGGCCCGTTTTGCAAACAATAGCCATAAATCACAAACAAAAGGTCCAGTCAACACTGAATTTCAACCACAGGTCGGGGGTGGCATACTCAACGATCCCCAAAAGCATTTCCAATTGGCCACATGGTGGCGCTATAACGGACCACTTGCCTCGTAACTCTTGAACCATAGGTCGGAGAATTAAAATTCTTTTTTCCCTGGATTCCTTGGGTCACGACGCATCTCTCCATATAGGACACGCCAATTTGCACATGGGAAGATTTTTCACCATTTCAAATTTTCTCCAAAACACACTTTTTGCATTTTTTCCTACATATTTTCTTCAAATGTCACACAAATGGGTACACATGATCTACTAACCCATGCAATGAACATAGTCAAGGGATATGTCTATAGTCCATACCATTCGTTCGTAACGGGCTTCCAGAGTTAGCGGGAGGGGCCCGTTTTGCAAATAATAGCCATAAATCACAAACAAAACGTTGAGTCAGCAATGAATTTCAACCACAGGCTGCGGGTGGCTTACTCAAGGAATCCCCAAAAGCGTTTCCAATTCGACCCGTAGGGGGCGTCACAAACGCGCAAAACGTAATTGTCCCCATTGACTTATAATGGGAGAAAGCAGAAATTCACATTCAAGTATTTTTCTTTCGCAAAGCATAGGGGCTACAGTTTCAAACCTTGCAGAGGAGATTCATAATGATTTTAAGAATAAATCAAAAAATAATTACATCACTCATCCTCATGGTGGCGCTATAACGGCCCACTTTACGTTTTGCCCCGTAACTCTTGAACCGTAGATCGGAAAATTAAAATTATTTTTTCCCTGGATTCCTTGGGTCAAGACGCATCTCTCGATATAGGCCACGCCCATTTGCGTAGGGATAGATTTTCCGCCATCTTTGATTTTCTCCAAAACACACTTTTTGCTCCTTTTCCTACATATTTTCTTCAAATGTCTTAAAAACCGGTACACTTGATCTATGAAGCCACGCGATAAACATAGTCAAAGGATATTTCGATAGTCCATACCGTTCGTTCGTAATGCGCTTCCAAACTTAGCGGGAGGGGCAAGTTTCGCAAACGATAGCCATAAATCACAAACAATAGGTCGAGTCAACACCGAATTTCAACCACAGGTCGGGGGTGGCATACTCAACGGATCCCCAAAAGCATTTCCACTTCGACCCCTAGGGGGCGTCACAAACGCGCGAAACGTAACCGTTTCGTGCCAAAACGCGTTTTTCACGGGGACCGACCCTCTCACGACGAAACGCAGGCGACTCGGCGGATGGTCTCACTGTCCGAACCGCCGCACGAGGTCGCGCATTTAGCGAGTTGCAGGCACACTTGTCAAAATTGACTCTGTCAATTCTAGTATTGACTTTACAAGCGCACTCTCTAAACTTCGGCACGCTACTCCTCCCACAGTTTTTGCACCACACACTCGCGCCATATGTCAAAACGACCGGCTTACTCTGGAATCGTGTGCTAGTAACTTGCTAAGAGAAAGGTTCTATAGTTTAATTTATATTAATTTATTAGTGAATTAATTTTTCCCTATTGACTTATAATGGGACAATGAAAAAAGTCACATTCAAGTATTTTTCTATCGCAAACCATAGGGCCTACAGTTTCAAACCTCGTAGAGCAGATTCATAATGATTTTAAGAATAAATCGAAAAATAATTACACCATTCATCCTCATGGTGGCGCTATAACAGCTCACTTTACGTTTTGCCCCGTAACTCTTGAACCGTAGATCGGAAAATGAAAATTATTTTTTCCCTGGATTCCTTGGGTCAAGACGCATCTCTCCATATAGGCCACGCCCATTTGCGTATGGATAGATTTTCCGCCATCTTGAATTTTCTCCAAAACACACTTTTTGCTCCTTTTCCTACATATTTTCTTCAAATGTTTTAAAAACCGGTACACATGATCTATGAAGGCATGCAATAAACATAGTCAAAGGATATTTCGATAGTCCATACCGTTCGTTCGTAACGGCCTTCCAAAGTTAGCGGGAGGGGCCCGTTTCGCAAACGAGAGCCATAAATCACAAACAAAAGGTCAAGTCAACACTGAATTTTAACCACAGGTCGCGGGTGGCATACTCAACGTTTCCCCAAAAGCATTTCCACTTCGACCCATAGGGGGCGTCACAAACGCGCGAAACGTAACCGTTTCGTGCCAGAACGCGTTTTTCACGGGGACCGACCCTCTCACAACGAAACACGGGCTTGGCGGACGGTCTCACGGTCCGAACCGCCGCACGAGGTCGCGCATTTAGCGAGCTGCACTGCAGGCACACTTGTCAAAATTGACCATGTCAATTCTAGTTAAGTGTGCCTATGCATAGCATGGGCAGACTTATTGTTATCACTCATACTTAAGCCAGACATGGACACACACATGTATTTCCCCAAAGTTTGGCACGCTACTCCTCCCACAGTTTTTGCACCACACACTTGCGCCATATGTCAAATCGACCGGCTTACGCGGGAATCGTGTGCTATCAACTTGCTAAGAGAAAGGTTCTATAGTTTAATTGATATGAATTTATTAAGAAATTAATTAACCCTTACCTGTCCCCATTGACTTATAATGGGAATCGCATTCAATAATTTTTCTCTCGCAAACCATAGGGGCTACAGTTTCAAGACTCAGAGAGGAGGTTCATAATGATTACAAGGAATAAATAAAAAACAATAGCGTCATTTGGCCTCATGGTGGCGCTATAACAGCCCAGTGTACGTTTTGGCCTGTAACTGTTGAACCGTAGGTCGGAAAATTAAAATTATTTTTTCCCTGGATTCCTTGGGTCAAGACGCATCTCCCGATATAGGCCACGCCCATTTGCGTATGGGTAGATTTTCCGCCATCTTGAATTTTCTCCAAAACACACTTTTTGCTCCTTTTCCTACATATTTTCTTCAAATGTCTTAAAAACCGGTACACATGATCTATGAAGCCACGCGATAAACATAGTCAAAGGATATTTCGATAGTTCGTACCGTTCGTTCGTAACGCGCTTCCAAAGTTAGCGGGAGGGGCCCGTTTGGCAAAAAATTGCCCTAACTCACAAACAATAGGTCGAGTCAACACTGAATTTCAACCACAGGTCGGGGGTGGCATAATCAACAGATCCCCAAAAGCATTTCCACTTCGACCCCTAGGGGGCGTCACAAACGCGCAAAAGGTAACCGTTTCGTGCCAGAACGCGTTTTTCACGGGGACCGACCCTCTCACAACGAAACGCGGACGACTCGGCGGACAGTCTCACGAACCGAACCGCCGCACGGGGTTGCGCATTTAGCGCGCTGCAGGCACACTTGTCAAAATTGACTCTGTCAATTCTAGTGTTGAATTTACAAGCGCACTCTCAAAACTTCGGCACGCTACTAGTGCCGCACCATTTACGCCACCCGCGCAATATATACATCAAAACGTGCGGCTCGGCCGGGAATGGTGTGCTAGTAACTTTCTTTCCGATCCGCGTTACCATGGCGACGTAATTGGCAAAAAACTACGCTTCATTTTCCCCATTGACTTATAATGGGACAATGCAAAAAGTCACATTCAAGTATTTTTCTCTCTAAAACCATAGGGGCTACAGTTTCAAACCTCGGAGAGGAGGTTCATAATGATTTCAAGGATTAAATAAAAAATAATAGTGTCACTTGGCCTCACGGTGGCGCTATAACAGCCCAGTTTACGTTTTGCCCTGTAACTGTTGAACCGTAGGTCGGAAAATTAAAATTATTTTTTCCCTGGATTCCTTGGGTCAAGACGCATCTCCCGATATAGGCCCCGCCCATTTGCGTAGGGATAGATTTTCCGCCATCTTGAATTTTCTCCAAAACACACTTTTTGCTCCTTTTCCTACATATTTTCTTCAAATGTCTTAAAAACCGGTACACATGATCTATGAAGCCACGCGATAAGCAGAGTCAAAGGATATTTCGATAGTCCATACCGTTCGTTCGTAACGCGCTTCCAAAGTTAGCGGGAGGGGCACGTTTCGCAAACGATAGCCATAAATCACAAACAATAGGTCGAGTCAACACTGAATTTCAACCACAGGTCGGGGGTGGCATACTCAACGAATCCCCAAAAGCATTTCCACTTCGACCCCTAGGGGGCGTCACAAACGCGCGAAACGTAACCGTTTCGTGCCAGAACGCGTTTTTCACGGGGACCGACCCTCTCACAACGAAACGCGGACGCCTCGGCGGACGGCCTCGCGGTCCGAACCGCCGCACGAGGTCGCGCGTTTAGCGAGCTGCACTGCAGGCACACTTGTCAAAATTGACCATGTCAATTCTAGTATTGACTTTACAACCGCACTCTCTAAACTTCGGCACGCTACTCCTCCCACAGTTTTTGCACCACACACTCGCGCCATATGTCAAAACGACCGGCTTACTCGGGAATCGTGTGCTAGTAACTTGCTAAGAGAAAGGTTCTATAGTTTAATTGATATTAATTTATTAGTGAATTAATTTTTCCCCATTGACTTATAATGGGACAATGCAAAAAGTCACATTCAAGTATTTTTCTCTCGCAAACCATAGGGGCTACAGTTTCAAACCTCGGAGAGGAGATTCATAATGATTTTAAGAATAAATCGAAAAATAATTACACCACTCATCCTCATGGTGGCGCTATAACGGCTCACTTTACGTTTTGCCCCGTAACTCTTGAACCGTAGATCGGAAAATGAAAATTGTTTTTTCCCTGGCTTCCTTGGGTCAAGACGCATCTCCCCATATAGGCCACGCCCATTTGCGTATGGGTAGATTTTCCGCCATCTTGAATTTTCTCCAAAACACACTTTTTGCTCCTTTTCCCACATATTTTCTTCAAAAGTCTTAAAAACCGGTACACATGATCTATGCAGCCACGCGATAAACATAGTCAAAGGATATTTTGATAGTCCGTACCGTTCGTTCGTAACGCGCTTCCAAAGTTAGCGGGAGGGGCCCGTTTCGCAAACGATAGCCATAAATCACAAACAATAGGTCAAGTCAACACTGAATTTCAACCACAGGTCGGGGGTGGCATACTCAACGAATCCCCAAAAGCATTTCCACTTCGACCCCTAGGGGGCGTCACAAACGCGCGAAACGTAACCGTTTCGTGCCAAAACGCGTTTTTCACGGGGACCGACCCTCTCGCGACAAAACGCGTGAGACGGTCTCAAGGTCCGAACCACCGCACGAGGTCGCGCATTTAGCGAGCTGCACTGCAGGCACACTTGTCAAAATTGACCATGTCAATTCTAGTTAAGTGTGCCTATGCATAGCATGGGGACACTTATTGTTCTCGCTCATATTTATTTAAGTCTGTCCATGCAATTCCCCAAAAGTTTGGCACGCTACTCCTCCCACAGTTTTTGCACCACACACTCGCGCCATATGTCAAATCGACCGGCTTACGCGGGAATCGTGTGCTATCAACTTGCTAAGAGAAAGGTACTATAGTTTAATTGATATGAATTTATTAGTGAATTAATTTTCCCCATTGACTTATAATGGGAATCGCATTCAATTATTTTTCTCTCGCAAACCATAGGGGCTACAGTTTCAAGACTTGGAGAGGAGGTTCATAATGATGTCAAGGATTAAATAAAAAATAATAGTGTATTTTGGCCTCATGGTGGCGCTATAACAGCCCACTTTACCTTTTGGCCTGTAACTCTTGAACCATAGGTCGGAAAATTAAAAATCTTTTTTCCCTGGATTCCTTGGGTCATGACGCATCTCCCCATATAGGCCACGCCCATTTGCGCCAGGATAGATTTTCCGCCATCTTGCATTTTCTCCAAAACACACTTTTTGCTCCTTTTACAACATATTTTCTTCAAATGGCACAAAAAGCGGTACACATGATCTATGAACCCTTACAATGAACATACTCAAGGGATATTTTGATAGTCCATATCGTTCGTTCGTAACGCGCTTCTAAAGTTAGTGGGAGGAGCCCGTTTCGCAAACAATAGCCATAAATCACAAACAAAACGTCGAGTCAACACTGAATTTCAACCAAAGGTCAGGGGTGGCATACTCAACGAATCCCCAAAAGCATTTCCACTCGGCCACATGGTGGCGCTATAACGGACCACTTGCCTCGTAACTCTTGAACCGTAGATCGGAAAATGAAAATTATTTTTTCCCTGGATTCCTTGGGTCAAGACGCATCTCCCCATATAGGCCCCGCCCATTTGCGTAGGGCTAGATTTTCCGCCATCTTGCATTTTCTCCAAAACACACTTTTTGCTCCTTTTACAACATATTTTCTTCAAATGTCACAAAAAGCGGTACACATGATCTATGAACCCACCCGATGAACCTATTCAAGGGATATTTCGATAGTCCTTACCGTTCGTCCGTAACGCGATTCCAAAGTTAGCGGGAGGGGCCCGTTTCGCAAACAATAGCCATAAATAACAAACAAAAGGTCGGGTCAACACCGAATTTCACTTAAAGGTCGGGGGTGGCATACTCTACGTATCCCGTAAAGCATTTCCACTTCGACCCGTAGGGGGCGTCACAAGCGCGCGAAACGTAACCCTTTCGGGCCAAAACGCGTTTTTCACGGGGAACGACCCTCTCACAATGAAACGCAGACGACTCGGCGGATGGTCTCACGGTCCGAACCGCTGCACGAGGTCGCGCATTTAGCGAGCTGCACTGCAGGCACACTTGTCAAAATTGACTCTGTCAATTCTAGTTAAGTGTGCCTATGCATAGCATTGGCAGACTTATTGCAATCGCTCATATTTATTTACTTATGTCCATGGTTTTCCTCAAAGTTTGACACGCTACTCCTCCCACAGTTTTCGCACCACACACTCGCGCCATATGTGAAATCGACCGGCTTACTCGGGAATCGTGTGCTAGTAACTTGCTAAGAGAAAGGTTCTATAGTTTAATTGATATTAATTTATTAGTGAATTAATTTCCCTCCATTGACTTATAATGGGAATGGCAAAAACTCAAATTCAATTATTTGTCTCTCGCAAACCATAGGGGCTAGAGTTTCAAGACTTGGAGAGGAGGTTCATAATGATTTCAAGGATTAAATAAAAAATAATAGTGTCATTTGGCCTCATGGTGGCGCTGTAACAGCCCACTTTACGTTTTGGTCTGTAACTCTTGAACCGTAGATCGGAAAATTAAAATTCTTTTTTCCCTGGATTCCTTGGGTCATGACGCATCTCGCCATATAGGCCACGCCCATTTGCGCCAGGATAGATTTTCCGCCATCTTGAATTTTCTCCAAAACACACTTTTTGCTCATTTTCCTAAATTTTTTCTTCAAATGTCACGAAAAGCGGTATACCTGACCTATGAAGCCATGCAATGAACATACTCAAGGGATATTTTGATCGTCCGTACCGTTCGTTCGTAACGCGCTTCTAAAGTTAGCGGGATGGGCTTGTTTGGCAAACAATAGCCATAAATCACAAACAAAAGGTCCAGTCAACACTGAATTTCAACCACAGGTCGGGGGTGGCAAACTCAACGAATCCCCAAAAGCATTTCACTTGGCCACATGGTGGCGCTATAACGGACCACTTGCCTCGTAACTCTTGAACCGTAGGTCGGAGAATTAAAATTATTTTTTCCCTGGATTCCTTGGGTCACGACGCATCTCTCCATATAGGCCACGCGAATTTGAACACTGCCAGATTTTTCACCATTTTGACTTTTCTCCAAAACACACTTTTTGCTCCTTTTCCTACATATTTTCTTCAAATGTCACGAAAATGGGTACACATGATCTATGAACCCATGCAATGAACATAGTCAAGGGATATTTCGATAGTCCATACCGTTTGTTCATAACGGGCTTCCAAATTTAGCGGGAGGGGCCCGTTTTGCAAACAATAGCCATAAATCACAAACAAAACGTCGAGTCAACACTGAATTTCTACCACAGGTTGCGGGTGGCTTACTCAACGAATCCCCAAAAGCATTTCCAATTCGACCCGTAGGGGGCGTCACAAACGCGCAAAACATAACCGTTTCGTGCCAAAGCGCGTTTTTCACGGGGAACGACCCTCTCACAACGAAACACAGACAACTTGGCGGATGGTCTCACAGTCCAAACCGCTGCACGAGGTCGCGCATTCAGCGAGCTGCACTGCAGGCACACTTGTTAAAATTGACTCTGTCAATTC
The DNA here is from genome assembly GCF_963921795.1 of Nannobrachium achirus. NCBI lineage: Eukaryota > Metazoa > Chordata > Actinopteri > Myctophiformes > Myctophidae > Nannobrachium > Nannobrachium achirus. The sequence goes on along the minus strand of NC_137812.1, from coordinate 36,208,986 downwards.
TAGTATTGACTTTACAACCGCACTCTCTAAACTTCGGCACGCTACTCCTCCCACAGTTTTTGCACCACACACTCGCGCCATATGTCAAAACGACCGGCTTACTCGGGAATCGTGTGCTAGTAACTTGCTAAGAGAAAGGTTCTATAGTTTAATTGATATTAATTTATTAGTGAATTAATTTTTCCCCATTGACTTATAATGGGACAATGCAAAAAGTCACATTCAAGTATTTTTCTCTCGCAAACCATAGGGGCTACAGTTTCAAACCTCGGAGAGGAGATTCATAATGATTTTAAGAATAAATCGAAAAATAACTACACCACTCATCCTCATGGTGGCGCTATAACGGCTCACTTTACGTTTTGCCCCGTAACTCTTGAACCGTAGATCGGAAAATGAAAATTATTTTTCCCTGGATTCCTTGGGTCAAGACGCATCTCCCCATATAGGCCACGCCCATTTGCGTAGGGATAGATTTTCCGCCATCTTGAAATTTTTCCAAAACACACTTTTTGCTCCTTTTCCTACATATTTTCTTCAAATGTCTTAAAAACCGGTACACATGATCTATGAAGCCATGCGATAAACATAGTCAAAGGATATTTCGATAGTCTATACCGTTCGTTCGTAACGGCCTTCCAAAGTTAGCGGGAGGGGCCCGTTTCGCAAACGAGAGCCATAAATCACAAACAAAAGGTCGAGTCAACACTGAATTTTAACCACAGGTCGCGGGTGGCATACTCAACGTTTCCCCAAAAGCATTTCCACTTCGACCCATAGGGGGCGTCACAAACGCGCAAAACGTAACCGCTTCGTGCCAGAACGCGTTTTTCACGGGGACCGACCCTCTCACAACGAAACACGGGCGACTCGGCGGATTGTCTCACCGTCCAAACCGCTGCACAAGGTCGCGCACTGCAGGCACACTTGTCAAAATTGACTCTGTCAATTCTAGTTAAGTGTGCCTATGCATAGCATGGGCAGACTTATTGTTATCGCTCATATTTACTTACTTAAGTCTGTCCATACTTTTCCCCAAAGTTTGGCACGCTACTCCTCCCACAGTTTTTGCACCACACACTCGCGCCATATGTCAAATCGACCGGCTTACTCGGGAATGGTGTGCTATCAAGTTGCTAAGAGAAAGGTTCTATAGTTTAATTGATATTAATTTATTAGTGAATTAATTTTCCCCATTGACTTATAATGGGAATCGCATTCAATTATTTTTCTCTCGCAAACCATAGGGGCTACAGTTTCAAGACTTGGAGAGGAGGTTCATAATGATTGTAAGAATTAATCAAAAAATAATGACATCACTCGGCCTCATGGTGGCGCTATAACGGCCAACTTTACGTTTTGCCCCGTAACTCTTGAACCGTAGGTCGGAATATTAAAATTAGTTTTTCCCTGGATTCCTTGGGTCCAGACGCATCTCCCGATATAGGCCACGCCCATTTGCGTATGGGTAGATTTTCCGCCATCTTGAATTTTCTCCAAAACACACTTTTTGCTCCTTTTCCTACATATTTTCTTCAAATGTCTCAAAAACCGGTACACATGATCTATGAAGCCACGCGATAAACATAGTCAAAGGATATGTCGATAGTCCGTACCGTTCGTTCGTAACGCGCTTCCAAAGTTAGCGGGAGTGGCACGTTTCGCAAACGATAGCCATAAATCACAAACAATAGGTCGAGTTGACACTGAATTTCAACCACAGGTCGGGGGTGGCATACTCAACGGATCCCCAAAAGCATTTCCACTTCGACCCCTAGGGGGCGTCACAAACGCGCGAAACGTAACCGTTTCGTGCCAGAACGCGTTTTTCACGGGGACCGACCCTCTCACGACGAAACGCAGACGACTCGGCGGACGGTCTCACAGTCCGAACCTTCGCACAAGGTCGCGCATTTAGCGAGCTGCAGGCACACTTGTCAAAATTGACTCTGTCAATTCTAGTTAAGTGTGCCTATGCATAGCATGGGCAGACTTATTGTTATCGCTCATATTTAAGTCTGTCCATACTTTTCCCCAAAGTTTGGCACGCTACTCCTCCCACAGTTTTTGCACCACACACTCGCGCCATATGTCAAATCGACCGGCTTACTCGGGAATGGTGTGCTATCAAGTTGCTAAGAGAAAGGTTCTATAGTTTAATTGATATTAATTTATTAGTGAATTAATTTTCCCCATTGACTTATAATGGGAATCGCATTCAATTATTTTTCTCTCGCAAACCATAGGGGCTACAGTTTCAAGACTTGGAGAGGAGGTTCATAATGATTGTAAGAATTAATCAAAAAATAACGACATCACTCGGCCTCATGGTGGCGCTATAACGGCCAACTTTACCTTTTGCCCCGTAACTCTTGAACCGTAGGTCGGAAAATGAAAATTATTTTTTCCCTGGATTCCTTGGGTCATGACGCATCTCCCCATATAGGCCACGCCCATTTGCGTATGGGTAGATTTTCCGCCATCTTGAATTTTGTCCAAAACACACTTTTTGCTCCTTTTCCTACATATTTTCTTCAAATGTCTTAAAAACCGGTACACATGATCTATGAAGCCACGCGATAAACATAGTCAAAGGATATTTCGATAGTTCGTACCGTTCGTTCGTAACGTGCTTCCAAAGTTAGCGGGAGGGGCAAGTTTCGCAAACGATAGCCATAAATCACAAACAATAGGTCGAGTCAACACTGAATTTCAACCACAGGTCGGGGGTGGCATACTCAACGAATCCCCAAAAGCATTTCCACTTCGACCCCTAGGGGGCGTCACAAACGCGCGAAACGTAACCGTTTCGTGCCAGAACGCGTTTTTCGAGGGGACCGACCCTCTCACAACGACACACGGACGACTCGGCAGACTGTCTCACAGTCCGAACCGCCGCACAAGGTCGCGCATTTAGCGCGCTGCAGGCACACTTGTCAAAATTGACTCCGTCAATTCTAGTATTGACTTTACAAGCGCACTCTCTAAACTTCGGCACGCTACTCCTCCCACAGTTTTTGCACCACACACTCGCGCCATATGTCAAAACGACCGGCTTACTCTGGAATCGTGTGCTAGTAACTTGCTAAGAGAAAGGTTCTATAGTTTAATTGATATTAATTTATTAGTGAATTAATTTTTCCCCATTGACTTATAATGGGACAATGAAAAAAGTCACATTCAAGTATTTTTCTATCGCAAACCATAGGGCCTACAGTTTCAAACCTCGTAGAGCAGATTCATAATGATTTTAAGAATAAATCGAAAAATAATTACACCATTCATCCTCATGGTGGCGCTATAACGGCTCACTTTACGTTTTGCCCCGTAACTCTTGAACCGTAGATCGGAAAATGAAAATTATTTTTTCCCTGGATTCCTTGGGTCAAGACGCATCTCTCCATATAGGCCACGCCCATTTGCGTATGGATAGATTTTCCGCCATCTTGAATTTTCTCCAAAACACACTTTTTGCTCCTTTTCCTACATATTTTCTTCAAATGTTTTAAAAACCGGTACACATGATCTATGAAGGCATGCAATAAACATAGTCAAAGGATATTTCGATAGTCCATACCGTTCGTTCGTAACTGCCTTCCAAAGTTAGCGGGAGGGGCCCGTTTCGCAAACGAGAGCCTTAAATCACAAACAAAAGGTCAAGTCAACACTGAATTTTAACCACGGGTCGCGGGTGGCATACTCAACGTTTCCCCAAAAGCATTTCCACTTCGACCCATAGGGGGCGTCACAAACGCGCGAAACGTAACCGTTTCGTGCCAGAACGCGTTTTTCACGGGGACCGACCCTCTCACAACGAAACACGGGCTTGGCGGATTGTCTCACCGTCCAAACCGCTGCACAAGGTCGCGCACTGCAGGCACACTTGTCAAAATTGACTCTGTCAATTCTAGTTAAGTGTGCCTATGCATAGCATTGGCAACTTATTGCAATCGCTCATATTTATGTATGTATGTATGTATGTCCATGCTTTTCCCCAAAGTTTGGCACGCTACTCCTCCCACAGTTTTTGCACCACACACTCGCGCCATATGTCAAATCGACCGGCTTACTCGGGAATGGTGTGCTAGTAACTTGCTAAGAGAAAGGTTCTATAGTTTAATTGATATTAATTTATTAGTGAATTAAATTGTCCCCATTGACTTATAATGGGAGAAAGCAAAAATTCACATTCAATTATTTTTCTCTCGCAAACCATAGGGGCTACAGTTTCAAGACTTGGAGAGGAGGTTCATAATGATTGTAAGAATTAATCAAAAAATAATTACATCACTCGGCCTCATGGTGGCGCTATAACAGCCCACTTTACGTTTTGGCCTGTAACTGTTGAACCGTAGGTCGGAAAATTAAATTTATTTTTTCCCTGGATTCCTTGGGTCAAGACGCATCTCCCGATATAGGCCACGCCCATTTGCGCCTGGATAGATTTTCCGCCATCTTGAATTTTCTCCAAAACACACTTTTTGTTCCTTTTCCGACATATTTTCTTCAAATTGCACAAAAAACGGTACACATGATCTATGAACCCATGCAATGAACATACTCAAGGGATATTGCGATAGTCCATTACGTTCGTTCGTAACGCGCTTCCAAAGTTAGCGGGAGGGGCCCGTTTTGCAAACAATAGCCATAAATCACAAACAAAAGGTCCAGTCAACACTGAATTTCAACCACAGGTTGGGGGTGGCATACTCAACGATCCCCAAAAGCATTTCCAATTGGCCACATGGTGGCGCTATAACGGACAACTTGCCTCGTAACTCTTGAACCATAGGTCGGAGAATTAAAATTCTTTTTTCCCTGGATTCCTTGGGTCACGACGCATCTCTCCATATAGGACACGCCAATTTGCACATGGGAAGATTTTTCACCATTTCAAATTTTCTCCAAAACACACTTTTTGCATTTTTTCCTACATATTTTCTTCAAATGTCACAAAAATGGGTACACATGATCTACTAACCCATGCAATGAACATAGTCAAGGGATATGTCTATAGTCCATACCATTCGTTCGTAACGGGCTTCCAGAGTTAGCGGGAGGGGCCCGTTTTGCAAATAATAGCCATAAATCACAAACAAAACGTTGAGTCAGCAATGAATTTCAACCACAGGCTGCGGGTGGCTTACTCAAGGAATCCCCAAAAGCGTTTCCAATTCGACCCGTAGGGGGCGTCACAAACGCGCAAAACGTAATTGTCCCCATTGACTTATAATGGGAGAAAGCAGAAATTCACATTCAAGTATTTTTCTTTCGCAAAGCATAGGGGCTACATTTTCAAACCTTGCAGAGGAGATTCATAATGATTTTAAGAATAAATCAAAAAATAATTACATCACTCATCCTCATGGTGGCGCTATAACGGCCCACTTTACGTTTTGCCCCGTAACTCTTGAACCGTAGATCGGAAAATTAAAATTATTTTTTCCCTGGATTCCTTGGGTCAAGACGCATCTCCCGATATAGGCCACAACCATTTGCGTATGGGTAGATTTTCCGCCATCTTGAATTTTCTCCAAAACACACTTTTTGCTCCTTTTCCTACATATTTTCTTCAAATGTCTTAAAAACCGGTACACATGATCTATGAAGCCACGCGATAAACATAGTCAAAGGATATTTCGATAGTTCGTACCGTTCGTTCGTAACGCGCTTCCAAAGTTAGCGGGAGGGGCCCGTTTGGCAAAAAATTGCCCTAACTCACAAACAATAGGTCGAGTCAACACTGAATTTCAACCACAGGTCGGGGGTGGCATAATCAACAGATCCCCAAAAGCATTTCCACTTCGACCCCTAGGGGGCGTCACAAACGCGCAAAAGGTAACCGTTTCGTGCCAGAACGCGTTTTTCACGGGGACCGACCCTCTCACAACGAAACGCGGACGACTCGGCGGACAGTCTCACGAACCGAACCGCCGCACGGGGTTGCGCATTTAGCGCGCTGCAGGCACACTTGTCAAAATTGACTCTGTCAATTCTAGTTAAGTGTGCCTATGCATAGCATTGGCAGACTTATTGCAATCGCTCATATTTATTTACTTATGTCCATGGTTTTCCTCAAAGTTTGACACGCTACTCCTCCCACAGTTTTCGCACCACACACTCGCGCCATATGTGAAATCGACCGGCTTACTCGGGAATCGTGTGCTAGTAACTTGCTAAGAGAAAGGTTCTATAGTTTAATTGATATTAATTTATTAGTGAATTAATTTCCCCCCATTGACTTATAATGGGAATGGCAAAAACTCAAATTCAATTATTTGTCTCTCGCAAACCATAGGGGCTAGAGTTTCAAGACTTGGAGAGGAGGTTCATAATGATTTCAAGGATTAAATAAAAAATAATAGTGTCATTTGGCCTCATGGTGGCGCTGTAACAGCCCACTTTACGTTTTGGCCTGTAACTCTTGAACCGTAGATCGGAAAATTAAAATTCTTTTTTCCCTGGATTCCTTGGGTCATGACGCATCTCGCCATATAGGCCACGCCCATTTGCGCCAGGATAGATTTTCCGCCATCTTGAATTTTCTCCAAAACACACTTTTTGCTCATTTTCCTAAATTTTTTCTTCAAATGTCACGAAAAGCGGTATACCTGACCTATGAAGCCATGCAATGAACATACTCAAGGGATATTTTGATCGTCCGTACCGTTCGTTCGTAACGCGCTTCTAAAGTTAGCGGGATGGGCTTGTTTGGCAAACAATAGCCATAAATCACAAACAAAAGGTCCAGTCAACACTGAATTTCAACCACAGGTCGGGGGTGGCAAACTCAACGAATCCCCAAAAGCATTTCACTTGGCCACATGGTGGCGCTATAACGGACCACTTGCCTCGTAACTCTTGAACCATAGGTCGGAGAATTAAAATTCTTTTTTCCCTGGATTCCTTGGGTCACGACGCATCTCTCCATATAGGACACGCCAATTTGCACATGGGAAGATTTTTCACCATTTCAAATTTTCTCCAAAACACACTTTTTGCTCCTTTTCCTACATATTTTCTTCAAATCTCTTAAAAACCGGTACACATGATCTATGAAGCCACGCGATAAACATAGTCAAAGGATATTTCGATAGTCCGTACCGTTCGTTCGTAACGCGCTTCCAAAGTTAGCGGGAGGGGCCCGTTTCGCAAACGATAGCCATAAATCACAAACAATAGGTCGAGTCAACACTGAATTTCAACCACAGGTCGCGGGCGGCATACTCAACGATTCCCCAAAAGCATTTCCACTTCGACCCCTAGGGGGCGTCACAAACGCGCGAAACGTAACCGTTTCGTGCCAGAACGCGTTTTTCACGGGGACCGACCCTCTCACGACGAAACGCGGACGACTCGGCGGACGGTCTCACGGTCCGAACCGCCGCACGAGGTCGCGCATTTAGCGAGCTGCAGGCACACTTGTCAAAATTGACTCTGTCAATTCTAGTATTGACTTTACAAGCGCACTCTCTAAACTTCGGCACGCTACTCCTCCCACAGTTTTTGCACCACACACTCGCGCCATATGTCAAAACGACCGGCTTACTCGGGAATGGTGTGCTAGTAACTTGCTAAGAGAAAGGTTCTATAGTTTAATTGATATTAATTTATTAGTGAATTAATTTTTCCCCATCGACTTATAATGGGACAATGCAAAAAGTCACATTCAAGTATTTTTCTCTCGCAAACCATAGGGGCTACAGTTTCAAACCTCGGAGAGGAGATTCATAATGATTTTAAGAATAAATTGAAAAATAATTACACCACTCATCCTCATGGTGGCGCTATAACGGCTCACTTTACGTTTTGCCCTGTAACTCTTGAACCGTAGATCGGAAAATGAAAATTATTTTTTCCCTGGCTTCCTTGGGTCAAGACGCATCTCCCCATATAGGCCACGCCCATTTGCGTAGGGATAGATTTTCCGCCATCTTGAATTTTCTCTCCAAAACACACTTTTTGCTCCTTTTCCTACATAATTTCTTCAAATGTCTTAAAAACCGGTACACATGATCTATGAAGCCACGCAATAAACATAGTCAAAGGATATTTTGATAGTCCATACCGTTCGTTCGTAACGCGCTTCCAAAGTTAGCGGGAGGGGCCCGTTTGGAAAAAAATTGCCCTAACTCACAAACAATAGGTCGAGTCACCACTGAATTTCAACCACAGGTCGGGGGTGGCATACTCAACGGATCCCCAAAAGCATTTCCACTTCGACCCCTAGGGGGCGTCACAAACGCGCCAAACGAAACCGTTTCGTGCCAGAACGCGTTTTTCGAGGGGACCGACCCTCTCACGACGAAACGCGGACGACTCGGCGGACGGTCTCGCGGTCCGTACCGCCGCACGAGGTCGCGCATTTAGCGCGCTGCAGGCACACTTGTCAAAATTGACTCTGTCAATTCTAGTATTGACTTTACAAGCGCACTCTCTAAACTTCGGCACGCTACTCCTCCCACAGTTTTTGCACCACACACTCGCGCCATATGTCAAAACGACCGGCTTACACGGGAATCGTGTGCTAGTAACTTGCTAAGAGAAAGGTTCTATAGTTTAATTGATATTAATTTATTAGTGAATTAATTTTTCCCCATTGACTTATAATGGGACAATGCAAAAAGTCACATTCAAGTATTTTTTTCTCGCAAACCATAAAGGCTACAGTTTCAAACCTCAGAGAGGAGATTCATAATGATTTTAAGAATAATTTGAAAAATAATTACACCACTCATCCTCATGGTGGCGCTATAACGGCTCACTTTACCTTTTGCCCCGTAACTCTTGAACCGTAGATCGGAAAATGAAAATTCTTTTTTCCCTGGATTCCTTGGGTCAAGACGCATCTCCGCATATAGGCCACGCCCATTTGCGTATGGATAGATTTTCCGCCATCTTGAATTTTCTCCAAAACACACTTTTTGCTCCTTTTCCTACATATTTTCTTCAAATGTCACAAAAACCGGTACACATGATCTATGAAGCCACGCGATAAACATAGTCAAAGGATATTTCGATAGTCCGTACCGTTCCTTCGTAACGCGCTTCCAAAGTTAGCGGGAGGGGCCCGTTTCGCAAACGACAGCCATAAATCACAAACAATAGGTCGCGTCAACACTGAATTTCAACCACAGGTCGGGGGTGGCATACTCAACGAATCCCCAAAAGCATTTCCACTTCGACCCCTAGGGGGCGTCACAAACGCGCGAAACGTAACCGTTTCGTGCCGGAACGCGTTTTTCACGGGGACCGACCCTCTCACGACGATACGCGGACGACTCGGCGGACGGTCTCGCGGTCCGAACCGCCGCACGAGGTCGCGCGTTTAGCGCGCTGCAGGCACACTTGTCAAAATTGACTCTGTCAATTCTAGTATTGACTTTACAAGCGCACTCTCTAAACTTCGGCACGCTACTCCTCCCACAGTTTTTGCACCACACACTTGCGCCATATGTCAAAACGACCGGCTTACTCGGGAATCGTGTGCTAGTAACTTGCTAAGAGAAAGGTTCTATAGTTTAATTGATATTAATTTATTAGTGAATTAATTTTTCCCCATTGACTTATAATGGGACAATGCAAAAAGTCACATTCAAGTATTTTTCTCTCGCAAACCATAGGGGCTACAGTTTCAAACCTCGGAGAGGAGATTCATAATGATTTTAAGAATAAATCGAAAAATAATTACACCACTCATCCTCATGGTGGCGCTATAACGGCTCACTTTACGTTTTGCCCCGTAACTCTTGAACCGTAGATCGGAAAATGAAAATTATTTTTTCCCTGGCTTCCTTGGGTCAAGACGCATCTCCCCATATAGGCCACGCCCATTTGCGTAGGGATAGATTTTCCGCCATCTTGAATTTTCTCCAAAACACACTTTTTGCTCCTTTTCCTACATATTTTCTTCAAATGTCTTAAAAACCGGTACACATGATCTATGAAGCCACGGAATAAACATAGTCAAAGGATATTTTGGGGGCGTCACAAACGCGCGAAACGTAACCGTTTCGTGCCGGAACGCGTTTTTCACGGGGACCGACCCTCTCACGACGAAACGCGGACGACTCGGCGGACGGTCTCGCGGTCCAAACCGCTGCACAAGGTCGCACATTTAGCGAGCTGCACTGCAGGCACACTTGTCAAAATTGACCATGTCAATTCTAGTATTGACTTTACAAGCGCACTCTCTAAACTTCGGCACGCTACTCCTCCCACAGTTTTTGCACCACACACTCGCGCCATATGTCAAAACGACCGGCTTACTCGGGAATCGTGTGCTAGTAACTTGCTAAGAGAAAGGTTCTATAGTTTAATTGATATTAATTTATTAGTGAATTAATTTTTCCCAATTGACTTATAATGGGACAATGCAAAAAGTCACATTCAAGTATTTTTCTCTCGCAAACCATAGGGGCTACAGTTTCAAACCTCGGAGAGGAGATTCATAATGATTTTAAGAATAAATTGAAAAATAATTACACCACTCATCCTCATGGTGGCGCTATAACGGCTCACTTTACGTTTTGCCCCGTAACTCTTGAACCGTAGATCGGAAAATGAAAATTTTTTTTTCCCTGGCTTCCTTGGGTCAAGACGCATCTCCCCATATAGGCCACGCCCATTTGCGTAGGGATAGATTTTCCGCCATCTTGAATTTTCTCCAAAACACACTTTTTGCTCCTTTTCCTACATATTTTCTTCAAATGTCTTAAAAACCGGTACACATGATCTATGAAGCCACGCAATAAACATAGTCAAAGGATATTTTGATAGTCCATACCGTTCGTTCGTAACGCGCTTCCAAAGTTAGCGGGAGGGGCCCGTTTGGCAAAAAATTGCCCTAACTCACAAACAAAAGGTCGCGTCGACACTAAATTTCAACCACAGGTTGCGGGTGGCATACTCAACAGATCCCCAAAAGCATTTCCACTTCGACTCATAGGGGGCGTCACAAACGCGCGAAACGTAACCGTTACGTGCCAGAACGCGTTTTTCAGGGGGAACGACCCTCTCAAGGGCACAAAGTATCAATGAAGTATTAAAAGTAAATGTACTCATTAAGAATATAAAAGTACTCATTATGAAGTAAAACATATTTGAGTGAAAGTACTCAAAAATACCAAAGAGTAAAAGTATTGTTAAAGTATCAAAAGTAATCATTGTGAAGTAAAAGTATATTTGAGTAAATGTACTCAAAATACCAAAGAGTATAAGTAAAAATGCCAAAGAGTAAAAGTATTGTTAGTATTAAAATGTATTCATCATCTGATCCACAAGCTCACATGCAGCCTTGTAGATCGGCTGTTTTTATTGTTTTATTTTTTAAATTGTTTCCCCCTGACTTAGTCTTTTCTAGGATCACCTTTTAGTTGAGCTTGTACCAGTGACTGTACTGTCAATGACACTGTATACCTATGACAGTCATATATCAATAATTAGTTCATTCGTGAATGACTTCCCTGTGGAAATAAGCCAAAAACATTACTAGGATCTCCTTTTAGTTGAGCTTGTACCAAATCATGTTTATTACGTATCTATCTATCTATCTTCCTAAGTCACATGCATTCACATTGCACTGAACGAACGAACGCACGCACGCACGCACGCTGCGCAGGTCAGCTCAGCAGCTGGCTTTTTTTTTGTTTGTTTTTTTTGTAAAGCTCCAGCCAGAGTCAGGCGCCGAGGTGGCGGGACGGCACCAAGCCGGACTTGCGTGCTCAGGCAGCGGCCGAAGGCCGCTGCCCCCTCTCACCCCCTGGAAGTGCGGTAGGCTGGAAGCCTCTAGAACCTATCTGTAGGTCCCCGTCCATAGATGTCGCTCTATCCAAGAAATTCTCCGTCAGTGAGTCACCTGACACACCAGGAACTGCTGCTGCTGCACATTCAATTATTTTTCTCTCGCAAACCATAGGGGCTACAGTTTCAAGACTTGGAGAGGAGGTTCATAATGATTTCAAGGATTAAATAAAAAATAATAGTGTCATTTGGCCTCATGGTGGCGCTATAACAGCCCACTTTACGTTTTGGCCTGTAACTGTTGAACCGTAGGTCGGAAAATTAAAATTCTTTTTTCCCTGGATTCCCTGGGTCAAGACGCATCTCTCGATATAGGCCCCGCCCATTTGCGTAGGGATAGATTTTCCGCCATCTTGAATTTTCTCCAAAACACACTTTTTGCTCCTTTTCCTACATATTTTCTTCAAATGTCTTAAAAACCGGTACACATGATCTATGAAGCCACGCGATAAACATAGTCAAAGGATATTTCGATAGTCCATACCGTTCGTTCGTAATGCGCTTCCAAACTTAGCGGGAGGGGCACGTTTCGCAAACAATAGCCATAAATCACAAACAATAGGTCGAGTCAACACCGAATTTCAACCACAGGTCGGGGGTGGCATACTCAACGGATCCCCAAAAGCATTTCCACTTCGACCCCTAGGGGGCGTCACAAACGCGCGAAACGTAACCGTTTCGTGCCAGAACGCGTTTTTCACGGGGACCGACCCTCTCGCAACGAAACGCGGACGACTCGGCGGACGGTCTCACCGTCCGAACCGCCGCACGAGGTCGCGCGTTTAGCGCGCTGCAGGCACACTTGTCAAAATTGACTCTGTCAATTCTAGTATTGACTTTACAAGCGCACTCTCTAAACTTCGGCACGCTACTCCTCCCACAGTTTTTGCACCACACACTCGCGCCATATGTCAAAACGACCGGCTTACTCGGGAATCGTGTGCTAGTAACTTGCTAAGAGAAAGGTTCTATAGTTTAATTTATATTAATTTATTAGTGAATAAATTTTTCCCCATTGACTTATAATGGGACAATGAAAAAAGTCACATTCAAGTATTTTTCTATCGCAAACCATAGGGCCTACAGTTTCAAACCTCGTAGAGCAGATTCATAATGATTTTAAGAATAAATTGAAAAATAATTACACCATTCATCCTCATGGTGGCGCTATAACGGCTCACATTACGTTTTGCCCCTTAACTCTTGAACCGTAGATCGGAAAATGAAAATTATTTTTTCCCTGGATTCCTTGGGTCAAGACGCATCTCTCCATATAGGCCACGCCCATTTGCGTATGGATAGATTTTCCGCCATCTTGAATTTTCTCCAAAACACACTTTTTGCTCCTTTTCCTACATATTTTCTTCAAATGTTTTAAAAACCGGTACACATGATCTATGAAGGCATGCAATAAACATAGTCAAAGGATATTTCGATAGTCCATACCGTTCGTTCGTAACGGCCTTCCAAAGTTAGCGGGAGGGGCCCGTTTCGCAAACGAGAGCCATAAATCACAAACAAAAGGTCAAGTCAACACTGAATTTTAACCACGGGTCGCGGGTGGCATACTCAACGTTTCCCCAAAAGCATTTCCACTTCGACCCATAGGGGGCGTCACAAACGCGCGAAACGTAACCGTTTCGTGCCAGAACGCGTTTTTCACGGGGACCGACCCTCTCACAACGAAACACGGGCTTGGCGGATTGTCTCACCGTCCAAACCGCTGCACAAGGTCGCGCACTGCAGGCACACTTGTCAAAATTGACTCTGTCAATTCTAGTATTGACTTTACAAGCGCACTCTCTAAACTTCGGCACGCTACTCCTCCCACAGTTTTTGCACCACACACTCGCGCCATATGTCAAAACGACCGGCTTACTCGGGAATCGTGTGCTAGTAACTTGCTAAGAGAAAGGTTCTATAGTTTAATTTATATTAATTTATTAGTGAATTAATTTTTCCCCATTGACTTATAATGGGACAATGAAAAAAGTCACATTCAAGTATTTTTCTATCGCAAACCATAGGGCCTACAGTTTCAAACCTCGTAGAGCAGATTCATAATGATTTTAAGAATAAATCGAAAAATAATTACACCATTCATCCTCATGGTGGCGCTATAACGGCTCACTTTACGTTTTGCCCCGTAACTCTTGAACCGTAGATCGGAAAATGAAAATTATTTTTTCCCTGGATACCTTGGGTCAAGACGCATCTCTCCATATAGGCCACGCCCATTTGCGTATGGATAGATTTTCCGCCATCTTGAATTTTCTCCAAAACACACTTTTTGCTCCTTTTCCTACATATTTTCTTCAAATGTTTTAAAAACCGGTACACATGATCTATGAAGGCATGCAATAAACATAGTCAAAGGATATTTCGATAGTCCATACCGTTCGTTCGTAACGGCCTTCCAAAGTTAGCGGGAGGGGCCCGTTTCGCAAACGAGAGCCATAAATCACAAACAAAAGGTCAAGTCAACACTGAATTTTAACCACGGGTCGCGGGTGGCATACTCAACGTTTCCCCAAAAGCATTTCCACTTCGACCCATAGGGGGCGTCACAAACGCGCGAAACGTAACCGTTTCGTGCCAGAACGCGTTTTTCACGGGGACCGACCCTCTCACAACGAAACACGAATTGGCGGATTGTCTCACCGTCCAAACCGCTGCACAAGGTCGCGCACTGCAGGCACACTTGTAAAAATTGACTCTGTCAATTCTAGTTAAGTGTGCCTATGCATAGCATGGGCAGACTTATTGTTATCACTCATACTTAAGCCAGACACCCACACACACATGGATTTCCCCAAAGTTTGGCACGCTACTCCTCCCACAGTTTTTGCACCACACACTCGCGCCATATGTCAAATCGACCGGCTTACGCGGGAATCGTGTGCTATCAACTTGCTAAGAGAAAGGTTCTATAGTTTAATTGATATGAATTTATTAGTGAATTAATTAACCCTTACCTGTCCCCATTGACTTATAATGGGAATCGCATTCAATTATTTTTCTCTCGCAAACCATAGGGGCTACAGTTTCAAGACTCGGAGAGGAGGTTCATAATGATTACAAGGAATAAATAAAAAATAATAGCGTCATTTGGCCTCATGGTGGCGCTATAACAGCCCAGTGTACGTTTTGGCCTGTAACTGTTGAACCGTAGGTCGGAAAATTAAACTTATTTTTTCCCCGGATTCCTTGGGCCAAGACGCATCTCCCCATATAGGCCACGCCCATTTGCGCCAGGATAGATTTTCCGCCATCTTGAATTTTCTCCGAAACACACTTTTTGCTCCTTTTCCTACATATTTTCTTCAAATGTCTTAAAAACCGGTACACGTGATCTATGAAGCCACGCGATAAACATAGTCAAAGGATATTTCGATAGTCTATACCGTTCGTTCGTAACGCGCTTCCAAAGTTAGCGGGAGGGGCCCGTTTCGCAAACAAAAGCCATAAATCACAAACAATAGGTCGAGTCAACACTGAATTTCAACCACAGGTCGGGGGTGGCATACTCAACGAATGTCCAAAAGCATTTCCACTTCGACCCCTAGGGGGCGTCACAAACGCACGAAACGTAACCGCTTCGTGCCAGAACGCGTTTTTCACGGGGACCGACCCTCTCACAACGAAACGCAGACGACTCGGAGGATAGTCTCACAGTTTGAACCGCTTGCTTCCTTACTGTAGTGTACTGTACTGTACTGTACCTTAGTGTGCTGTACTGTACTTTACTGTACTGTACTGTATGTTATTGTACTGTGCTATACCTTACTGTGCTGTACCTTACTGCACTGTGCTGTACTTTACCTTACTGTGCTGTACTTTACTGCACTGTATTGTACTGTACCGTACCTGCACTGTATTGCACTGTACCGTATCTTACTGTATTGTACTGTATCTTCTGTACTGTACTGTACTGTACCGTACCGTACCGTACCTTACTGTGCTGTAGTGTACAGTACCTTACTGTATTGTAGTGTACTGTATCTTCTGTACGGTTCTGTGCTGTACCTTACTGTGCCGTAGTGTACTGTACCTTATTGTACTGTATTGTGCTGTACCTTACTGTACCGTAGTGTACTGTATCTTCTGTAATGAACTGGATGGTAGTGTACTGTACTTTATGGTACTGTTCTGTGCCTTACTGTAGTGAACTGTAATACTGTACTGTACCTTAGTGTGCTGTACTGTACCTTACTGTACTGTACTGTACTGTATGTTATTGTACTGTGCTATACCTTACTGTAGCTTACTGTGCTGTACCTTACTGCACTGTACTGTACTTTACCTTACTGTGCTGTACTTTACTGCACTGTATTGTACTGTACCGTACCTGCACTGTATTGTACTGTACCGTACCATACTGTATTGTACTGTATCTTCTGTACTGTACTGTACTGTACTGTACTGTACTGTACTGTACTGTACTGTACTGTACCTTACTGTGCTGTAGTGTACTGTATCTTCTGTACTGTTCTGTGCTGTACCTTACTGTGCTGTAGTGTACTGTACCTTATTGTACTGTATTGTGCTGTACCTTACTGTACCGTAGTGTACTGTATCTTCTGTAATGAACTGGATGGTAGTGTACTGTACTTTATGGTACTGTTCTGTGCCTTACTGTAGTGAACTGTAAAATTGTTATGTAAATTCCAGATATTATTATTTTTACCCTTATTATTATTATTATTCCAAGATTCCAATCTTTATATTATGTATCCGTCTATGTATCCAGAAATAGCAAGTCTAGGCCCTGGCCCCTAAGCAGACAGTTGTTTGTCAGTTGTGGAACCGTCTGTGATGGAAGTATAAAACATTTGGACTATATTCGGCTCAACAGCAGCAGTTCCGCCCACGTCAGTGACTTTTTCTGATGGTCCGTGCAGTTATATAATCTGTAGCCTATGCCTTTCAAGTTTCAATTGGTACAGTGTCTAGCCTAATTAATCGACCATGCTTTTTTACCTGTTGTGTGAGGTGATGGTGTGAGTGAGTGGATAATATTAATGTGTTTGTTGGCAATTCTGATATAGTAATGAACTGGATGGTAGTGTACTGTACTTTATGGTACTGTTCTGTGCCTTACTGTAGTGAACTGTAAAAGTGTTATGTAAATTCCAGATATTATTATTTTTACCCGTATTATTATTATTATTCAAAGTTTCCAATCTTTATATTATGTATTTGTCTATGTATCCAGAAAGAGCAAGTCTAGGCCCTGGCCCATAAGCAGACAGTTGTTTGTCAGTTGTGGAACTGTTTGTGGTGGAAGTATAAAACATTTGGACTATATTTGGCTCAACAGCAGCAGTTCCGCCCACGTCAGTGACTTTTTCTAATGGTTTGTGCAGTTATGTAATCTGTAGGCTATGCCTTTCAAGTTTCAATTGGTACAGTGTCTAGCCTAATTAATGGACCATGCTTTTTTACCTGTTGTGTGAGGCGATGGTGTGAGAGAGTGGATAACATTAATGTGTTTGTTGGCGGTTCTGATATACTAGAAGTTTGCGGCCCTTCGGGCTGCTCAAGTCTAGAGTCCACGCCCGCACGAGGTCGCGCGTTTAGCGAGCTGCAGGCACACTTGTCAAAATTGACTCTGTCAATTCTAGTTAAGTGTGCCTATGCATAGCATGGGACACTTATTGTTCTCGCTCATATTTAAGTCTGTCCATACTTTTCCCCAAAGTTTGGCACGCTACTCCTCCCACAGTTTTTGCACCACACACTCGCGCCATATGTCAAATCGACCGGCTTACGCGGGAATCGTGTGCTATCAACTTGCTAAGAGAAAGGTACTATAGTTTAATTGATATGAATTTATTAGTGAATTAATTTTCCCCATTGACTTATAATGGGAATCGCATTCAATTATTTTTCTCTCGCAAACCATAGGGGCTACAGTTTCAAGACTTGGAGAGGAGGTTCATAATGATGTCAAGGATTAAATAAAAAATAATAGTGTCTTTTGGCCTCATGGTGGCGCTATAACAGCCCACTTTACCTTTTGGCCTGTAACTCTTGAACCATAGGTCGGAAAATTAAAAATCTTTTTTCCCTGGATTCCTTGGGTCATGACGCATCTCCCCATATAGGCCACGCCCATTTGCGCCAGGATAGATTTTCCGCCATCTTGCATTTTCTCCAAAACACACTTTTTGCTCCTTTTACAACATATTTTCTTCAAATGGCACAAAAAGCGGTACACATGATCTATGAACCCTTACAATGAACATACTCAAGGGATATTTTGATAGTCCATATCGTTCGTTCGTAACGCGCTTCTAAAGTTAGTGGGAGGAGCCCGTTTCGCAAACAATAGCCATAAATCACAAACAAAACGTCGAGTCAACACTGAATTTCAACCAAAGGTCAGGGGTGGCATACTCAACGAATCCCCAAAAGCATTTCCACTCGGCCACATGGTGGCGCTATAACGGACCACTTGCCTCGTAACTCTTGAACCGTAGATCGGAAAATGAAAATTATTTTTTCCCTGGATTCCTTGGGTCAAGACGCATCTCCCCATATAGGCCCCGCCCATTTGCGTAGGGCTAGATTTTCCGCCATTTTGAATTTTCTCCAAAACACACTTTTTGCTCCTTTTCCCACATATTTTCTTCAAATGTCACAAAAAGCGGTACACATGATCTATGAACCCACCCGATGAACCTATTCAAGGGATATTTCGATAGTCCTTACCGTTCGTCCGTAACGCGATTCCAAAGTTAGCGGGAGGGGCCCGTTTCGCAAACAATAGCCATAAATAACAAACAAAAGGTCGGGTCAACACCGAATTTCACTTAAAGGTCGGGGGTGGCATACTCTACGTATCCCGTAAAGCATTTCCACTTCGACCCGTAGGGGGCGTCACAAGCGCGCTAAACGTAACCCTTTCGGGCCAAAACGCGTTTTTCACGGGGAACGACCCTCTCACAATGAAACGCAGACGACTCGGCGGATGGTCTCACGGTCCGAACCGCTGCACGAGGTCGCGCATTTAGCGAGCTGCACTGCAGGCACACTTGTCAAAATTGACTCTGTCAATTCTAGTTAAGTGTGCCTATGCATAGCATTGGCAACTTATTGCAATCGCTCATATTTATGTATGTATGTATGTATGTCCATGCTTTTCCCCAAAGTTTGGCACGCTACTCCTCCCACAGTTTTCGCACCACACACTCGCGCCATATGTCAAATCGACCGGCTTACTCGGGAATGGTGTGCTAGTAACTTGCTAAGAGAAAGGTTCTATAGTTTAATTGATATGAATTTATTAGTGAATTAATTTCCCCCATTGACTTATAATGGGAATTGCCAAAACTCACATTCAATTATTTTTCGCTCGCAAACCATAGGGGCTACAGTTTCAAGACTTGGAGAGGAGGTTCATAATGATTTCAAGGATTAAATAAAAAATAATAGTGTCGTTTGGCCTCATGGTGGCGCTATAACAGCCCACTTTACCTTTTGGCCTGTAACTGTTGAACCGTAGGTCGGAAAATTAAAATTCTTTTTTCCCTGGATTCCTTGGGTCAAGACGCATCTCCCCATATAGGCCACGCCCATTTGCGCCAGGATAGATTTTCCGCCATCTTGAATTTTCTCCAAAACACACTTTTTGCTCCTTTTCCTACATATTTTCTTCAAATTGCACAAAAAACGGTACACATGATCTATGAACCCATGCAATGAACATACTCAAGGGATATTGCGATAGTCCATTACGTTCGTTCGTAACGCGCTTCCAAAGTTAGCGGGAGGGGCCCGTTTTGCAAACAATAGCCATAAATCACAAACAAAAGGTCCAGTCAACACTGAATTTCAACCACAGGTCGGGGGTGGCATACTCAACGATCCCCAAAAGCATTTCCAATTGGCCACATGGTGGCGCTATAACGGACCACTTGCCTCGTAACTCTTGAACCATAGGTCGGAGAATTAAAATTCTTTTTTCCCTGGATTCCTTGGGTCACGACGCATCTCTCCATATAGGACACGCCAATTTGCACATGGGAAGATTTTTCACCATTTCAAATTTTCTCCAAAACACACTTTTTGCATTTTTTCCTACATATTTTCTTCAAATGTCACAAAAATGGGTACACATGATCTACTAACCCATGCAATGAACATAGTCAAGGGATATGTCTATAGTCCATACCATTCGTTCGTAACGGGCTTCCAGAGTTAGCGGGAGGGGCCCGTTTTGCAAATAATAGCCATAAATCACAAACAAAACGTTGAGTCAGCAATGAATTTCAACCACAGGCTGCGGGTGGCTTACTCAAGGAATCCCCAAAAGCGTTTCCAATTCGACCCGTAGGGGGCGTCACAAACGCGCAAAACGTAATTGTCCCCATTGACTTATAATGGGAGAAAGCAGAAATTCACATTCAAGTATTTTTCTTTCGCAAAGCATAGGGGCTACAGTTTCAAACCTTGCAGAGGAGATTCATAATGATTTTAAGAATAAATCAAAAAATAATGACATCACTCATCCTCATGGTGGCGCTATAACGGCCCACTTTACGTTTTGCCCCGTAACTCTTGAACCGTAGATCGGAAAATTAAAATTATTTTTTCCCTGGATTCCTTGGGTCAAGACGCATCTCTCGATATAGGCCACGCCCATTTGCGTAGGGATAGATTTTCCGCCATCTTGAATTTTCTCCAAAACACACTTTTTGCTCCTTTTCCTACATATTTTCTTCAAATGTCTTAAAAACCGGTACACTTGATCTATGAAGCCACGCGATAAACATAGTCAAAGGATATTTCGATAGTCCGTACCGTTCGTTCGTAACGCGCTTCCAAACTTAGCGGGAGGGGCACGTTTCGCAAACAATAGCCATAAATCACAAACAATAGGTCGAGTCAACACCGAATTTCAACCACAGGTCGGGGGTGGCATACTCAACGGATCCCCAAAAGCATTTCCACTTCGACCCCTAGGGGGCGTCACAAACGCGCGAAACGTAACCGTTTCGTGCCGGAACGCGTTTTTCACGGGGACCGACCCTCTCACAACGAAACGCGGACGACTCGGCGGACGGTCTCGCGGTCCGAACCGCTGCACGAGGTCGCGCATTTATGGAGCTGCACTGCAGGCACACTTGTCAAAATTGACTCTGTCAATTCTAGTTAAGTGTGCCTATGCATAGCATTGGCAGACTTATTGCAATCGCTCATATTTATTTATTTATTTATGTCCATGGTTTTCCCCAAAGTTTGACACGCTACTCCTCCCACAGTTTTCGCACCACACACTCGCGCCATATGTGAAATCGACCGGCTTACTCGGGAATCGTGTGCTAGTAACTTGCTAAGAGAAAGGTTCTATAGTTTAATTGATATTAATTTATTAGTGAATTAATTTCCCCCCATTGACTTATAATGGGAATGGCAAAAACTCAAATTCAATTATTTGTCTCTCGCAAACCATAGGGGCTAGAGTTTCAAGACTTGGAGAGGAGGTTCATAATGATTTCAAGGATTAAATAAAAAATAATAGTGTCATTTGGCCTCATGGTGGCGCTGTAACAGCCCACTTTACGTTTTGGCCTGTAACTCTTGAACCGTAGATCGGAAAATTAAAATTCTTTTTTCCCTGGATTCCTTGGGTCATGACGCATCTTGCCATATAGGCCACGCCCATTTGCGCCAGGATAGATTTTCCGCCATCTTGAATTTTCTCCAAAACACACTTTTTGCTCATTTTCCTAAATTTTTTCTTCAAATGTCACGAAAAGCGGTATACCTGACCTATGAAGCCATGCAATGAACATACTCAAGGGATATTTTGATCGTCCGTACCGTTCGTTCGTAACGCGCTTCTAAAGTTAGCGGGATGGGCTTGTTTGGCAAACAATAGCCATAAATCACAAACAAAAGGTCCAGTCAACACTGAATTTCAACCACAGGTCGGGGGTGGCATACTCAACGATCCCCAAAAGCATTTCCAATTGGCCACATGGTGGCGCTATAACGGACCACTTGCCTCGTAACTCTTGAACCATAGGTCGGAGAATTAAAATTCTTTTTTCCCTGGATTCCTTGGGTCACGACGCATCTCTCCATATAGGACACGCCAATTTGCACATGGGAAGATTTTTCACCATTTCAAATTTTCTCCAAAACACACTTTTTGCTCCTTTTCCTACATATTTTCTTCAAATCTCTTAAAAACCGGTACACATGATCTATGAAGCCACGCGATAAACATAGTCAAAGGATATTTCGATAGTCCGTACCGTTCGTTCGTAACGCGCTTCCAAAGTTAACGGGAGGGGCCCGTTTCGCAAACGATAGCCATAAATCACAAACAATAGGTCGAGTCAACACTGAATTTCAACCACAGGTCGCGGGCGGCATACTCAACGATTCCCCAAAAGCATTTCCACTTCGACCCCTAGGGGGCGTCACAAACGCGCGAAACGTAACCGTTTCGTGCCAGAACGCGTTTTTCACGGGGACCGACCCTCTCACGACGAAACGCGGACGACTCGGCGGACGGTCTCACGGTCCGAACCGCCGCACGAGGTCGCGCATTTAGCGCGCTGCAGGCACACTTGTCAAAATTGACTCTGTCAATTCTAGTTAAGTGTGCCTATGCATAGCATTGGCAACTTATTGCAATCGCTCATATTTATGTATGTATGTATGTATGTCCATGCTTTTCCCCAAAGTTTGGCACGCTACTCCTCCCACAGTTTTTGCACCACACACTCGCGCCATATGTCAAATCGACCGGCTTACTCGGGAATGGTGTGCTAGTAACTTGCTAAGAGAAAGGTTCTATAGTTTAATTTATATTAATTTATTAGTGAATTAAATTGTCCCCATTGACTTATAATGGGAGAAAGCAAAAATTCACATTCAATTATTTTTCTCTCGCAAACCATAGGGGCTACAGTTTCAAGACTTGGAGAGGAGGTTCATAATGATTGTAAGAATTAATCAAAAAATAATTACATCACTCGGCCTCATGGTGGCGCTATAACAGGCCACTTTACGTTTTGGCCTGTAACTGTTGAACCGTAGGTCGGAAAATTAAAATTATTTTTTCCCTGGATTCCTTGGGTCAAGACGCATCTCCCGATATAGGCCACGCCCATTTGCGCCAGGATAGATTTTCCGCCATCTTGAATTTTCTCCAAAACACACTTTTTGTTCCTTTTCCGACATATTTTCTTCAAATTGCACAAAAAACGGTACACATGATCTATGAACCCATGCAATGAACATACTCAAGGGATATTGCGATAGTCCATTACGTTCGTTCGTAACGCGCTTCCAAAGTTAGCGGGAGGGGCCCGTTTTGCAAACAATAGCCATAAATCACAAACAAAAGGTCCAGTCAACACTGAATTTCAACCACAGGTCGGGGGTGGCATACTCAACGATCCCCAAAAGCATTTCCAATTGGCCACATGGTGGCGCTATAACGGACCACTTGCCTCGTAACTCTTGAACCATAGGTCGGAGAATTAAAATTCTTTTTTCCCTGGATTCCTTGGGTCACGACGCATCTCTCCATATAGGACACGCCAATTTGCACATGGGAAGATTTTTCACCATTTCAAATTTTCTCCAAAACACACTTTTTGCTCCTTTTCCTACATATTTTCTTCAAATGTCTTAAAAACCGGTACACATGATCTATGAAGCCACGCGATAAACATAGTCAAAGGATATTTCGATAGTCCGTACCGTTCGTTCGTAACGCGCTTCCAAAGTTAGCGGGAGGGGCCCGTTTCGCAAACGATAGCCATAAATCACAAACAATAGGTCGAGTCAACACTGAATTTCAACCACAGGTCGCGGGCGGCATACTCAACGATTCCCCAAAAGCATTTCCACTTCGACCCCTAGGGGGCGTCACAAACGCGCGAAACGTAACCGTTTCGTGCCAGAACGCGTTTTTCACGGGGACCGACCCTCTCACGACGAAACGCGGACGACTCGGCGGACGGTCTCACGGTCCGAACCGCCGCACGAGGTCGCGCATTTAGCGCGCTGCAGGCACACTTGTCAAAATTGACTCTGTCAATTCTAGTGTTGAATCTACAAGCACACTTTCCCAAAGTTTGGCACGCTACTCCTCCCACAGTTTTTGCACCACACACTCGCGCCATATGTCAAATCGACCGGCTTACTCGGGAATCGTGTGCTAGTAACTTGCTAAGAAAAAGGTTCTATAGTTTAATTGATATGAATTTATTAGTGAATTAATTTTCCCCATTGACTTATAATGGGAATGGCAAAAACTCACATTCAATTAATTTTCTCTCGCAAACCATAAGGGCTACAGTTTCAAGACTTAGAGAGGAGGTTCATAATGATTTCACGGATTAAATGAAAAATAATAGTGTCATTTGGCCTCATGGTGGCGCTATAACAGCCCAGTTTACGTTTTGGCCTGTAACTGTTGAACCGTAGGTCGGAAAAATAAAATTCTTTTTTCCCTGGATTCCTTGGGTCAAGACGCATCTCCTGATATAGACCACGCCCATTTGCGCCAGGATAGATTTTCCGCCATCTTGGATTTTCTCCAAAACACACTTTTTGATCCTTTTCCTACATATTTTCTTCAAATGTCTTAAAAACCGGTACACGTGATCTATGAAGCCATGCGATAAACATAGTCAAAGGATATTTCGATAGTCCATACCGTACGTTCGTAACGCGCTTCCAAAGTTAGCGGGAGGGGCCCGTTTCGCAAACGATAGCCATAAATCACAAACAATAGGTCGAGTCAACACTGAATTTCAACCACAGGTCGGGGGTGGCATACTCAACGAATCCCCAAAAGCATTTCCACTTCGACCCCTAGGGGGCGTCACAAACGCGCGAAACGTAACCGTTTCGTGCCGGAACGCGTTTCTCACGAGGACCGACCCTCTCACAACGAAACGCAGACAACTTGGCGGATGGTCTCACCGTCCAAACCGCTACACAAGGTCGTGCATTGCAGGCACACTTGTAAAAATTGACTCTGTCAATTCTAGTTAAGTGTGCCTATGCATAGCATGGGGACACTTATTGTTCTTGCTCATATTTATATATTTAAGTCTGTCCATGCAATTCCCCAAAAGTTTGGCACGCTACTCCTCCCACAGTTTTTGCACCACACACTCGCGGCATATGTCAAATCGACCGGCTTACGCGGGAATCGTGTGCTATCAAGTTGCTAAGAGAAAGGTTCTATAGTTTAATTGATATTAATTTATTAGTGAATTAATTTTCCCCATTGACTTATAATGGGAATCGCATTCAATTATTTTTCTCTCGCAAACCATAGGGGCTACAGTTTCAAGACTTGGAGAGGAGGTTCATAATGATTGTAAGAATTAATCAAAAAATAATGACATCACTCGGCCTCATGGTGGCGCTATAACGGCCAACTTTACGTTTTGCCCCGTAACTCTTGAACCGTAGGTCGGAAAATGAAAATTATTTTTTCCCTGGATTCCTTGGGTCATGACGCATCTCCCCATATAGGCCACGCCCATTTGCGTATGGATAGATTTTCCGCCATCTTGAATTTTGTCCAAAACACACTTTTTGCTCCTTTTCCTACATATTTTCTTCAAATGTCTTAAAAACCGGTACACGTGATCTATGAAGCCATGCGATAAACATAGTCAAAGGATAGTTCGATAGTCCTTACCATTCGTTCGTAACGGCCTTCCAAAGTTAGCGGGAGGGGCCCGTTTCGCAAACGAGAGCCATAAATCACAAACAAAAGGTCGAGTCAACACTGAATTTTAACCACGGGTTGCGGGTGGCATACTCAACGTTTCCCCAAAAGCATTTCCACTTCGACCCCTAGGGGGCGTCACAAACGCGCGAAACGTAAACATATTACTTAGACAAAATCTCTGGACTTTGAGCTTTAACTCAAAAAACACCATAATAGTTCTGTTCAATATTACAATGGGAATCCATTAAGAATGTCTTACTCTACCTCTGATAACATCTTTGTAAGATTTTACTGTACAAAAGTGGAGTAATATAGCTTTAAAGTCACTACAAAAACACATTATTTAGAAGGTGGAGTAATATAGCTTTAAAGTCACTACAAAAACATGTGACTTAGTCAAAATCTCTGGACTTTGAGATTTAACTGAAAAAACACCATAATAGTTCTGTTCACTATTACAACGGCAATCCCCTAAGAACGTCCTACTGTACCTCTGATAACATTTTGGTAACATTTTACTGTACAAAAGTGGAGTAATATAGCTTTAAAGTCACTACAAAAACACATTACTTAGAGAAGTAGCAGTGTCGGAAAAGGTGTTATAAAAAGCGGCCTGAAGGTGGCGCTAGAATAGGGGCATGTGAGAAATGAGGGGTGGGGTGTCCGCGTTGCCGTGGCGGACGAATAGGTACCGGCCCCGGCTCTCCCGGACGCTGCTAGGCCGAGTTGCGGCATTTTATGTGTGCTGCAGTGGCAGGGGGTCCTCCACTGGGGGCGCCACCACTTTTGCATCCGTTCTGGAGCACCAGGAGTGGGTGGTCCCAAGGAAATGGCCGTGAGCAGCCCCGTTGGGGTGTTCATTTGGTCATTTTTGCACATTTGGTCATGTGTTACATCTGGGGGTCCCCCAGGGACCTGGGGGTCCCTGGGGCTCCGGGGGTCCTTGGAGGTTGTAGTATGTTAGGCAAGTGGAGTGTGTGTAAAATCTGGCATGGATGGGGGCAACGGTTGGGGAGATATGAGCAGGGGACAAGTGTGACGTGTGAGCACATGTGCTCATTTTTTACATCTGGGGGTCCCTGATCCACAAGCCCACATGCAGCCTTGTAGATCGGCTGTTTTTATTGTTTTATTTTTTAAATTGTTTCCCCCTGACTTAGTCTTTTCTAGGATCACCTTTTAGTTGAGCTTGTACCAGTGACTGTACTGTCAATGACACTGTATACCTATGACAGTCCTATATCAATAATTAGTTCATTTGTGAATGACTTCCCTGTGGAAATATCATGTGTATTACGTATCTATCTATCTTCCCAAGTCAGATGCATTCACATTGCACTGAACGCACGCACGCACGCACGCACGCACGCAGGCTGCGCAGGTCAGCTCAACTTTTTTTTTTTTTTTTTTTTGTAAAGCTCCAGCCAGAGTCAGGCGCCGAGGTGAGGGGACGGCACCAAGCCGGACTTGCGTGCTCAGGCAGCGGCCGAAGGCCGCTGCCCCCTCCCACCCCCTGGAAGTGCGGCAGGCTGGAAGCCTCTAGAACAGGGGTCTTCAACGTTTTCAGGCCGGGGACCCCCAAACTGATGGGGAGATGGAGCAGGGACCCCCTACCACCTCGTAGGGTGGGGGGGTCGGGGCTACGACATATTTTTTTATTTTAAACATGTACAAGTTACAGCGAGCAGGGTGGGCCGTACCACTACCATTTCTAAACATACTTATTAACTGAGAACCAATGTCAATAATATCAACAATCTGTCAATTGCATAGTAATCATGTATTCAATCTATTCAAAATGGATAGAATCATGATTTATTTTTTAACATAAATGTGAAAAATGAAAAAAAAGAAGAAAAAAAAAACATTTTTTGAAATATTTTTTCTTTTTTTTTTAACAATAATTTCGCGGACCCCCTGCAGTACCTCCGCGGACCCCCTAGGGGTCGCGGACCCCCTGTTGAAGACCCCTGCTCTAGAACCTATCTGTAGGTCCCCGTCCATAGATGTCGCTCTATCCAAGAAATTCTCCCCCCCAGTCACCTGACACACCAGGAACTGCTGCTGCTGCACATTCAATTATTTTTCTCTCGCAAACCATAGGGGCTACAGTTTCAAGACTTGGAGAGGAGGTTCATAATGATTTCAAGGATTAAATAAAAAATAATAGTGTCATTTGGCCTCATGGTGGCGCTATAACAGCCCACTTCACGTTTTGGCCTGTAACTCTTGAACCGTAGATCGGAAAATTAAAATTATTTTTTCCCTGGATTCCTTGGGTCATGACGCATCTCCCTATATAGGCCCCGCCCATTTGCGTAGGGATAGATTTTCCGCCATCTTGAATTTTCTCCAAAACACACTTTTTGCTCCTTTTCCAACATATTTTCTTCAAATGTCTTAAAAACCGGTACACATGATCTATGAAGCCACGCGATAAACATAGTCAAAGGATATTTCGATAGTTCTTACCGTTAGTTCGTAACGCGCTTCCAAAGTTAGCGGGAGGGGCCTGTTTCGCAAACAATAGCCTTAAATCACAAACAATAGGTCGAGTCAACACTGAATTTCAACCACAGGTCGGGGGTGGCATACTCAACAGATCCCCAAAAGCATTTCCACTTCGACCCCTAGGGGGCGTCACAAACGCGCAAAAGGTAACCGTTTCATGCCAGAACGCGTTTTTCACGGGGACCGACCCTCTCACAACGAAACGCGGACGACTCCGCGGACGGTCTCGCGGTCCGAACCGCCGCACGGGGTCGCGCATTTAGCGCGCTGCAGGCACACTTGTCAAAATTGACTCTGTCAATTCTAGTGTTGAATCTACAAGCACACTTTCCCAAAGTTTGGCACGCTACTCCTCCCACAGTTTTTGCACCAAACACTTGCGCCATATGTCAAATCGACCGGCTTACTCGGGAATCGTGTGCTAGTAACTTGCTAAGAGAAAGGTTCTATAGTTTAATTGATATGAATTTATTAGTGAATTAATTTTCCCCATTGACTTAGAATGGGAATGGCAAAAACTCACATTCAATTATTTTCCTCTCGCAAACCATAGAGGCTACAGTTTCAAGACTTGGAGAGGAGGTTCATAATGATTTCAAGGATTAAATAAAAAATAATAGTGTCACTTGGCCTCATGGTGGCGCTATAAGAGCCCAGTTTACGTTTTGGCCTGTAACTGTTGAACCGTAGGTCGAAAAATTAAAATTCTTTTTTCCCTGGATTCCTTGGGTCAAGACGCGTCTCTCGATATAGGCCCCGCCCATTTGCGTAGGGATAGATTTTCCGCCATCTTGAATTTTCTCCAAAACACACTTTTTGCTCCTTTTCCTACATATTTTCTTCAAATGTCTTAAAAACCGGTACACATGATCTATGAAGCCACGCGATAAACACATTCAAAGGATATTTCGATAGTCCCTACCGTTCGTTCGTCACGCGCTTCCAAAGTTAGCGGGAGGGGCACGTTTCGCAAACGATAGCCATAAATCACAAACGATAAGTCGAGTCAACACTGAATTTCAACCACAGGTGGGGGGTGGCATACTCAACGAATCCCCAAAAGCATTTCCACTTCGACCCCTAGGGGGCGTCACAAACGCGCGAAACGTAACCGTTTCGTGCCGGAACGCGTTTTTCACGGGGACCAACCCTCTCACAACGAAACGCGGACGACTCGGCGGACGGTCTCACGGTCCAAACCGCTGCACGAGGTCGCGCATTTATGGAGCTGCACTGCAGGCACACTTGTCAAAATTGACTCTGTCAATTCTAGTGTTGAATCTACAAGCACACTTTCCCAAAGTTTGGCACGCTACTCCTCCCACAGTTTTTGCACCACACACTCGCGCCATATGTCAAATCGACCGGCTTACTCGGGAATCGTGTGCTAGTAACTTGCTAAGAGAAAGGTTCTATAGTTTAATTGATATGAATTTATTAGTGAATTAATTTTCCCCATTGACTTATAATGGGAATGGCAAAAACTCACATTCAATTATTTTCCTCTCGCAAACCATAGGGCCTACAGTTTCAAGACTTGGAGAGGAGGTTCATAATGATTTCAAGGATTAAATAAAAAATAATAGTGTCACTTGGCCTCATGGTGGCGCTATAACAGCCCAGTTTACGTTTTGGCCTGTAACTGTTGAACCGTAGGTCGGAAAATTTAAATTCTTTTTTCCCTGGATTCCTTGGGTCAAGACGCATCTCTCGATATAGGCCCCGCCCATTTGCGTAGGGATAGATTTTCCGCCATCTTGAATTTTCTCCAAAACACACTTTTTGCTCCTTTTCCTACATATTTTCTTCAAATGTCTTAAAAACCGGTACACATGATCTATGAAGCCACGCGATAAACACAGTCAAAGGATATTTCGATAGTCCCTACCTTTCGTTCGTAACGCGCTTCCAAAGTTAGCGGGAGGGGCACGTTTCGCAAACGATAGCCATAAATCACAAACGATAAGTCGAGTCAACACTGAATTTCAACCACAGGTGGGGGGTGGCATACTCAACGAATCCCCAAAAGCATTTCCACTTCGACCCCTAGGGGGCGTCACAAACGCGCAAAACGTAACCGTTTCGTGCCGGAACGCGTTTTTCACGGGGACCGACCCTCTCACAACGAAACGCGGACGACTCGGCGGACGGTCTCGCGGTCCAAACCGCTGCACGAGGTCGCGCATTTATGGAGCTGCACTGCAGGCACACTTGTCAAAATTGACTCTGTCAATTCTAGTTAAGTGTGCCTATGCATAGCATGGGCAGACTTATTGTTATCGCTCATATTTACTTACTTAAGTCTGTCCATACTTTTCCCCAAAGTTTGGCACGCTACTCCTCCCACAGTTTTTGCACCACACACTCGCGCCATATGTCAAATCGACCGGCTTACTCGGGAATGGTGTGCTATCAAGTTGCTAAGAGAAAGGTTCTATAGTTTAATTGATATTAATTTATTAGTGAATTAATTTTCCCCATTGACTTATAATGGGAATCGCATTCAATTATTTTTCTCTCGCAAACCATAGGGGCTACAGTTTCAAGACTTGGAGAGGAGGATCATAATGATTGTAAGAATTAATCGAAAAATAATGACATCACTCGGCCTCATGGTGGCGCTATAACGGCCAACTTTACGTTTTGCCCCGTAACTCTTGAACCGTAGGTCGGAAAATGAAAATTATTTTTTCCCTGGATTCCTTGGGTCATGACGCATCTCCCCATATAGGCCACGCCCATTTGCGTATGGATAGATTTTCCGCCATCTTGAATTTTGTCCAAAACACACTTTTTGCTCCTTTTCCTACATATTTTCTTCAAATGTCTTAAAAACCGGTACACATGATCTATGAATCCACGCGATAAACATAGTCAAAGGATATTTCGATAGTTCGTACCGTTCGTTCGTAACGCGCTTCCAAAGTTAGCGGGAGGGGCCCGTTTGGCAAAGAATTGCCCTAACTCACAAACAATAGGTCGAGTCAACACTGAATTTCAACCACAGGTCGGGGGTGGCATACTCAACCAATCCCCAAAAGCATTTCCACTTTGACCCCTAGGGGGCGTCACAAACGCGTAAAACGTAACCGTTTCGTGCCGGAACGCGTTTTTCACGGGGACGGACCCTCTCACAACGAAACACAGACAACTTGGCGGATGGTCTCACCGTCCAAACCGCTACACAAGGTCGTGCATTGCAGGCACACTTGTCAAAATTGACTCTGTCAATTCTAGTTAAGTGTGCCTATGCATAGCATGGGCAGACTTATTGTTATCACTCATACTTAAGCCAGACATGGACACACACACACATGTATTTCCCCAAAGTTTGGCACGCTACTCCTCCCACAGTTTTTGCACCACACACTCGCGCCATATGTCAAATCGACCGGCTTACGCGGGAATCGTGTGCTATCAACTTGCTAAGAGAAAGGTTCTATAGTTTAATTGATATGAATTTATTAAGAAATTAATTAACCCTTACCTGTCCCCATTGACTTATAATGGGAATCGCATTCAATAATTTTTCTCTCGCAAACCATAGGGGCTACAGTTTCAAGACTCAGAGAGGAGGTTCATAATGATTACAAGGAATAAATAAAAAATAATAGCGTCATTTGGCCTCATGGTGGCGCTATAACAGCCCAGTGTACGTTTTGGCCTGTAACTGTTGAACCGTAGGTCGGAAAATTAAACTTATTTTTTCCCCGGATTCCTTGGGCCAAGACGCATCTCCCCATATAGGCCACGCCCATTTGCGCCAGGATAGATTTTCCGCCATCTTGAATTTTCTCCGAAACACACTTTTTGTTCCTTTTCCGACATATTTTCTTCAAATTGCACAAAAAACGGTACACATGATCTATGAACCCATGCAATGAACATACTCAAGGGATATTGCGATAGTCCATTACGTTCGTTCGTAACGCGCTTCCAAAGTTAGCGGGAGGGGCCCGTTTTGCAAACAATAGCCATAAATCACAAACAAAAGGTCCAGTCAACACTGAATTTCAACCACAGGTCGGGGGTGGCATACTCAACGATCCCCAAAAGCATTTCCAATTGGCCACATGGTGGCGCTATAACGGACCACTTGCCTCGTAACTCTTGAACCATAGGTCGGAGAATTAAAATTCTTTTTTCCCTGGATTCCTTGGGTCACGACGCATCTCTCCATATAGGACACGCCAATTTGCACATGGGAAGATTTTTCACCATTTCAAATTTTCTCCAAAACACACTTTTTGCTCCTTTTCCTACATATTTTCTTCAAATGTCTTAAAAACCGGTACACATGATCTATGAAGCCACGCGATAAACATAGTCAAAGGATATTTTGATAGTCCGTACCGTTCGTTCGTAACGCGCTTCCAAAGTTAGCGGGAGGGGCCCGTTTCGCAAACGATAGCCATAAATCACAAACAATAGGTCGAGTCAACACTGAATTTCAACCACAGGTCGCGGGCGGCATACTCAACGATTCCCCAAAAGCATTTCCACTTCGACCCCTAGGGGGCGTCACAAACGCGCGAAACGTAACCGTTTCGTGCCAGAACGCGTTTTTCACGGGGACCGACCCTCTCACGACGAAACGCGGACGACTCGGCGGACGGTCTCACGGTCCGAACCGCCGCACGAGGTCGCGCATTTAGCGCGCTGCAGGCACACTTGTCAAAATTGACTCTGTCAATTCTAGTGTTGAACTTACAAGCACACCCTCTAAAACTTTGGCACGCAACTCCTCCCACAGTTTTGGCACCACACACTCGCGCCATATGTCAAATTGACCGGCTTACTCGGGAATCGTGTGCTATTAACTTTCTAAGAGAAAGGTTCTATAGTTTAATTGATATTAATTTATTAGTGAATTAATTTTCCCCATTGACTTATAATGGGAATGGCAAAAACTCACATTCAATTATTTTTCTCCCGCAAACCATAGGGGCTACAGTTTCAAGACTTGGAGAGGAGGTTCATAATGATTTCAAGGATTAAATAAAAAATAATAGTGTCATTTGGCCTCATGGTGGCGCTATAACAGCCCACTTTACGTTTTGCCCCGTAACTCTTGAACCGTAGGTCGGAAAATTGAAATTCTTTTTTCCCTGGATTCCTTGGGTCCAGACGCATCTCCCGATATAGGCCACGCCCATTTGCGTAGGGATAGATTTTCCGCCATCTTGAATTTTCTCCAAAACACACTTTTTGCTCCTTTTCCTACATATTTTCTTCAAATCTCACAAAAACCGGTACACGTGATCTAAGAAGCCATGCAATCAACATGGTCAAGGGATATTTCGATAGTCCGTACCGTTCGTTCGAAACAGGCTTCCAAATTTAGCGGGAGGGGCCCCTTTCGCAAACGATAGCCATAAATCACAAACAAAACCTCGGGTCAACACTGAATTTTAACCACAGGTCGCGGGTGGCATACTCTACGTATCCACAAAAGCATTTCCACTTCGACCCGTAGGGGACATCACAAGCGCGCGAAACGTAACCCTTTAGTCCCAAAACGCATTTTTCACGGGGAACGACCCTCTCACAACGAAACACAGACAACTTGGCGGATGGTCTCACGGTCCAAACCGCTGCACGAGGTCGCGCATTCAGCGAGCTGCACTGCAGGCACACTTGTCAAAATTGACTCTGTCAATTCTAGTTAAGTGTGCCTATGCATAGCATGGGCAGACTTATTGTTATCGCTCATATTTACTTACTTAAGTCTGTCCATACTTTTCCCCAAAGTTTGGCACGCTACTCCTCCCACAGTTTTTGCACCACACACTCGCGCATATGTCAAATCGACCGGCTTACTCGGGAATGGTGTGCTAGTAACTTGCTAAGAGAAAGGTTCTATAGTTTAATTGATATGAATTTATTAGTGAATTAATTTCCCCCATTGACTTATAATGGGAATTGCCAAAACTCACATTCAATTATTTTTCGCTCGCAAACCATAGGGGCTACAGTTTCAAGACTTGGAGAGGAGGTTCATAATGATTTCAAGGATTAAATAAAAAATAATAGTGTCGTTTGGCCTCATGGTGGCGCTATAACAGCCCACTTTACGTTTTGGCCTGTAACTGTTGAACCGTAGGTCGGAAAATGAAAATTCTTTTTTCCCTGGATTCCTTGGGTCAAGACGCATCTCCCCATATAGGCCACGCCCATTTGCGCCAGGATAGATTTTCCGCCATCTTGAATTTTCTCCAAAACACACTTTTTGCTCCTTTTCCTACATATTTTCTTCAAATGTCTTAAAAACCGGTACACGTGATCTATGAAGCCATGCGATAAACATAGTCAAAGGATAGTTCGATAGTCCTTACCATTCGTTTGTAACGGCCTTCCAAAGTTAGCGGGAGGGGCCCGTTTCGCAAACGAGAGCCATAAATCACAAACAAAAGGTCGAGTCAACACTGAATTTTAACCACAGGTCGCGGGTGGCATACTCAACGTTTCCCCAAAAGCATTTCCACTTCGACCCCTAGGGGGCGTCACAAACGCGCGAAACGTAAACATATTACTTAGACAAAATCTCTGGACTTTGAGCTTTAACTCAAAAAACACCATAATAGTTCTGTTCAATATTACAATGGGAATCCATTAAGAATGTCTTACTCTACCTCTGATAACATCTTTGTAAGATTTTACTGTACAAAAGTGGAGTAATATAGCTTTAAAGTCACTACAAAAACACATTATTTAGAAGGTGGAGTAATATAGCTTTAAAGTCACTACAAAAACATGTGACTTAGTCAAAATCTCTGGACTTTGAGATTTAACTGAAAAAACACCATAATAGTTCTGTTCACTATTACAACGGCAATCCCCTAAGAACGTCCTACTGTACCTCTGATAACATTTTGGTAACATTTTACTGTACAAAAGTGGAGTAATATAGCTTTAAAGTCACTACAAAAACACATTACTTAGAGAAGTAGCAGTGTCGGAAAAGGTGTTATAAAAAGCGGCCTGAAGGTGGCGCTAGAATAGGGGCATGTGAGAAATGAGGGGTGGGGTGTCCGCGTTGCCGTGGCGGACGAATAGGTACCGGCCCCGGCTCTCCCGGACGCTGCTAGGCCGAGTTACGGCATTTTATGTGTGCTGCAGTGGCAGGGGGTCCTCCACTGGGGGCGCCACCACTTTTGCATCCGTTCTGGAGCACCAGGAGTGGGTGGTCCCAAGGAAATGGCCGTGAGCAGCCCCGTTGGGGTGTTCATTTGGTCATTTTTGCACATTTGGTCATGTGTTACATCTGGGGGTCCCCCAGGGACCTGGGGGTCCCTGGGGCTCCGGGGGTCCTTGGAGGTTGTAGTATGTTAGGCAAGTGGAGTGTGTGTAAAATCTGGCATGGATGGGGGCAACGGTTGGGGAGATATGAGCAGGGGACAAGTGTGACGTGTGAGCACATGTGCTCATTTTTTACATCTGGGGGTCCCTGATCCACAAGCCCACATGCAGCCTTGTAGATCGGCTGTTTTTATTGTTTTATTTTTTAAATTGTTTCCCCCTGACTTAGTCTTTTCTAGGATCACCTTTTAGTTGAGCTTGTACCAGTGACTGTACTGTCAATGACACTGTATACCTATGACAGTCCTATATCAATAATTAGTTCATTTGTGAATGACTTCCCTGTGGAAATATCATGTGTATTACGTATCTATCTATCTTCCCAAGTCAGATGCATTCACATTGCACTGAACGCACGCACGCACGCACGCAGGCTGCGCAGGTCAGCTCAACTTTTTTTTTTTTTTTTTTTTTGTAAAGCTCCAGCCAGAGTCAGGCGCCGAGGTGAGGGGACGGCACCAAGCCGGACTTGCGTGCTCAGGCAGCGGCCGAAGGCCGCTGCCCCCTCCCACCCCCTGGAAGTGCGGCAGGCTGGAAGCCTCTAGAACCTATCTGTAGGTCCCCGTCCATAGATGTCGCTCTATCCAAGAAATTCTCCCCCCCAGTCACCTGACACACCAGGAACTGCTGCTGCTGCACATTCAATTATTTTTCTCTCGCAAACCATAGGGGCTACAGTTTCAAGACTCGGAGAGGAGGTTCATAATGATTTCAAGGATTAAATGAAAAATAATAGTGTCATTTGGCCTCATGGTGGCGCTGTAACAGCCCACTTTACGTTTTGGCCTGTAACTCTTGAATTGTAGATCGGAAAATTAAAATTCTTTTTTCCCTGGATTCCTTGGGTCATGACGCATCTCGCCATATAGGCCACGCCCATTTGCGCCAGGATAGATTTTCCGCCATCTTGAATTTTCTCCAAAACACACTTTTTGCTCCTTTTCCTACATATTTTCTTCAAATGTCTTAAAAACCGGTACACATGATCTATGAAGCCACGCGATAAACATAGTCAAAGGATATTTCGATAGTCCATACCGTTCGTTCGTAACGCGCTTCCAAAGTTAGCGGGAGGGGCCCGTTTCACAAACGATAGCCATAAATCACAAACAATAAGTCGAGTCACCACCGAATTTCAACCACAGGTCGGGGGTGGCATACTCAACGAATCCCCAAAAGCATTTCCACTTCGACCCCTAGGGGGCGTCACAAACGCGCCAAACGTAACCGTTTCGTGGCAGAACGCGTTTCAGACACAGGCATTGCGATTGAGCTGTGCTGTACTTTACTGCACTGTATTGTACTGTACCGTACCGTACTGTATTGTACTCTGTCTTCTGTACTGTACTGTACTGTACTGTACTGTACTGTACTGTACTGTACCTTACTCTGCTGTAGTGTACTGTACCTTACTGTATTGTAGTGTACTGTATCTTCTGTACTGTCTGTGCTGTAGCTTACTGTGCTGTAGTGTACTGTACCTTGACGACTCGGCGGACGGTCTCACGCACGGTCCGAACCGCCGCACGGGGTCGCGCATTTAGCGCGCTGCAGGCACACTTGTCAAAATTGACTCTGTCAATTCTAGTTAAGTGTGCCTATGCATAGCATTGGCAACTTATTGCAATCGCTCATATTTATGTATGTATGTATGTATGTCCATGCTTTTCCCCAAAGTTTGGCACGCTACTCCTCCCACAGTTTTCGCACCACACACTCGCGCCATATGTCAAATCGACCGGCTTACTCGGGAATGGTGTGCTAGTAACTTGCTAAGAGAAAGGTTCTATAGTTTAATTGATATGAATTTATTAGTGAATTAATTTCCCCCATTGACTTATAATGGGAATTGCCAAAACTCACATTCAATTATTTTTCGCTCGCAAACCATAGGGGCTACAGTTTCAAGACTTGGAGAGGAGGTTCATAATGATTTCAAGGATTAAATAAAAAATAATAGTGTCGTTTGGCCTCATGGTGGCGCTATAACAGCCCACTTTACCTTTTGGCCTGTAACTGTTGAACCGTAGGTCGGAAAATTAAAATTCTTTTTTCCCTGGATTCCTTGGGTCAAGACGCATCTCCCCATATAGGCCACGCCCATTTGCGCCAGGATAGATTTTCCGCCATCTTGAATTTTCTCCAAAACACACTTTTTGCTCCTTTTCCTACATATTTTCTTCAAATGTCTTAAAAACCGGTACACATGATCTATGAAGCCACGCGATAAACATAGTCAAAGGATATTTCGATAGTCAATACCGTTCGTTCGTAACGCGCTTCCAAAGTTAGCGGGAGGGGCCCGTTTGGCAAAAAATTGCCCTAACTCACAAACAAAAGGTCGAGTCAACACTAAATTTCAACCACAGGTCGCGGGTGGCATACTCAACAGATCCCCAAAAGCATTTCACTTGGCCACATGGTGGCGCTATAACGGACCACTTGCCTCGTAACTCTTGAACCGTAGGTCGGAGAATTAAAATTATTTTTTCCCTGGATTCCTTGGATCACGACGCATCTCTCCATATAGGCCACGCAAATTCGAACACTGCGAGATTTTTCACCATTTTGAATTTTCTCCAAAACACACTTTTTGCTCCTTTTCCTACATATTTTCTTCACATGTCACGAAAATGGGTACACATGATCTATGAACCCATGCAATGAACATAGTCAAGGGATATTTTGATAGTCCATACCGTTTGTTCGTAACGGGCTTGCAAAGTTAGCGGGCGGGGCCCGTTTTGCAAACAATAGCCAGAAATCACAAACAAAACGTCGAGTCAACACTGAATTTCTACCATAGGTTGCGGGTGGCTTACTCAACGAATCCCCAAAAGCATTTCCAATTTGACCCGTAGGGGGCGTCACAAACGCGCAAAACGTAACCGTTTCGTGCCAAAACACGTTTTTCAGAGGGAACGACCCTCTCAAACAGAAACGCAGACGACTTGGCGGATGATCTCACGGTCCAAACCGCTGCACGAGGTCGCGCATTTAGCGAGCTGCACTGCAGGCACACTTGTCAAAATTGACTCTGTCAATTCTAGTTAAGTGTGCCTATGCATAGCATTGGCAACTTATTGCAATCGCTCATATTTATGTATGTATGTATGTATGTCCATGCTTTTCCCCAAAGTTTGGCACGCTACTCCTCCCACAGTTTTTGCACCACACACTCGCGCCATATGTCAAATCGACCGGCTTACTCGGGAATGGTGTGCTAGTAACTTGCTAAGAGAAAGGTTCTATAGTTTAATTTATATTAATTTATTAGTGAATTAAATTGTCCCCATTGACTTATAATGGGAGAAAGCAAAAATTCACATTCAATTATTTTTCTCTCGCAAACCATAGGGGCTACAGTTTCAAGACTTGGAGAGGAGGTTCATAATGATTGTAAGAATTAATCAAAAAATAATTACATCACTCGGCCTCATGGTGGCGCTATAACAGGCCACTTTACGTTTTGGCCTGTAACTGTTGAACCGTAGGTCGGAAAATTAAAATTATTTTTTCCCTGGATTCCGTGGGTCAAGACGCATCTCCCGATATAGGCCACGCCCATTTGCGCCAGGATAGATTTTCCGCCATCTTGAATTTTCTCCAAAACACACTTTTTGTTCCTTTTCCGACATATTTTCTTCAAATTGCACAAAAAACGGTACACATGATCTATGAACCCATGCAATGAACATACTCAAGGGATATTGCGATAGTCCATTACGTTTGTTCGTAACGTGCTTCCAAAGTTAGCGAAAGGGGCCCGTTTTGCAAACAATAGCCATAAATCACAAACAAAATGTCCAGTCAACACTGAATTTCAACCACAGGTCGGGGGTGGCATACTCAACGATCCCCAAAAGCATTTCCAATTGGCCACATGGTGGCGCTATAACGGACCACTTGCCTCGTAACTCTTGAACCATAGGTCGGAGAATTAAAATTCTTTTTTCCCTGGATTCCTTGGGTCACGACGCATCTCTCCATATAGGACACGCCAATTTGCACATGGGAAGATTTTTCACCATTTCAAATTTTCTCCAAAACACACTTTTTGCTCCTTTTCCTACATATTTTCTTCAAATGTCTTAAAAACCGGTACACATGATCTATGAAGCCACGCGATAAACATAGTCAAAGGATATTTCGATAGTCCGTACCGTTCGTTCGTAACGCGCTTCCAAAGTTAGCGGGAGGGGCCCGTTTCGCAAACGATAGCCATAAATCACAAACAATAGGTCGAGTCAACACTGAATTTCAACCACAGGTCGCGGGCGGCATACTCAACGATTCCCCAAAAGCATTTCCACTTCGACCCCTAGGGGGCGTCACAAACGCGCGAAACGTAACCGTTTCGTGCCAGAACGCGTTTTTCACGGGGACCGACCCTCTCACGACGAAACGCGGACGACTCGGCGGACGGTCTCACGGTCCGAACCGCCGCACGAGGTCGCGCATTTAGCGCGCTGCAGGCACACTTGTCAAAATTGACTCTGTCAATTCTAGTTAAGTGTGCCTATGCATAGCATTGGCAACTTATTGCAATCGCTCATATTTATGTATGTATGTATGTATGTCCATGCTTTTCCCCAAAGTTTGGCACGCTACTCCTCCCACAGTTTTCGCACCACACACTCGCGCCATATGTCAAATCGACCGGCTTACTCGGGAATGGTGTGCTAGTAACTTGCTAAGAGAAAGGTTCTATAGTTTAATTGATATGAATTTATTAGTGAATTAATTTCCCCCATTGACTTATAATGGGAATTGCCAAAACTCACATTCAATTATTTTTCGCTCGCAAACCATAGGGGCTACAGTTTCAAGACTTAAAGAGGAGGTTCATAATGATTTCAAGGATTAAATAAAAAATAATAGTGTCGTTTGGCCTCATGGTGGCGCTATAACAGCCCACTTTACCTTTTGGCCTGTAACTGTTGAACCGTAGGTCGGAAAATTAAAATTCTTTTTTCCCTGGATTCCTTGGGTCAAGACGCATCTCCCCATATAGGCCACGCCCATTTGCGCCAGGATAGATTTTCCGCCATCTTGAATTTTCTCCAAAACACACTTTTTGCTCCTTTTCCTACATATTTTCTTCAAATTGCACAAAAAACGGTACACATGATCTATGAACCCATGCAATGAACATACTCAAGGGATATTGCGATAGTCCATTACGTTCGTTCGTAACGCGCTTCCAAAGTTAGCGGGAGGGGCCCGTTTTGCAAACAATAGCCATAAATCACAAACAAAAGGTCCAGTCAACACTGAATTTCAACCACAGGTCGGGGGTGGCATACTCAACGATCCCCAAAAGCATTTCCAATTGGCCACATGGTGGCGCTATAACGGACCACTTGCCTCGTAACTCTTGAACCATAGGTCGGAGAATTAAAATTCTTTTTTCCCTGGATTCCTTGGGTCACGACGCATCTCTCCATATAGGACACGCCAATTTGCACATGGGAAGATTTTTCACCATTTCAAATTTTCTCCAAAACACACTTTTTGCATTTTTTCCTACATATTTTCTTCAAATGTCACAAAAATGGGTACACATGATCTACTAACCCATGCAATGAACATAGTCAAGGGATATGTCTATAGTCCATACCATTCGTTCGTAACGGGCTTCCAGAGTTAGCGGGAGGGGCCCGTTTTGCAAATAATAGCCATAAATCACAAACAAAACGTTGAGTCAGCAATGAATTTCAACCACAGGCTGCGGGTGGCTTACTCAAGGAATCCCCAAAAGCGTTTCCAATTCGACCCGTAGGGGGCGTCACAAACGCGCAAAACGTAATTGTCCCCATTGACTTATAATGGGAGAAAGCAGAAATTCACATTCAAGTATTTTTCTTTCGCAAAGCATAGGGGCTACAGTTTCAAACCTTGCAGAGGAGATTCATAATGATTTTAAGAATAAATCAAAAAATAATTACATCACTCATCCTCATGGTGGCGCTATAACGGCCCACTTTACGTTTTGCCCCGTAACTCTTGAACCGTAGATCGGAAAATTAAAATTATTTTTTCCCTGGATTCCTTGGGTCAAGACGCATCTCTCGATATAGGCCACGCCCATTTGCGTAGGGATAGATTTTCCGCCATCTTGAATTTTCTCCAAAACACACTTTTTGCTCCTTTTCCTACATATTTTCTTCAAATGTCTTAAAAACCGGTACACTTGATCTATGAAGCCACGCGATAAACATAGTCAAAGGATATTTCGATAGTCCGTACCGTTCGTTCGTAACGCGCTTCCAAACTTAGCGGGAGGGGCACGTTTCGCAAACAATAGCCATAAATCACAAACAATAGGTCGAGTCAACACCGAATTTCAACCACAGGTCGGGGGTGGCATACTCAACGGATCCCCAAAAGCATTTCCACTTCGACCCCTAGGGGGCGTCACAAACGCGCGAAACGTAACCGTTTCGTGCCGGAACGCGTTTTTCACGGGGACCGACCCTCTCACAACGAAACGCGGACGACTCGGCGGACGGTCTCGCGGTCCGAACCGCTGCACGAGGTCGCGCATTTATGGAGCTGCACTGCAGGCACACTTGTCAAAATTGACTCTGTCAATTCTAGTTAAGTGTGCCTATGCATAGCATTGGCAACTTATTGCAATCGCTCATATTTATGTATGTATGTATGTATGTCCATGCTTTTCCCCAAAGTTTGGCACGCTACTCCTCCCACAGTTTTCGCACCACACACTCGCGCCATATGTCAAATCGACCGGCTTACTCGGGAATGGTGTGCTAGTAACTTGCTAAGAGAAAGGTTCTATAGTTTAATTGATATGAATTTATTAGTGAATTAATTTCCCCCATTGACTTATAATGGGAATTGCCAAAACTCACATTCAATTATTTTTCGCTCGCAAACCATAGGGGCTACAGTTTCAAGACTTGGAGAGGAGGTTCATAATGATTTCAAGGATTAAATAAAAAATAATAGTGTCGTTTGGCCTCATGGTGGCGCTATAACAGCCCACTTTACCTTTTGGCCTGTAACTGTTGAACCGTAGGTCGGAAAATTAAAATTCTTTTTTCCCTGGATTCCTTGGGTCAAGACGCATCTCCCCATATAGGCCACGCCCATTTGCGCCAGGATAGATTTTCCGCCATCTTGAATTTTCTCCAAAACACACTTTTTGCTCCTTTTCCTACATATTTTCTTCAAATTGCACAAAAAACGGTACACATGATCTATGAACCCATGCAATGAACATACTCAAGGGATATTGCGATAGTCCATTACGTTCGTTCGTAACGCGCTTCCAAAGTTAGCGGGAGGGGCCCGTTTTGCAAACAATAGCCATAAATCACAAACAAAAGGTCCAGTCAACACTGAATTTCAACCACAGGTCGGGGGTGGCATACTCAACGATCCCCAAAAGCATTTCCAATTGGCCACATGGTGGCGCTATAACGGACCACTTGCCTCGTAACTCTTGAACCATAGGTCGGAGAATTAAAATTCTTTTTTCCCTGGATTCCTTGGGTCACGACGCATCTCTCCATATAGGACACGCCAATTTGCACATGGGAAGATTTTTCACCATTTCAAATTTTCTCCAAAACACACTTTTTGCATTTTTTCCTACATATTTTCTTCAAATGTCACAAAAATGGGTACACATGATCTACTAACCCATGCAATGAACATAGTCAAGGGATATGTCTATAGTCCATACCATTCGTTCGTAACGGGCTTCCAGAGTTAGCGGGAGGGGCCCGTTTTGCAAATAATAGCCATAAATCACAAACAAAACGTTGAGTCAGCAATGAATTTCAACCACAGGCTGCGGGTGGCTTACTCAAGGAATCCCCAAAAGCGTTTCCAATTCGACCCGTAGGGGGCGTCACAAACGCGCAAAACGTAATTGTCCCCATTGACTTATAATGGGAGAAAGCAGAAATTCACATTCAAGTATTTTTCTTTCGCAAAGCATAGGGGCTACAGTTTCAAACCTTGCAGAGGAGATTCATAATGATTTTAAGAATAAATCAAAAAATAATTACATCACTCATCCTCATGGTGGCGCTATAACGGCCCACTTTACGTTTTGCCCCGTAACTCTTGAACCGTAGATCGGAAAATTAAAATTATTTTTTCCCTGGATTCCTTGGGTCAAGACGCATCTCTCGATATAGGCCACGCCCATTTGCGTAGGGATAGATTTTCCGCCATCTTGAATTTTCTCCAAAACACACTTTTTGCTCCTTTTCCTACATATTTTCTTCAAATGTCTTAAAAACCGGTACACTTGATCTATGAAGCCACGCGATAAACATAGTCAAAGGATATTTCGATAGTCCGTACCGTTCGTTCGTAACGCGCTTCCAAACTTAGCGGGAGGGGCACGTTTCGCAAACAATAGCCATAAATCACAAACAATAGGTCGAGTCAACACCGAATTTCAACCCCAGGTCGGGGGTGGCATACTCAACGGATCCCCAAAAGCATTTCCACTTCGACCCCTAGGGGGCGTCACAAACGCGCGAAACGTAACCGTTTCGTGCCGGAACGCGTTTTTCACGGGGACCGACCCTCTCACAACGAAACGCGGACGACTCGGCGGACGGTCTCGCGGTCCGAACCGCCGCACGAGGTCGCGCATTTATGGAGCTGCACTGCAGGCACACTTGTCAAAATTGACTCTGTCAATTCTAGTTAAGTGTGCCTATGCATAGCATTGGCAGACTTATTGCAATCGCTCATATTTATTTACTTATGTCCATGGTTTTCCTCAAAGTTTGACACGCTACTCCTCCCACAGTTTTCGCACCACACACTCGCGCCA
Source organism: Nannobrachium achirus (assembly GCF_963921795.1). Lineage (NCBI taxonomy): Eukaryota > Metazoa > Chordata > Actinopteri > Myctophiformes > Myctophidae > Nannobrachium > Nannobrachium achirus. Next base: position 36,164,776 of record NC_137812.1, on the reverse strand, counting down.
TATGTGAAATCGACCGGCTTACTCGGGAATCGTGTGCTAGTAACTTGCTAAGAGAAAGGTTCTATAGTTTAATTGATATTAATTTATTAGTGAATTAATTTCCCCCCATTGACTTATAATGGGAATGGCAAAAACTCAAATTCAATTATTTGTCTCTCGCAAACCATAGGGGCTAGAGTTTCAAGACTTGGAGAGGAGGTTCATAATGATTTCAAGGATTAAATAAAAAATAATAGTGTCATTTGGCCTCATGGTGGCGCTGTAACAGCCCACTTTACGTTTTGCCCTGTAACTCTTGAACCGTAGATCGGAAAATGAAAATTATTTTTTCCCTGGATTCCTTGGGTCATGACGCATCTCCCCATATAGGCCCCGCCCATTTGCGTAGGGATAGCTTTTCCGCCATCTTGAATTTTCTCCAAAACACACTTTTTGCTCCTTTTCCTACATATTTTCGTCAAATGTCACAAAAACCGGTACACATGATCTATGAAGCCACGCAATAAACATAGTCAAAGGATATTTCGATAGTCCGTACCGTTCGTTCGTAACGCGCTTCCAAAGTTAGCAGTAGGGGCCCGTTTGGCAAAAAATTGCCCTAACTCACAAACAATAGGTCGAGTCAACACTGAATTTCAACCACAGGTCGGGGGTGGCATACTCAACAGATCCCCAAAAGCATTTCCACTTCGACCCCTAGGGGGCGTCACAAACGCGCAAAAGGTAACCGTTTCGTGCCAGAACGCGTTTTTCACGGGGACCGACCCTCTCGCGACGAAACGCGGACGACTCGGCGGACGGTCTCACGGTCCGAACCGCCGCACGGGGTCGCGCATTTAGCGCGCTGCAGGCACACTTGTCAAAATTGACTCTGTCAATTCTAGTATTGACTTTACAAGCGCACTCTCTAAACTTCGGCACGCTACTCCTCCCACAGTTTTTGCACCACACACTCGCGCCATATGTCAAAACGACCGGCTTACTCGGGAATGGTGTGCTAGTAACTTGCTAAGAGAAAGGTTCTATAGTTTAATTGATATTAATTTATTAGTGAATTAATTTTTCCCCATCGACTTATAATGGGACAATGCAAAAAGTCACATTCAAGTATTTTTCTCTCGCAAACCATAGGGGCTACAGTTTCAAACCTCGGAGAGGAGATTCATAATGATTTTAAGAATAAATTGAAAAATAATTACACCACTCATCCTCATGGTGGCGCTATAACGGCTCACTTTACGTTTTGCCCCGTAACTCTTGAACCGTAGATCGGAAAATGAAAATTATTTTTTCCCTGGCTTCCTTGGGTCAAGACGCATCTCCCCATATAGGCCACGCCCATTTGCGTAGGGATAGATCTTCCGCCATCTTGAATTTTCTCCAAAGCACACTTTTTGCTCCTTTTCCTACATATTTTCTTCAAATGTCTTAAAAACCGGTACACATGATCTATGAAGCCACGCAATAAACATAGTCAAAGGATATTTTGATAGTCCATACCGTTCGTTCGTAACGCGCTTCCAAAGTTAGCGGGAGGGGCCCGTTTGGCAAAAAATTGCCCTAACTCACAAACAATAGGTCGAGTCACCACTGAATTTCAACCACAGGTCGGGGGTGGCATACTCAACGGATCCCCAAAAGCATTTCCACTTCGACCCCTAGGGGGCGTCACAAACGCGCCAAACGAAACCGTTTCGTGCCAGAACGCGTTTTTCGAGGGGACCGACCCTCTCACGACGAAACGCGGACGACTCGGCGGACGGTCTCGCGGTCCGAACCGCCGCACGAGGTCGCGCATTTAGCGCGCTGCAGGCACACTTGTCAAAATTGACTCTGTCAATTCTAGTGTTGAATCTACAAGCACACTTTCCCAAAGTTTGGCACGCTACTCCTCCCACAGTTTTTGCACCACACACTCGCGCCATATGTCAAATCGACCGGCTTACTCGGGAATCGTGTGCTAGTAACTTGCTAAGAGAAAGGTTCTATAGTTTAATTGATATGAATTTATTAGTGAATTAATTTTCCCCATTGACTTATAATGGGAATGGCAAAAACTCACATTCAATTATTTTCCTCTCGCAAACCATAGAGGCTACAGTTTCAAGACTTGGAGAGGAGGTTCATAATGATTTCAAGGATTAAATAAAAAATAATAGTGTCACTTGGCCTCATGGTGGCGCTATAACAGCCCAGTTCACGTTTTGGCCTGTAACTGTTGAACCGTAGGTCGGAAAATTAAAATTCTTTTTTCCCTGGATTCCTTGGGTCAAGACGCATCTCTCGATTTAGGCCCCGCCCATTTGCGTAGGGATAGATTTTCCGCCATCTTGAATTTTCTCCAAAACACACTTTTTGCTCCTTTTCCTACATATTTTCTTCAAATGTCTTAAAAACCGGTACACTTGATCTATGAAGCCATGCGATAAACATAGTCAAAGGATATTTCGATAGTCCATACCGTTCGTTCGTAACGCGCTTCCAAAGTTAGCGGGAGGGGCCCGTTTCGCAAACGATAGCCATAAATCACAAACAATAGGTCGAGTCAACACTGAATTTCAACCACAGGTCGGGGGTGGCATACTCAACGAATCCCCAAAAGCATTTCCACTTCGACCCCTAGGGGGCGTCACAAACGCGCAAAACGTAACCGTTTCGTGCCAGAACGCGTTTTTCACGGGGACCGACCCTCTCACAACGAAACACAGACAACTTGCCGGATGGTCTCACCATCCAAACCGCTACACAAGGTCGTGCATTGCAGGCACACTTGTCAAAATTGACTCTGTCAATTCTAGTTAAGTGTGCCTATGCATAGCATTGGCAACTTATTGCAATCGCTCATATTTATGTATGTATGTATGTCCATGCTTTTCCCCAAAGTTTGGCACGCTACTCCTCCCACAGTTTTCGCACCACACACTCGCGCCATATGTCAAATCGACCGGCTTACTCGGGAATGGTGTGCTAGTAACTTGCTAAGAGAAAGGTTCTATAGTTTAATTGATATGAATTTATTAGTGAATTAATTTCCCCCATTGACTTATAATGGGAATTGCCAAAACTCACATTCAATTATTTTTCGCTCGCAAACCATAGGGGCTACAGTTTCAAGACTTGTAGAGGAGGTTCATAATGATTTCAAGGATTAAATAAAAAATAATAGTGTCGTTTGGCCTCATGGTGGCGCTATAACAGCCCACTTTACCTTTTGGCCTGTAACTGTTGAACCGTAGGTCGGAAAATTAAAATTCTTTTTTCCCTGGATTCCTTGGGTCAAGACGCATCTCCCCATATAGGCCACGCCCATTTGCGCCAGGATAGATTTTCCGCCATCTTGAATTTTCTCCAAAACACACTTTTTGCTCCTTTTCCTACATATTTTCTTCAAATTGCACAAAAAACGGTACACATGATCTATGAACCCATGCAATGAACATACTCAAGGGATATTGCGATAGTCCATTACGTTCGTTCGTAACGCGCTTCCAAAGTTAGCGGGAGGGGCCCGTTTTGCAAACAATAGCCATAAATCACAAACAAAAGGTCCAGTCAACACTGAATTTCAACCACAGGTCGGGGGTGGCATACTCAACGATCCCCAAAAGCATTTCCAATTGGCCACATGGTGGCGCTATAACGGACCACTTGCCTCGTAACTCTTGAACCATAGGTCGGAGAATTAAAATTCTTTTTTCCCTGGATTCCTTGGGTCACGACGCATCTCTCCATATAGGACACGCCAATTTGCACATGGGAAGATTTTTCACCATTTCAAATTATCTCCAAAACACACTTTTTGCATTTTTTCCTACATATTTTCTTCAAATGTCACAAAAATGGGTACACATGATCTACTAACCCATGCAATGAACATAGTCAAGGGATATGTCTATAGTCCATACCATTCGTTCGTAACGAATTCCAGAGTTAGCGGGAGGGGCCCGTTTTGCAAATAATAGCCATAAATCACAAACAAAACGTTGAGTCAGCAATGAATTTCAACCACAGGCTGCGGGTGGCTTACTCAAGGAATCCCCAAAAGCGTTTCCAATTCGACCCGTAGGGGGCGTCACAAACGCGCAAAACGTAATTGTCCCCATTGACTTATAATGGGAGAAAGCAGAAATTCACATTCAAGTATTTTTCTTTCGCAAAGCATAGGGGCTACAGTTTCAAACCTTGCAGAGGAGATTCATAATGATTTTAAGAATAAATCAAAAAATAATTACATCACTCATCCTCATGGTGGCGCTATAACGGCCCACTTTACGTTTTGCCCCGTAACTCTTGAACCGTAGATCGGAAAATTAAAATTATTTTTTCCCTGGATTCCTTGGGTCAAGACGCATCTCTCGATATAGGCCACGCCCATTTGCGTAGGGATAGATTTTCCGCCATCTTGAATTTTCTCCAAAACACACTTTTTGCTCCTTTTCCTACATATTTTCTTCAAATGTCTTAAAAACCGGTACACTTGATCTATGAAGCCACGCGATAAACATAGTCAAAGGATATTTCGATAGTCCGTACCGTTCGTTCGTAACGCGCTTCCAAACTTAGCGGGAGGGGCACGTTTCGCAAACAATAGCCATAAATCACAAACAATAGGTCGAGTCAACACCGAATTTCAACCACAGGTCGGGGGTGGCATACTCAACGGATCCCCAAAAGCATTTCCACTTCGACCCCTAGGGGGCGTCACAAACGCGCGAAACGTAACCGTTTCGTGCCGGAACGCGTTTTTCACGGGGACCTACCCTCTCACAACGAAAAGCGGGCGACTCGGCGGACGGTCTCGCGGTCCGAACCGCTGCACGAGGTCGCGCATTTATGGAGCTGCACTGCAGGCACACTTGTCAAAATTGACTCTGTCAATTCTAGTGTTGAATCTACAAGCACACTTTCCCAAAGTTTGGCACGCTACTCCTCCCACAGTTTTTGCACCACACACTCGCGCCATATGTCAAATCGACCGGCTTACTCGGGAATCGTGTGCTAGTAACTTGCTAAGAGAAAGGTTCTATAGTTTAATTGATATGAATTTATTAGTGAATTAATTTTCCCCATTGACTTATAATGGGAATCACAAAAACTCACATTCAATTATTTTTCTCTCGCAAACCATAGGGGCTACAGTTTCAAGACTTGGAGAGGAGGTTCATAATGATGTCAAGGATTAAATAAAAAATAATAGTGTCATTTGGCCTCATGGTGGCGCTATAACAGCCCACTTTACGTTTTGCCCCGTAACTCTTGAACCGTAGATCGGAAAATTAAAATTATTTTTTCCCTGGATTCCGTGGGTCAAGACGCATCTCCCGATTTAGGCCACGCCCATTTGCGTAGGGATAGATTTTCCGCCATCTTGAATTTTCTCCAAAACACACTTTTTGCTCCTTTTCCTACATATTTTCTTCAAAGGTCTTAAAAACCGGTACACATGATCTATGAAGCCACGAGATAAACATAGTCAAAGGATATTTCGATAGTCCATACCGTTCGTTCGTAACGCGCTTCCAAAGTTAGCGGGAGGGGCACGTTTCGCAAACAATAGCCATAAATCACAAACAATAGGTCGAGTCAACACTGAATTTCAACCACAGGTCGGGGGTGGCATACTCAACGGATCCCCAAAAGCATTTCCACTTCGACCCCTAGGGGGCGTCACAAACGCGCGAAACGTAACCGTTTCGTGCCAGAACGCGTTTTTCACGGGGACCGACCCTCTCACGACGAAACGCGGACGACTCGGCGGAAGGTCTCACGGTCCGAACCGCACTTTTCCCCAAAGTTTGGCACGCTACTCCTCCCACAGTTTTTGCACCACACACTCGCGCCATATGTCAAATCGACCGGCTTACTCGGGAATGGTGTGCTATCAAGTTGCTAAGAGAAAGGTTCTATAGTTTAATTGATATTAATTTATTAGTGAATTAATTTTCCCCATTGACTTATAATGGGAATCGCATTCAATTATTTTTCTCTCGCAAACCATAGGGGCTACAGTTTCCAGACTTGGAGAGGAGGTTCATAATGATTGTAAGAATTAATCAAAAAATAATGACATCACTCGGCCTCATGGTGGCGCTATAACGGCCAACTTTACGTTTTGCCCCGTAACTCTTGAACCGTAGGTCGGAAAATGAAAATTTTTTTTTCCCTGGATTCCTTGGGTCATGACGCATCTCCCCATATAGGCCACGCCCATTTGCGTATGGATAGATTTTCCGCCATCTTGAATTTTGTCCAAAACACACTTTTTGCTCCTTTTCCTACATATTTTCTTCAAATGTCTTAAAAACCGGTACACATGATCTATGAAGCCACGCGATAAACATAGTCAAAGGATATTTCGATAGTCCATACCGTTTGTTCGTAACGCGCTTCCAAAGTTAGCGGGAGGGGCCCGTTTTACAAACGATAGCCATAAATCACAAATAATAAGTCGAGTCACCACCGAATTTCAACCACAGGTCGGGGGTGGCATACTCAACGAATCCCCAAAAGCATTTCCACTTCGACCCCTAGGGGGCGTCACAAACGCGCCAAACGTAACCGTTTCGTGGCAGAACGCGTTTCAGACACAGGCATTGCGATTGAGCTGTGCTGTACTTTACTGCACTGTATTGTACTGTACCGTACCGTACTGTATTGTACTCTGTCTTCTGTACTGTACTGTACTGTACTGTACTGTACTGTACTGTACTGTACTGTACTGTACTGTACCTTACTCTGCTGTAGTGTACTGTACCTTACTGTATTGTAGTGTACTGTATCTTCTGTACTGTCTGTGCTGTAGCTTACTTACGTGATCTATAAAGCCACGCGATAAACATAGTCAAAGGATATTTCGATAGTCCATACCGTTCGTTCGTAACACGCTTCCAAAGTTAGCGGGAGGGGCCCGTTTGGCAAAAAATTGCCCTAACTCACAAACAAAAGGTCGAGTCGACACTAAATTTCAACCACAGGTTGCGGGTGGCATACTCAACGGATCCCCAAAAGCATTTCCACTTCGACCCCTAGGGGGCGTCACAAACGCGCGAAACGTAACCGTTTCATGCCAGAACGCGTTTTTCACGGGGACCGACCCTCTCACGACGAAACGCAGACGACTCGGCGGACGGTCTCACAGTCCAAACCGCCGCACAAGGTCGCGCATTTAGCGAGCTGCAGGCACACTTGTCAAAATTGACTCTGTCAATTCTAGTGTTGAATCTACAAGCACACTTTCCCAAAGTTTGCCACGCTACTCCTCCCACAGTTTTTGCACCACACACTCGCGCCATATGTCAAATCGACCGGCTTACGCGGGAATCGTGTGCTAGTAACTTGCTAAGAGAAAGGTTCTATAGTTTAATTGATATGAATTTATTAGTGAATTAATTTTCCCCATTGACTTATAATGGGAATCGCAAAAAATCACATTCAATTATTTTTCTCTCGCAAACCATAGGGGCTACAGTTTCAGGACTTGGAGAGGAGGTTCATAATGATTGCAAGGATTAAATAAAAAATAATAGTGTCATTTGGCCTCATGGTGGCGCTATAACAGCCCAGTTTACGTTTTGGCCCATAACTGTTGAACCGTAGGTCGGAAAATTAAAATTATTTTTTCCCTGGATTCCTTGGGTCAAGACGCATCTCCCGATATAGGCCACGCCCATTTGCGCCAGGATAGATTTTCCGCCATCTTGAATTTTCTCCAAAACACACTTTTTGCTCCTTTTCCCACATATTTTCTTCAAATGTCACAAAAAGCGGTACACATGATCCATGAACCCATGCAATGAACATACTCAAGGGATATTTCGATAGTCCATACCGTTCGTTCGTAACGTGCTTCCAAAGTTAGCGGGAGGGGCCCGTTTGGCAAAAAATTGCCCTAACTCACAAACAATAGGTCGAGTCGACACTGAATTTCAACAACAGGTCGGGGGTGGCATACTCAACAGATCCCCAAAAGAATTTCCACTTCGACCCCTAGGGGGCGTCACAAACGCGCGAAACGTAACCGTTTCGTGCCAAAACGCGTTTTTCACGGGGACCAACCCTCTCGCGACGAAACGCGGACGACTCGGCGGACGGTCTCACGGTCCGAACCGCCGCACAAGGTCGCGCATTTAGCGAGCTGCACTGCAGGCACACTTGTCAAAATTGACCATGTCAATTCTAGTGTTGAATCTACAAGCACACTTTCCCAAAGTTTGGCACGCTACTCCTCCCACAGTTTTTGCACCACACACTCGCGCCATATGTCAAATCGACCGGCTTACGCGGGAATCGTGTGCTAGTAACTTGCTAAGAGAAAGGTTCTATAGTTTAATTGATATGAATTTATTAGTGAATTAATTTTCCCCATTGACTTATAATGGGAATCGCAAAAAATCACATTCAATTATTTTTCTCTCGCAAACCATAGGGGCTACAGTTTCAGGACTTGGAGAGGAGGTTCATAATGATTGCAAGGATTAAATAAAAAATAATAGTGTCATTTGGCCTCATGGTGGCGCTATAACAGCCCAGTTTACGTTTTGGCCCATAACTGTTGAACCGTAGGTCGGAAAATTAAAATTATTTTTTCCCTGGATTCCTTGGGTCAAGACGCATCTCCCGATATAGGCCACGCCCATTTGCGCCAGGATAGATTTTCCGCCATCTTGAATTTTCTCCAAAACACACTTTTTGCTCCTTTTCCCACATATTTTCTTCAAATGTCACAAAAAGCGGTACACATGATCCATGAACCCATGCAATGAACATACTCAAGGGATATTTCGATAGTCCATACCGTTCGTTCGTAACGTGCTTCCAAATTTAGCGGGAGGGGCCCGTTTGGCAAAAAATTGCCCTAACTCACAAACAATAGGTCGAGTCGACACTGAATTTCAACCACAGGTCAGGGGTGGCATACTCAACAGATCCCCAAAAGAATTTCCACTTCGACCCCTAGGGGGCGTCACAAACGCGCGAAACGTAACCGTTTCGTGCCAAAACGCGTTTTTCACGGGGACCAACCCTCTCGCGACGAAACGCGAACGACTCGGCGGACGGTCTCACGGTCCGAACCGCTGCACAAGGTCGCGCATTTAGCGAGCTGCACTGCAGGCACACTTGTCAAAATTGACCATGTCAATTCTAGTTAAGTGTGCCTATGCATAGCATGGGCAGACTTATTGTTATCACTCATACTTAAGCCAGACATGGACACACACATGTATTTCCCCAAAGTTTGGCACGCTACTCCTCCCACAGTTTTTGCACCACACACTTGCGCCATATGTCAAATCGACCGGCTTACGCGGGAATCGTGTGCTATCAACTTGCTAAGAGAAAGGTTCTATAGTTTAATTGATATGAATTTATTAAGAAATTAATTAACCCTTACCTGTCCCCATTGACTTATAATGGGAATCGCATTCAATAATTTTTCTCTCGCAAACCATAGGGGCTACAGTTTCAAGACTCAGAGAGGAGGTTCATAATGATTACAAGGAATAAATAAAAAATAATAGCGTCATTTGGCCTCATGGTGGCGCTATAACAGCCCAGTGTACGTTTTGGCCTGTAACTGTTGAACCGTAGGTCGGAAAATTAAACTTATTTTTTCCCTGGATTCCTTGGGCCAAGACGCATCTCCCCATATAGGCCACGCCCATTTGCGCCAGGATAGATTTTCCGCCATCTTGAATTTTCTCCGAAACACACTTTTTGCTCCTTTTCCTACATATTTTCTTCAAATGTCTTAAAAACCGGTACACGTGATCTATGAAGCCATGCAATGAACATACTCAAGGGATATTGCGATAGTCCATTACGTTCGTTCGTAACGCGTTTCCAAAGTTAGCGGGAGGGGCCCGTTTTGCAAACAATAGCCATAAATCACAAACAAAAGGTCCAGTCAACACTGAATTTCAACCACAGGTCGGGGGTGGCATACTCAACGATCCCCAAAAGCATTTCCAATTGGCCACATGGTGGCGCTATAACGGACCACTTGCCTCGTAACTCTTGAACCATAGGTCGGAGAATTAAAATTCTTTTTTCCCTGGATTCCTTGGGTCACGACGCATCTCTCCATATAGGACACGCCAATTTGCACATGGGAAGATTTTTCACCATTTCAAATTTTCTCCAAAACACACTTTTTGCATTTTTTCCTACATATTTTCTTCAAATGTCACAAAAATGGGTACACATGATCTACTAACCCATGCAATGAACATAGTCAAGGGATATGTCTATAGTCCATACCATTCCTTCGTAACGGCCTTCCAGAGTTAGCGGGAGGGGCCCGTTTTGCAAATAATAGCCATAAATCACAAACAAAACGTTGAGTCAGCAATGAATTTCAACCACAGGCTGCGGGTGGCTTACTCAAGGAATCCCCAAAAGCGTTTCCAATTCGACCCGTAGGGGGCGTCACAAACGCACGAAACGTAACCGTTTCGTGCCAGAACGCGTTTTTCACGGGGACCGACCCTCTCGCAACGAAACGCAGACGACTCGGCGGACGGTCTCACCGTCCGAACCGTCGCACGAGGTCGCGCGTTTAGCGCGCTGCAGGCACACTTGTCAAAATTGACTCTGTCAATTCTAGTTAAGTGTGCCTATGCATAGCATGGGGACACTTATTGTTCTCGCTCATATTTATTTATTTAAGTCTGTCCATGCAATTCCCCAAAAGTTTGGCACGCTACTCCTCCCACAGTTTTTGCACCACACACTCGCGCCATATGTCAAACCGACCGGGTTACTCGGGAATGGTGTGCTATCAAGTTGCTAAGAGAAAGGTTCTATAGTTTAATTGATATTAATTTATTAGTGAATTAATTTTCCCCATTGACTTATAATGGGAATCGCATACAATTATTTTTCTCTCGCAAACCATAGGGGCTACAGTTTCAAGACTTGGTGAGGAGGTTCATAATGATTTCAAGGATTAAATGAAAAATAATAGTGTCATTTGGCCTCATGGTGGCGCTATAACAGCCCAGTTTACGTTTTGGCCTGTAACTGTTGAACCGTAGGTCGGAAAATGAAAATTCTTTTTTCCCTGGATTCCTTGGGTCATGACGCATCTCCCCATATAGGCCACGCCCATTTGCGTATGGGTAGATTTTCCGCCATCTTGAATTTTCTCCAAAACACACTTTTTGCTCCTTTTCCTACATATTTTCTTCAAATGTCTTAAAAACCGGTACACATGATCTATGAAGCCACGCGATAAACATAGTCAAAGGATATGTCGATAGTCAGTACCGTTCGTTCGTAACACGCTTCCAAAGTTAGCGGGAGGGGCACGTTTCGCAAACGATAGCCATAAATCACAAACAAAAGGTCGAGTCAACACAGATTTTTAACCACAGGTTGCGGGTGGCATACTCAACAAATCCCCAAAAGCATTTCCACTTCGACCCCTAGAGGGCGTCACAAACGCGCGAAACGTAACCGTTTCGTGCCAGAACGCGTTTTTCACGGGGACCGACCCTCTCACAACGCAACGCAGACGACTCGGCGGACGGTCTCACGGTCCAAACCGCTACACAAGGTCGCGCATTTAGCGCGCTGCAGGCACACTTGTCAAAATTGACTCTGTCAATTCTAGTTAAGTGTGCCTATGCATAGCATGGGCAGACTTATTGTTATCACTCATACTTAAGCCAGACATGGACACACACATGTATTTCCCCAAAGTTTGGCACGCTACTCCTCCCACAGTTTTTGCACCACACACTCGCGCCATATGTCAAATCGACCGGCTTACGCGGGAATCGTGTGCTATCAACTTGCTAAGAGAAAGGTTCTATAGTTTAATTGATATGAATTTATTAAGAAATTAATTAACCCTTACCTGTCCCCATTGACTTATAATGGGAATCGCATTCAATAATTTTTCTCTCGCAAACCATAGGGGCTACAGTTTCAAGACTCAGAGAGGAGGTTCATAATGATTACAAGGAATAAATAAAAAATAATAGCGTCATTTGGCCTCATGGTGGCGCTATAACAGCCCAGTGTACGTTTTGGCCTGTAACTGTTGAACCGTAGGTCGGAAAATTAAACTTATTTTTTCCCCGGATTCCTTGGGCCAAGACGCATCTCCCCATATAGGCCACGCCCATTTGCGCCAGGATAGATTTTCCGCCATCTTGAATTTTCTCCAAAACACACTTTTTGCTCCTTTTCCTACATATTTTCTTCAAATGTCTTAAAAACCGGTACACATGATCTATGAAGCCACGCGATAAACACAGTCAAAGGATATTTCGATAGTCCCTACCGTGCGTTCGTAACGCGCTTCCAAAGTTAGCGGGAGGGGCACGTTTCGCAAACGATAGCCATAAATCACAAACGATAAGTCAAGTCAACACTGAATTTCAACCACAGGTGGGAGGTGGCATACTCAACGAATCCCCAAAAGCATTTCCACTTCGACCCCTAGGGGGCGTCACAAACGCGCGAAACGTAACCGTTTCGTGCCGGAACGCGTTTTTCACGGGGACCAACCCTCTCACAACGAAACGCGGACGACTCGGCGGACGGTCTCGCGGTCCAAACCGCTGCACGAGGTCGCGCATTTATGGAGCTGCACTGCAGGCACACTTGTCAAAATTGACTCTGTCAATTCTAGTGTTGAATTTACAAGCGCACTTCCCCAAAGTTTGGCACGCTACTCCTCCCACGGTTTTTGCACCACACACTCGCGCCATATGTCAAATCGACCGTCTTACTCGGGAATCGTGTGCTAGTAAGTTGCTAAGAGAAAGGTTCTATAGTTTAATTGATATTAATTTATTAGTGAATTAATTTCCCCCATTGACTTATAATGGGAATCGCAAAAACTCACATTCAATTATTCATCTCTCGCAAACCATAGGGGCTACAGTTTCAAGACTTGGAGAGGAGGTTCATAATGATTTCAAGGATTAAATAAAAAATAATAGTGTCATTTGGCCTCATGGTGGCGCTATAACAGCCCACTTTACGTTTTGGCCTGTACCTGTTGAACCGTAGGTCGGAAAATTTAAATTATTTTTTCCCTGGATTCCTTGGGTCAAGACGCATCTCCCGATATAGGCCACGCCCATTTGCGCCAGGATAGATTTTCCGCCATCTTGAATTTTCTCCAAAACACACTTTTTGATCCTTTTCCTACATATTTTCTTCAAATGTCTTAAAAACCAGGACACATGATCTATGAAGCCACGCGATAAACATAGTCAAAGGATATGTCGATAGTCTGTACCGTTCGTTCGTAACGCGCTTCCAAAGTTAGCGGGAGGGTTCCGTTTCGCAAACGATAGCCATAAATCACAAACAACAGGTCGAGTCAACACTGAATTTCAACCACGGGTCGGGGTTGGCATACTCAACGAATCCCCAAAGGCATTTCCACTTCAACCCCTAGGGGGCGTCACAAACGCGCGAAACGTAACCGTTTCGTGCCGGAACGCGTTTTTCACGGGGACCGACCCTCTCACAACGAAACGCGGACGACTCGGCGGACGGTCTCGCGGTCCGAACCGCCGCACGAGGTCGCGCATTTATGGAGCTGCACTGCAGGCACACTTGTCAAAATTGACTCTGTCAATTCTAGTATTGACTTTACAAGCGCACTCTCTAAACTTCGGCACGCTACTCCTCCCACAGTTTTTGCACCACACACTCGCGCCATATGTCAAAACGACCGGCTTACTCGGGAATGGTGTGCTAGTAAGTTGCTAAGAGAAAGGTTCTATAGTTTAATTGATATTAATTTATTAGTGAATTAATTTTTCCCCATTGAGTTATAATGGGACAATGCAAAAAGTCACATTCAAGTATTTTTTTCTCGCAAACCATAAAGGCTACAGTTTCAAACCTCAGAGAGGAGATTCATAATGATTTTAAGAATAATTTGAAAAATAATTACACCACTCATCCTCATGGTGGCGCTATAACGGCTCACTTTACGTTTTGCCCCGTAACTCTTGAACCGTAGATCGGAAAATGAAAATTATTTTTTCCCTGGATTCCTTGGGTCAAGACGCATCTCCGCATATAGGCCACGCCCATTTGCGTATGGATAGATTTTCCGCCATCTTGAATTTTCTCCAAAACACACTTTTTGCTCCTTTTCCTACATATTTTCTTCAAATGTCTTAAAAACCGGTACACGTGATCTATGAAGCCATGCGATAAACATAGTCAAAGGATAGTTTGATAGTCCTTACCATTCGTTCGTAACGGCCTTCCAAAGTTAGCGGGAGGGGCCCGTTTCGCAAACGAGAGCCATAAATCACAAACAAAAGGTCGAGTCAACACTGAATTTTAACCACGGGTCGCGGGTGGCATACTCAACGTTTCCCCAAAAGCATTTCCACTTCGACCCCTAGGGGGCGTCACAAACGCGCGAAACGTAAACATATTACTTAGACAAAATCTCTGGACTTTGAGCTTTAACTCAAAAAACACCATAATAGTTCTGTTCAATATTACAATGGGAATCCATTAAGAATGTCTTACTCTACCTCTGATAACATCTTTGTAAGATTTTACTGTACAAAAGTGGAGTAATATAGCTTTAAAGTCACTACAAAAACACATTATTTAGAAGGTGGAGTAATATAGCTTTAAAGTCACTACAAAAACATGTGACTTAGTCAAAATCTCTGGACTTTGAGATTTAACTGAAAAAACACCATAATAGTTCTGTTCACTATTACAACGGCAATCCCCTAAGAACGTCCTACTGTACCTCTGATAACATTTTGGTAACATTTTACTGTACAAAAGTGGAGTAATATAGCTTTAAAGTCACTACAAAAACACATTACTTAGAGAAGTAGCAGTGTCGGAAAAGGTGTTATAAAAAGCGGCCTGAAGGTGGCGCTAGAATAGGGGCATGTGAGAAATGAGGGGTGGGGTGTCCGCGTTGCCGTGGCGGACGAATAAGTACCGGCCCCGGCTCTCCCGGACGCTGCTAGGCCGAGTTACGGCATTTTATGTGTGCTGCAGTGGCAGGGGGTCCTCCACTGGGGGCGCCACCACTTTTGCATCCGTTCTGGAGCACCAGGAGTGGGTGGTCCCAAGGAAATGGCCGTGAGCAGCCCCGTTGGGGTGTTCATTTGGTCATTTTTGCACATTTGGTCATGTGTTACATCTGGGGGTCCCCCAGGGACCTGGGGGTCCCTGGGGCTCCGGGGGTCCTTGGAGGTTGTAGTATGTTAGGCAAGTGGAGTGTGTGTAAAATCTGGCATGGATGGGGGCAACGGTTGGGGAGATATGAGCAGGGGACAAGTGTGACGTGTGAGCACATGTGCTCATTTTTTACATCTGGGGGTCCCTGATCCACAAGCCCACATGCAGCCTTGTAGATCGGCTGTTTTTATTGTTTTATTTTTTAAATTGTTTCCCCCTGACTTAGTCTTTTCTAGGATCACCTTTTAGTTGAGCTTGTACCAGTGACTGTACTGTCAATGACACTGTATACCTATGACAGTCCTATATCAATAATTAGTTCATTTGTGAATGACTTCCCTGTGGAAATATCATGTGTATTACGTATCTATCTATCTTCCCAAGTCAGATGCATTCACATTGCACTGAACGCATGCACGCACGCACGCACGCAGGCTGCGCAGGTCAGCTCAACTTTTTTTTTTTTTTTTTTTTGTAAAGCTCCAGCCAGAGTCAGGCGCCGAGGTGAGGGGACGGCACCAAGCCGGACTTGCGTGCTCAGGCAGCGGCCGAAGGCCGCTGCCCCCTCCCACCCCCTGGAAGTGCGGCAGGCTGGAAGCCTCTAGGTCCCCGTCCATAGATGTCGCTCTATCCAAGAAATTCTCCCCCCCAGTCACCTGACACACCAGGAACTGCTGCTGCTGCACATTCAATTATTTTTCTCTCGCAAACCATAGGGGCTACAGTTTCAAGACTCGGAGAGGAGGTTCATAATGATTTCAAGGATTAAATAAAAAATAATAGTGTCATTTGGCCTCATGGTGGCGCTATAACAGCCCAGTTTACGTTTTGGCCTGTAACTGTTGAACCGTAGGTCGGAAAATGAAAATTCTTTTTTCCCTGGATTCCTTGGGTCATGACGCATCTCCCCATATAGGCCCCGCCCATTTGCGTATGGGTAGATTTTCCGCCATCTTGAATTTTCTCCAAAACACACTTTTTGCTCCTTTTCCTACATATTTTCTTCAAATGTCTTAAAAACCGGTACACATGATCTATGAAGCCACGCGATAAACATAGTCAAAGAATATTTCGATAGTCCGTACCGTTCGTTCGTAACGCGCTTCCAAAGTTAGCGGGAGGGGCACGTTTCGCAAACGATAGCCATAAATCACAAACAATAGGTCGAGTCAACACTGAATTTCAACTACAGGTCGGGGGTGGCATACTCAACGTTTCCCAAAAAGCATTTCCACTTCGACCCCTAGGGGGCGTCACAAACGCGCCAAACGAAACCGTTTCGTGCCAGAACGCGTTTTTCGAGGGGACCGACCCTCTCACAACGAAACGCGGACGACTCGGCGGACGGTCTCACGGTCCGAACCGCCGCACGAGGTCGCGCATTTAGCGCGCTGCAGGCACACTTGTCAAAATTGACTCCGTCAATTCTAGTTAAGTGTGCCTATGCATAGCATGGGACACTTATTGTTCTCGCTCATATTTATTTAGGTCTGTCCATGCAATTCCCCAAAAGTTTGGCACGCTACTCCTCCCACAGTTTTTGCACCACACACTCGCGCCATATGTCAAACCGACCGGGTTACTCGGGAATGGTGTGCTATCAAGTTGCTAAGAGAAAGGTTCTATAGTTTAATTGATATTAATTTATTAGTGAATTAATTTTCCCCATTGACTTATAATGGGAATCGCATTAAATTATTTTTCTCTCGCAAACCATAGGGGCTACAGTTTCAAGACTTGGATAGGAGGTTCATAATGATTGCAAGGATTAAATAATAAATAATAGTGTCATTTGGCCTCATGGTGGCGCTATAACAGCCCAGTTTACGTTTTGGCCTGTAACTCTTGAACCGTAGCTCGGAAAATGAAATTTTTTTTTCCCCTGGATTCCTTGGGTCATGACGCATCTCCCCATATAGGCCCCGCCCATTTGCGTATGGGTAGATTTTCCGCCATCTTGAATTTTCTCCAAAACACACTTTTTGCTCCTTTTCCTACATATTTTCTTCAAATGTCTTAAAAACCGGTACACATGATCTTTGAAGCCTTGCGAGAAACATAGTCAAAGGATATTTCGATAGTCCATACCGTTTGTTCGTAACGCGCTTCCAAAGTTAGCGGGAGGGGCACGTTTCACAAACAACAGCCATAAATCACAAACAACAGGTCGAGTCAACACCGAATTTCAACTAGAGGTCGGGGGTGGCATACTCAACGGATCCCCAAAAGCATTTCCACTTCGACCCCTAGGGGGCGTCACAAACGCGCGAAACGTAACCGTTTCGTGCCAAAACGCGTTTTTCACGGGGACCGACCCTCTCACAACGAAACGCGGACGACTCGGCGGACGGTCTCGCGGTCCGAACCGCCGCACGAGGTCGCGCATTTAGCGCGCTGCAGGCACACTTGTCAAAATTGACTCTGTCAATTCTAGTTAAGTGTGCCTATGCATAGCATGGGCAGACTTATTGTTATCACTCATACTTAAGCCAGACATGGACACACACATGTATTTCCCCAAAGTTTGGCACGCTACTCCTCCCACAGTTTTTGCACCACACACTTGCGCCATATGTCAAATCGACCGGCTTACGCGGGAATCGTGTGCTATCAACTTGCTAAGAGAAAGGTTCTATAGTTTAATTGATATGAATTTATTAAGAAATTAATTAACCCTTACCTGTCCCCATTGACTTATAATGGGAATCGCATTCAATAATTTTTCTCTCGCAAACCATAGGGGCTACAGTTTCAAGACTCAGAGAGGAGGTTCATAATGATTACAAGGAATAAATAAAAAATAATAGCGTCATTTGGCCTCATGGTGGCGCTATAACAGCCCAGTGTACGTTTTGGCCTGTAACTGTTGAACCGTAGGTCGGAAAATTAAACTTATTTTTTCCCCGGATTCCTTGGGCCAAGACGCATCTCCCCATATAGGCCACGCCCATTTGCGCCAGGATAGATTTTCCGCCATCTTGAATTTTCTCCGAAACACACTTTTTGCTCCTTTTCCTACATATTTTCTTCAAATGTCTTAAAAACCGGTACACGTGATCTATGAAGCCACGCGATAAACATAGTCAAAGGATATTTCGATAGTCTATACCGTTCATTCGTAACGTGCTTCCAAAGTTAGCGGGAGGGGCCCGTTTTGCAAACAATAGCCATAAATCACAAACAAAAGGTCCATTCAACACTGAATTTCAACCACAGGTCGGGGGTGGCATACTCAACGAATCCCCAAAAGCATTTCCACTTCGACCCCTAGGGGGCGTCACAAACGCGCAAAACGTAACCGTTTCGTGCCAGAACGCGTTTTTCACGGGGACCGACCCTCTCACAACGCAACGCGGACGACTCGGCGGACGGTCTCACGGTCCAAACCGCCACACAAGGTCGCGCATTTAGCGCGCTGCAGGCACACTTGTCAAAATTGACCCTGTCAATTCTAGTTAAGTGTGCCTATGCATAGCATGGGCAGACTTATTGTTATCACTCATACTTAAGCCAGACATGGAGACACACACACATGTATTTCCCCAAAGTTTGGCACGCTACTCCTCCCACAGTTTTTGCACCACACACTCGCGCCATATGTCAAATCGACCGGCTTACGCGGGAATCGTGTGCTATCAACTTGCTAAGAGAAAGGTTCTATAGTTTAATTGATATGAATTTATTAAGAAATTAATTAACCCTTACCTGTCCCCATTGACTTATAATGGGAATCGCATTCAATAATTTTTCTCTCGCAAACCATAGGGGCTACAGTTTCAAGACTCAGAGAGGAGGTTCATAATGATTACAAGGAATAAATAAAAAATAATAGCGTCATTTGGCCTCATGGTGGCGCTATAACAGCCCAGTGTACGTTTTGGCCTGTAACTGTTGAACCGTAGGTCGGAAAATTAAACTTATTTTTTCCCCGGATTCCTTGGGCCAAGACGCATCTCCCCATATAGGCCACGCCCATTTGCGCCAGGATAGATTTTCCGCCATCTTGAATTTTCTCCGAAACACACTTTTTGCTCCTTTTCCTACATATTTTCTTCAAATGTCTTAAAAACCGGTACACGTGATCTATGAAGCCACGCGATAAACATAGTCAAAGGATATTTCGATAGTCTATACCGTTCATTCGTAACGTGCTTCCAAAGTTAGCGGGAGGGGCCCGTTTTGCAAACAATAGCCATAAATCACAAACAAAAGGTCCATTCAACACTGAATTTCAACCACAGTTCGGGGGTGGCATACTCAACGAATCCCAAAAAGCATTTCCACTTGGCCACATGGTGGCGCTATAACGGACCGCTTGCCTCGTAACTCTTGAACCGTAGGTCACAGAATTACAATTCTTTTTTCCCTGGATTCCTTGGGTCACGACGCATCTCTCCATATAGGATACGCCAATTTGCACATGGGAAGATTTTCCGCCATCTTGAATTTTCTCCTAAACACACTTTTTACTCCTTTTGCTACAAATTTTCTTCAAATGTCTTAAAAACCGGTACACATGATCTTTAAAGCCATGCGATAAACATAGTCAAAGGATATCTCGATAATCCGTACCGTTCGTTCGTAACACGCTTCCAAAGTTAGCGGGAGGGGCCCGTTCGCTAACAATAGCCATAAATCACAAACAATAGCTCGAGTCAACACTGAATTTCAACCACAGGTCGGGGGTGGCATACTCAACGAATCCCCAAAAGCATTTTCACTTCGACCCCTAGGGGGCGTCACAAACGCGCGAAACGTAACCGTTTCGTGCCAGAACGCGTTTTTCAACGGGGACCGACCCTCTCACAACAAAACACACACAACTTGGCGGATGGTCTCCCCGTCCAAACGGCTACACAAGGTCGTGCATTGCAGGCACACTTGTCAAAATTGACTCTGTCAATTCTAGTGTTGAATCTACAAGCACACTTTCCCAAAGTTTGGCACGCTACTCCTCCCACAGTTTTTGCACCACACACTCGCGCCATATGTCAAATCGACCGGCTTACTCGGGAATCGTGTGCTAGTAACTTGCTAAGAGAAAGGTTCTAAAGTTTAATTGATATGAATTTATTAGTGAATTAATTTTCCCCATTGACTTATAATGGGAATGGCAAAAACTCACATTCAATTATTTTCCTCTCGCAAACCATAGAGGCTACAGTTTCAAGACTTGGAGAGGAGGTTCATAATGATTTCAAGGATTAAATAAAAAATAATCGTGTCATTTGGCCTCATGGTGGCGCTATAACAGCCCAGTTTACGTTTTGGCCTGTAACTGTTGAACCGTAGGTCGGAAAATTAAAATTCTTTTTTCCCTGGATTCCTTGGGTCAAGACGCATCTCCTGATATAGGCCACGCCCATTTGCGCCAGGATAGATTTTCCGCCATCTTGAATTTTCTCCAAAACACACTTTTTGCTCCTTTTCCTACATATTTTCTTCAAATGTCTTAAAAACCGGTACATGTGATCTATGAAGCCACGCGATAAACATAGTCAAAGGATATTTCGATAGTCCATACCGTACGTTCGTAACACGCTTCCAAAGTTAGCGGGAGGGGCCCGTTTCGCAAACGATAGCCATAAATCACAAACAATAGGTCGAGTCAACACTGAATTTCAACCACAGGTCGGGGGTGGCATACTCAACGAATCCCCAAAAGCACTTCCACTTCGACCCCTAGGGGGCGTCACAAACGCGCAAAACGTAACCGTTTCGTGCCGGAACGCGTTTTTCACGGGGACCGACCCTCTCACAACGAAACACAGACAACTTGGCGGATGGTCTCACCGTCCAAACCGCTACACAAGGTCGTGCATTGCAGGCACACTTGTCAAAATTGACTCTGTCAATTCTAGTGTTGAATCTACAAGCACACTTTCCCAAAGTTTGGCACGCTACTCCTCCCACAGTTTTTGCACCACACACTCGCGCCATATGTCAAATCGACCGGCTTACTCGGGAATCGTGTGCTAGTAACTTGCTAAGAGAAAGGTTCTATAGTTTAATTGATATGAATTTATTAGTGAATTAATTTTCCCCATTGACTTATAATGGGAATGGCAAAAACTCACATTCAATTATTTTCCTCTCGCAAACCATAGGGGCTACAGTTTCAAGACTTGGAGAGGAGGCTCATAATGATTTCAAGGATTAAATAAAAAATAATAGTGTCACTTGGCCTCACGGTGGCGCTATAACAGCCCAGTTTACGTTTTGGCCTGTAACTGTTGAACCGTAGGTCAAAAAATTAAAATTATTTTTTCCCTGGATTCCTTGGGTCAAGACGCATCTCCCGATATAGGCCCCGCCCATTTGCGTAGGGATAGATTTTCCGCCATCTTGAATTCTCTCCAAAACACACTTTGTGCTCCTTTTCCTCCATATTTTCTTCAAATGTCTTAAAAACCGGTACACATGATCTATGACGCCACGCGATAAACACAGTCAAAGGATATTTCGATAGTCCCTACCGTTCGTTCGTAACGCGCTTCCAAATTTAGCGGGAGGGGCACGTTTCGCAAACGATAGCCATAAATCACAAACGATAGGTCGAGTCAACACTGAATTTCAACCACAGGTGGGGGGTGGCATACTCAACGAATCCCCAAAAGCATTTCCACTTCCACCACTAGGGGGCGTCACAAACGCGCGAAACGTAACCGTTTCTTGCCAGAACGCGTTTCTCACGGGGACCGACACTCTCACAACGAAACGCAGACGACTTGACGGATGGTCTCACAGTCCAAACTGCTACACAAGGTCGCGCACTGCAGGCACACTTGTCAAAATTGACTCTGTCAATTCTAGTTAAGTGTGCCTATGCATAGCATGGGCAGACTTATTGTTATCGCTCATATTTATTTACTTAAGTCTGTCCATACTTTTCCCCAAAGTTTGGCACGCTACTCCTCCCACAGTTTTTGCACCACACACTCGCGCCATATGTCAAATCAACCGGCTTACTCGGGAATGGTGTGCTATCAAGTTGCTAAGAGAAAGGTTCTATAGTTTAATTGATATTAATTTATTAGTGAATAAATTTTCCCCATTGACTTATAATGGGAATCGCATTCAATTATTTTTCTCTCGCAAACCATAGGGGCTACAGTTTCAAGACTTGGAGAGGAGGTTCATAATGATTGTAAGAATTAATCAAAAAATAATGACATCACTCGGCCTCATGGTGGCGCTATAACGGCTCACTTTACGTTTTGCCCCGTAACTCTTGAACCGTAGATCGGAAAATGAAAATAATTTTTTCCCTGGCTTCCTTGGGTCAAGACGCATCTCCCCATATAGGCCACGCCCATTTGCGTAGGGATAGATTTTCCGCCATCTTGAATTTTCTCCAAAACACACTTTTTGCTCCTTTTCCTACATATTTTCTTCAAATGTCTTAAAAACCGGTACACATGATCTATGAAGCCACGCAATAAACATAGTCAAAGGATATTTTGATAGTCCATACCGTTCGTTCGTAACGCGCTTCCAAAGTTAGCGGGAGGGGCCCGTTTGGCAAAAAATTGCCCTAACTCACAAACAAAAGGTCGCGTCAACACTAAATTTCAACCACAGGTTGCGGGTGGCATACTCAACGGATCCCCAAAAGCATTTCCACTTCAACCCCTAGGGGGCGTCACAAACGCGCGAAACGAAACCGTTTCGTGCCAAAACGCGTTTTTCGAGGGGACCGACCCTCTCACGACGAAACGCAGGCGACTCGGCGGACGGTCTCACGGTCCGAACCGCCGCACGAGGTCGCGCATTTAGCGCGCTGCAGGCACACTTGTCAAAATTGACTCTGTCAATTCTAGTTAAGTGTGCCTATGCATAGCATGGGCAGACTTATTGTTATCACTCATACTTAAGCCAGACATGGACACACACATGTATTTCCCCAAAGTTTGGCACGCTACTCCTCCCACAGTTTTTGCACCACACACTTGCGCCATATGTCAAATCGACCGGCTTACGCGGGAATCGTGTGCTATCAACTTGCTAAGAGAAAGGTTCTATAGTTTAATTGATATGAATTTATTAAGAAATTAATTAACCCTTACCTGTCCCCATTGACTTATAATGGGAATCGCATTCAATAATTTTTCTCTCGCAAACCATAGGGGCTACAGTTTCAAGACTCAGAGAGGAGGTTCATAATGATTACAAGGAATAAATAAAAAATAATAGCGTCATTTGGCCTCATGGTGGCGCTATAACAGCCCAGTGTACGTTTTGGCCTGTAACTGTTGAACCGTAGGTCGGAAAATTAAACTTATTTTTTCCCCGGATTCCTTGGGCCAAGACGCATCTCCCCATATAGGCCACGCCCATTTGCGCCAGGATAGATTTTCCGCCATCTTGAATTTTCTCCGAAACACACTTTTTGCTCCTTTTCCTACATATTTTCTTCAAATGTCTTAAAAACCGGTACACGTGATCTATGAAGCCACGCGATAAACATAGTCAAAGGATATTTCGATAGTCTATACCGTTCATTCGTAACGTGCTTCCAAAGTTAGCGGGAGGGGCCCGTTTTGCAAACAATAGCCATAAATCACAAACAAAAGGTCCATTCAACACTGAATTTCAACCACAGTTCGGGGGTGGCATACTCAACGAATCCCAAAAAGCATTTCCACTTGGCCACATGGTGGCGCTATAACGGACCGCTTGCCTCGTAACTCTTGAACCGTAGGTCACAGAATTACAATTCTTTTTTCCCTGGATTCCTTGGGTCACGACGCATCTCTCCATATAGGATACGCCAATTTGCACATGGGAAGATTTTCCGCCATCTTGAATTTTCTCCTAAACACACTTTTTACTCCTTTTGCTACAAATTTTCTTCAAATGTCTTAAAAACCGGTACACATGATCTTTAAAGCCATGCGATAAACATAGTCAAAGGATATCTCGATAATCCGTACCGTTCGTTCGTAACACGCTTCCAAAGTTAGCGGGAGGGGCCCGTTCGCTAACAATAGCCATAAATCACAAACAATAGGTCGAGTCAACACTGAATTTCAACCACAGGTCGGGGGTGGCATACTCAACGATTCCCCAAAAGCATTTCCACTTCGACCCCTAGGGGGCGTCACAACCGCACGAAACGTAACCGCTTCGTGCCAGAACGCGTTTTTCACGGGGACCGACCCTCTCACGACGAAACGCAGACGACTCGGAGGATGGTCTCACAGTTTGAACCGCTTGCTTCCTTACTGTAGTGTACTGTACCTTAGTGTGCTGTATTGTACTTTACTGTACTGTACTGTATGTTATTGTACTGTGCTATACCTTACTGTGCTGTACCTTACTGCACTGTGCTGTACTTTACCTTACTGTGCTGTACTTTACTGCACTGTATTGTACTGTACCGTACCTGCACTGTATTGCACTGTACCGTATCTTACTGTATTGTACTGTATCTTCTGTACTGTACTGTACTGTACTGTACTGTACTGTACCGTACCTTACTGTGCTGTAGTGTACAGTACCTTACTGTATTGTAGTGTACTGTATCTTCTGTACGGTTTTGTGCTGTACCTTACTGTGCCGTGGTTTACTGTACCTTATTGTACTGTATTGTGCTGTACCTTACTGTACCGTAGTGTACTGTATCTTCTGTAATGAACTGGATGGTAGTGTACTGTACTTTATGGTACTGTTCTGTGCCTTACTGTAGTGAACTGTAATACTGTACTGTACCTTAGTGTGCTGTACTGTACCTTACTGTACTGTACTGTACTGTATGTTATTGTACTGTACTATACCTTACTGTGCTGTACCTTACTGCATTGTACTGTACTTTACCTTACTGTGCTGTACTTTACTGCACTGTATTGTACTGTACCGTTTCGCACTGTATTGTACTGTACCGTACCATACTGTATTGTACTGTATCTTCTGTACTGTACTGTACTGTACTGTACTGTACTGTACTGTACTGTACTGTACTGTACCTTACTGTGCTGTAGTGTACTGTATCTTCTGTACTGTTCTGTGCTGTACCTTACTGTGCTGTAGTGTAATGTACCTTATTGTACTGTATTGTGCTGTACCTTACTGTACTGTAGTGTACTGTATCTTCTGTAATGAACTGGATGGTAGTGTACTGTACTTTATGGTACTGTTCTGTGCCTTACTGTAGTGAACTGTAAAAGTGTTATGTAAATATTACATATTTACATATTTTCTTCAAATGTCTTAAAAACCGGTACACATGATCTATGAAGCCACGCGATAAACATAGTCAAAGGATATGTCGATAGTCAGTACCGTTCGTTCGTAACGCGCTTCCAAAGTTAGCGGGAGGGGCACGTTTCGCAAACGATAGCCATAAATCACAAACAATAGGTCGAGTCGACACTGAATTTCAACCACAGGTCGGGGGTGGCATACTCAACGGATCCCCAAAAGCATTTCCACTTCGACCCCTAGGGGGCGTCACAAACGCGCGAAACGTAACCGTTTCATGCCAGAACGCGTTTTTCACGGGGACCGACCCTCTCACGACGAAACGCAGACGACAATTATTTTTCTCTCGCAAACCATAGGGGCTACAGTTTCAAGACTTGGAGAGGAGGTTCAAAATGATTTCAAGGATTAAATAAAAAATAATAGTGTCAATTGGCCTCATGGTGGCGCTATAACAGCCCAGTTTACGTTTTGGCCTGTAACTGTTGAACCGTAGGTCGGAAAATGAAAATTCTTTTTTCCTTGGATTCCTTGGGTCATGACGCATCTCCCCATACAGAACGCATTTTTCACGGGGACCGACCCTCTCATGACGAAACGCGGACGACTCGGCAAACGGTCTCACGGTCCGAACCGCCGCGCGAGGTCGCGCGTTTAGCGCGCTGCAGGCACACTTGTCAAAATTGACTCTGTCAATTCTAGTGTTGAATCTACAAGCACACTTTCCCAAAGTTTGGCACGCTACTCCTCCCACAGTTTTTGCACCACACACTCGCGCCATATGTCAAATCGACCGGCTTACTCGGGAATCGTGTGCTAGTAACTTGCTAAGAGAAAGGTTCTATATTTTAATTGATATGAATTTATTAGTGAATTAATTTTCCCCATTGACTTATAATGGGAATGGCAAAAACTCACATTCAATTATTTTCCTCTCGCAAACCATAGAGGCTACAGTTTCAAGACTTGGAGAGGAGGTTCATAATGATTTCAAGGATTAAATAAAAAATAATAGTGTCACTTGGCCTCATGGTGGCGCTATAACAGCCCAGTTTACGTTTTGGCCTGTAACTGTTCAACCGTAGGTCGGAAAATTAAAATTCTTTTTTCCCTGGATTCCTTGGGTCAAGACGCATCTCTCGATATAGGCCCCGCCCATTTGCGTAGGGATAGATTTTCCGCCATCTTGAATTTTCTCCAAAACACACTTTTTGCTCCTTTTCCTACATATTTTCTTCAAATGTCTTAAAAACCGGTACACATGATCTATGAAGCCACGCGATAAACACAGTCAAAGGATATTTCGATAGTCCCTACCGTTCGTTCGTAACGCGCTTCCAAAGTTAGCGGGAGGGGCACGTTTCGCAAACGATAGCCATAAATCACAAACGATAAGTCGAGTCAACACTGAATTTCAACCAATTTTGGGGATTCAACGAATCCCCAAAAGCATTTCCACTTCGACCCCTAGGGGGCGTCACAAACGCGCGAAACGTAACCGTTTCGTGCCGGAACGCGTTTTTCACGGGGACCGACCCTCTCACAACGAAACGCGGACGACTCGGCGGACGGTCTCGCAATCCAAACCGGTGCACGAGGTCGCGCATTTATGGAGCTGCACTGCAGGCACACTTGTCAAAATTGACTCTGTCAATTCTAGTTAAGTGTGCCTATGCATAGCATGGGCAGACTTATTGTTATCGCTCATATTTATTTACTTAAGTCTGTCCATACTTTTCCCCAAAGTTTGGCACGCTACTCCTCCCACAGTTTTTGCACCACACACTCGTGCCATATGTCAAATCGACCGGCTTACTCGGGAATGGTGTGCTATCAAGTTGCTAAGAGAAAGGTTCTATAGTTTAATTGATATTAATTTATTAGTGAATTAATTTTCCCCATTGACTTATAATGGGAATCGCATTCAATTATTTTTCTCTCGCAAACCATAGGGGCTACAGTTTCAAGACTTGGAGAGGAGGTTCATAATGATTGTAAGAATTAATCAAAAAATAATGACATCACTCGGCCTCATGGTGGCGCTATAACGGCCAACTTTACCTTTTGCCCCGTAACTCTTGAACCGTAGGTCGGAAAATGAAAATTATTTTTTCCCTGGATTCCTTGGGTCATGACGCATCTCCCCATATAGGCCACGCCCATTTGCGTATGGATAGATTTTCCGCCATCTTGAATTTTGTCCAAAACAC
Organism: Nannobrachium achirus; assembly: GCF_963921795.1. NCBI lineage: Eukaryota > Metazoa > Chordata > Actinopteri > Myctophiformes > Myctophidae > Nannobrachium > Nannobrachium achirus. The sequence continues at coordinate 36,137,180 of NC_137812.1, read as the reverse complement.
ACTTTTTGCTCCTTTTCCTACATATTTTCTTCAAATGTCTTAAAAACCGGTACACATGATCTATGAAGCCACGCGATAAACATAGTCAAAGGATATTTCGATAGTTCGTACCGTTCGTTCGTAACGTGCTTCCAAAGTTAGCGGGAGGGGCAAGTTTCGCAAACGATAGCCATAAATCACAAACAATAGGTCGAGTCAACACTGAATTTCAACCACAGGTCGGGGGTGGCATACTCAACGAATCCCCAAAAGCATTTCCACTTCGACCCCTAGGGGGCGTCACAAACGCGCGAAACGTAACCGTTTCGTGCCAGAACGCGTTTTTCGAGGGGACCGACCCTCTCACAACGACACACGGACAACTCGGCAGACTGTCTCACAGTCCGAACCGCCGCACAAGGTCGCGCATTTAGCGCGCTGCAGGCACACTTGTCAAAATTGACTCCGTCAATTCTAGTTAAGTGTGCCTATGCATAGCATGGGCAGACTTATTGTTATCACTCATACTTAAGCCAGACATGGACACACACATGTATTTCCCCAAAGTTTGGCACGCTACTCCTCCCACAGTTTTTGCACCACACACTCGCGCCATATGTCAAATCGACCGGCTTACGCGGGAATCGTGTGCTATCAACTTGCTAAGAGAAAGGTTCTATAGTTTAATTGATATGAATTTATTAAGAAATTAATTAACCCTTACCTGTCCCCATTGACTTATAATGGGAATCACATTCAATTATTTTTCTCTCGCAAACCATAGGGGCTACAGTTTCAAGACTTGGAGAGGAGGTTCATAATGATTGTAAGAATTAATTAAAAATTAATTACATCACTCGGCCTCATGGTGGCGCTATAACGGCCAACTTTACGTTTTGCCCCGTAACTCTTGAACCGTAGGTCGGAAAATTAAAATTATTTTTTCCCTGGATTCCTTGGGTCAAGACGCATCTCCCCATATAGGCCACGCCCATTTGCGCCAGGATAGATTTTCCGCCATCTTGAATTTTCTCCAAAACACACTTTTTGCTCCTTTTCCTACATATTTTCTTCAAATGTCTTAAAAACCGGTACACATGATCTATGAAGCCATGCGATAAACATAGTCAAAGGATATTTTGATAGTTTGTACCGTTCGTGCGTAACGCGCTTCCAAAGTTTGCGGGAGGGGCACGTTTCGCAAACAATAGCCATAAATCACAAACAATAGGTCGAGTCAACACTGAATTTCAACCACAGGTCGGGGGTGGCATACTCAACGAATCCCCAAAAGCATTTCCACTTCGACCCCTAGGGGGCGTCACAAACGCGCAAAACCTAACCGTTTCGTGCCGGAACGCGTTTTTCACGGGGACCGACCCTCTCACAACGAAACACAGACAACTTGGCGGATGGTCTCACCGTCCAAACCGCTACACAAGGTCGAGCATTGCAGGCACACTTGTCAAAATTGACTCTGTCAATTCTAGTTAAGTGTGCCTATGCATAGCATTGGCAACTTATTGCAATCGCTCATATTTATGTATGTATGTATGTATGTCCATGCTTTTCCCCAAAGTTTGGCACGCTACTCCTCCCACAGTTTTCGCACCACACACTCGCGCCATATGTCAAATCGACCGGCTTACTCGGGAATGGTGTGCTAGTAACTTGCTAAGAGAAAGGTTCTATAGTTTAATTGATATGAATTTATTAGTGAATTAATTTCCCCCATTGACTTATAATGGGAATTGCCAAAACTCACATTCAATTATTTTTCGCTCGCAAACCATAGGGGCTACAGTTTCAAGACTTGGAGAGGAGGTTCATAATGATTTCAAGGATTAAATAAAAAATAATAGTTTCACTTGGCCTCATGGTGGCGCTATAACAGCCCAGTTTACGTTTTGGCCTGTAACTGTTGAACCGTAGGTCGGAAAATTTAAATTATTTTTTCCCTGGATTCCTTGGGTCATGACGCATCTCCCGATATAGGCCACGCCCATTTGCGCCTGGATAGATTTTCCGCCATCTTGAATTTTCTCCAAAACACACTTTTTGTTCCTTTTCCGACATATTTTCTTCAAATTGCACAAAAAACGGTACACATGATCTTTGAACCCATGCAATGAACATACTCAAGGGATATTACGATAGTCCATTACGTTCGTTCGTAACGCGCTTCCAAAGTTAGCGGGAGGGGCCCGTTTTGCAAACAATAGCCATAAATCACAAACAAAAGGTCCAGTCAACACTGAATTTCAACCACAGGTCGGGGGTGGCATACTCAACGATCCCCAAAAGCATTTCCAATTGGCCACATGGTGGCGCTATAACGGACCACTTGCCTCGTAACTCTTGAACCATAGGTCGGAGAATTAAAATTCTTTTTTCCCTGGATTCCTTGGGTCACGACGCATCTCTCCATATAGGACACGCCAATTTGCACATGGGAAGATTTTTCACCATTTCAAATTTTCTCCAAAACACACTTTTTGCTCCTTTTCCTACATATTTTCTTCAAATGTCTTAAAAACCGGTACACATGATCTATGAAGCCATGCGATAAACATAGTCAAAGGATATTTCGATAGTCCATACCGTTCGTTCGTAACGCGCTTCCAAAGTTAGCGGGAGGGGCACGTTTCGCAATCAATAACCATAAATCACAAACAATAGGTCGAGTCGACACTGAATTTCAACCACAGGTCGGGGGTGGCATACTCAACAGATCCCCAAAAGCATTCCCGCTTCGACCCCTAGGGGGCGTCACAAACGCGCGAAACGTAACCGTTTCGTGCCAAAACGCGTTTTTCACGGGGACCAACCCTCTCGCAACGAAACGCGGACGACTCGGCGGACGGTCTCACGGTCCGAACCGCCGCACAAGGTCGCGCATTTAGCGAGCTGCACTGCAGGCACACTTGTCAAAATTGACCATGTCAATTCTAGTATTGACTTTACAAGCGCACTCTCTAAACTTCGGCACGCTACTCCTCCCACAGTTTTTGCACCACACACTCGCGCCATATGTCAAAACGACCGGCTTACTCGGGAATCGTGTGCTAGTAACTTGCTAAGAGAAAGGTTCTATAGTTTAATTGATATTAATTTATTAGTGAATTAATTTTTCCCAATTGACTTATAATGGGACAATGCAAAAAGTCACATTCAAGTATTTTTCTCTCGCAAACCATAGGGGCTACAGTTTCAAACCTCGGAGAGGAGATTCATAATGATTTTAAGAATAAATTCAAAAATAATTACACCACTCATCCTCATGGTGGCGCTATAACGGCTCACTTTACGTTTTGCCCCGTAACTCTTGAACCGTAGATCGGAAAATGAAAATTATTTTTTCCCTGGCTTCCTTGGGTCAAGACGCATCTCCCCATATAGGCCACGCCCATTTGCGTAGGGATAGATTTTCCGCCATCTTGAATTTTCTCCAAAACACACTTTTTGCTCCTTTTCCTACATATTTTCTTCAAATGTCTTAAAAACCGGTACACATGATCTATGAAGCCACGCGATAAACATAGTCAAAGGATATTTCGATAGTCCATACCGTTCGTTCGTAACGCGCTTCCAAACTTAGCGGGAGGGGCACGTTTCGCAAACAATAGCCATAAATCACAAACAATAGGTCGAGTCAACACTGAATTTCAACCACAGGTCGGGGGTGGCATACTCAACGGATCCCCAAAAGCATTTCCACTTCGACCCCTAGGGGGCGTCACAAACGCGCGAAACGTAACCGTTTCGTGCCAGAACGCGTTTCTCACGGGGACCGACCCTCTCACAACGAAACACGGACAACTTGGCGGATGGTCTCACCCTCCGAACCGCTACACACGGTCGTGCATTGCAGGCACACTTGTCAAAATTGACTCTGTCAATTCTAGTATTGACTTTACAAGCGCACTCTCTAAACTTCGGCACGCTACTCCTCCCACAGTTTTTGCACCACACACTCGCGCCATATGTCAAAACGACCGGCTTACTCGGGAATCGTGTGCTAGTAACTTGCTAAGAGAAAGGTTCTATAGTTTAATTTATATTAATTTATTAGTGAATTAATTTTTCCCCATTGACTTATAATGGGACAATGAAAAAAGTCACATTCAAGTATTTTTCTATCGCAAACCATAGGGCCTACAGTTTCAAACCTCGTAGAGCAGATTCAAAATGATTTTAAGAATAAATCGAAAAATAATTACACCATTCATCCTCATGGTGGCGCTATAACGGCTCACTTTACGTTTTGCCCCGTAACTCTTGAACCGTAGATCGGAAAATGAAAATTATTTTTTCCCTGGATTCCTTGGGTAAAGACGCATCTCTCCATATAGGCCACGCCCATTTGCGTATGGATAGATTTTCCGCCATCTTGAATTTTCTCCAAAACACACTTTTTGCTCCTTTTCCTACATATTTTCTTCAAATGTTTTAAAAACCGGTACACATGATCTATGAAGGCATGCAATAAACATAGTCAAAGGATATTTCGATAGTCCATACCGTTCGTTCGTAACGGCCTTCCAAAGTTAGCGGGAGGGGCCCGTTTCGCAAACGAGAGCCATAAATCACAAACAAAAGGTCAAGTCAACACTGAATTTTAACCACGGGTCGCGGGTGGCATACTCAACGTTTCCCCAAAAGCATTTCCACTTCGACCCATAGGGGGCGTCACAAACGCGCGAAACGTAACCGTTTCGTGCCAGAACGCGTTTTTCACGGGGACCGACCCTCTCACAACGAAACACGGGCTTGGCGGATTGTCTCACCGTCCAAACCGCTGCACAAGGTCGCGCACTGCAGGCACACTTGTCAAAATTGACTCTGTCAATTCTAGTTAAGTGTGCCTGTTATGCAGTAACAGGCAACTTATTGTTATCGCTCATACTTAAGCCAGACAGACATACATACACACATGGATTTCCCCAAAGTTTGGCACGCTACTCCTCCCACAGTTTTCGCACCACACACTCGCGCCATATGTCAAATCGACCGGCTTACTCGGGAATGGTGTGCTAGTAAGTTGCTAAGAGAAAGGTTCTATAGTTTAATTTATATTAATTTATTAGTGAATTAATTTTTCCCCATTGACTTATAATGGGACAATGAAAAAAGTCACATTCAAGTATTTTTCTATCGCAAACCATAGGGCCTACAGTTTCAAACCTCGTAGAGCAGATTCATAATGATTTTAAGAATAAATCGAAAAATAATTACACCATTCATCCTCATGGTGGCGCTATAACGGCTCACTTTACGTTTTGCCCCGTAACTCTTGAACCGTAGATCGGAAAATGAAAATTATTTTTTCCCTCGATTCCTTGGGTCAAGACGCATCTCTCCATATAGGCCACGCCCATTTGCGTATGGATAGATTTTCCGCCATCTTGAATTTTCTCCAAAACACACTTTTTGCTCCTTTTCCTACATATTTTCTTCAAATGTTTTAAAAACCGGTACACATGATCTATGAAGGCATGCAATAAACATAGTCAAAGGATATTTCGATAGTCCATACCGTTCGTTCGTAACGGCCTTCCAAAGTTAGCGGGAGGGGCCCGTTTCGCAAACGAGAGCCATAAATCACAAACAAAAGGTCAAGTCAACACTGAATTTTAACCACGGGTCGCGGGTGGCATACTCAACGTTTCCCCAAAAGCATTTCCACTTCGACCCATAGGGGGCGTCACAAACGCGCGAAACGTAACCGTTTCATGCCAGAACGCGTTTTTCACGGGGACCGACCCTCTCACAACGAAACACAACACTCTCGCACCATATGTCCGAACCGCTGCACGAGGTCGCGCGTTTAGCGAGCTGCACTGCAGGCACACTTGTCAAAATTGACCATGTCAATTCTAGTATTGACTTTACAAGCGCACTCTCTAAACTTCGGCACGCTACTCCTCCCACAGTTTTTGCACCACACACTCGCGCCATATGTCAAAACGACCGGCTTACTCGGGAATGGTGTGCTAGTAACTTGCTAAGAGAAAGGTTCTATAGTTTAATTGATATTCATTTATTAGTGAATTAATTTTTCCCCATCGACTTATAATGGGACAATGCAAAAAGTCACATTCAAGTATTTTTCTCTCGCAAACCATAGGGGATACAGTTTCAAACCTCAGAGAGGAGATTCATAATGATTTTAAGAATAAATTGAAAAATAATTACACCACTCATCCTCATGGTGGTGCTATAACGGCTCACTTTACGTTTTGCCCCGTAACTCTTGAACCGTAGGTCGGAAAATTAAAATTATTTTTTCCCTGGATTCCTTGGGTCAAGACGCATCTCCCCATATAGGCCACGCCCATTTGCGCCAGGATAGATTTTCCGCCATCTTGAATTTTCTCCGAAACACACTTTTTGCTCCTTTTCCTACATATTTTCTTCAAATGTCTTAAAAGCCGGTACACGTGATCTATGAAGCCACGCGATAAACATAGTCAAAGGATATTTCGATAGTCTATACCGTTCGTTCGTAACGCGCTTCCAAAGTTAGCGGGAGGGGCCCGTTTCGCAAACAAAAGCCATAACTCACAAACAAAAGGTCGAGTCAACACTGAATTTCAACCACAGGTCGTGGGTGGCATACTCAACAGATCCCCAAAAGCATTTCCACTTCGACCCCTAGGGGGCGTCACAAACGCGCCAAACGTAACCGTTTCGTGCCATAACGCGTTTTTCAGGGGGACCGACCCTCTCACAACGAAACGCGGACGACTCGGCAAACGGTCTCACAGTCCAAACCGCCGCACGAGGTCGCGCGTTGAGCGCGCTGCAGGCACACTTGTCAAAATTGACTCTGTCAATTCTAGTATTGACTTTACAACCGCACTCTCTAAACTTCGGCACGCTACTCCTCCCACAGTTTTTGCACCACACACTCGCGCCATATGTCAAAACGACCGGCTTACTCGGGAATCGTGTGCTAGTAACTTGCTAAGAGAAAGGTTCTATAGTTTAATTTATATTAATTTATTAGTGAATTAATTTTTCCCCATTGACTTATAATGGGACAATGAAAAAAGTCACATTCAAGTATTTTTCTATCGCAAACCATAGGGCCTACAGTTTCAAACCTCGTAGAGCAGATTCATAATGATTTTAAGAATAAATGGAAAAATAATTACACCATTCATCCTCATGGTGGCGCTATAACGGCTCACTTTACGTTTTGCCCCGTAACTCTTGAACCGTAGATCGGAAAATGAAAATTATTTTTTCCCTGGATTCCTTGGGTCAAGACGCATCTCTCCATATAGGCCACGCCCATTTGCGTATGGATAGATTTTCCGCCATCTTGAATTTTCTCCAAAACACACTTTTTGCTCCTTTTCCTACATATTTTCTTCAAATGTTTTAAAAACCGGTACACATGATCTATGAAGGCATGCAATAAACATAGTCAAAGGATATTTCGATAGTCCATACCGTTCGTTCGTAACGGCCTTCCAAAGTTAGCGGGAGGGGCCCGTTTCGCAAACAAGAGCCATAAATCACAAACAAAAGGTCAAGTCAACACTGAATTTTAACCACGGGTCGCGGGTGGCATACTCAACGTTTCCCCAAAAGCATTTCCACTTCGACCCATAGGGGGCGTCACAAACGCGCGAAACGTAACCGTTTCGTGCCAGAACGCGTTTTTCACGGGGACCGACCCTCTCACAACGAAACACGGGCTTGGCGGATTGTCTCACCGTCCAAACCGCTGCACAAGGTCGCGCACTGCAGGCACACTTGTCAAAATTGACTCTGTCAATTCTAGTTTAGGTCTTTCTTTCTGTCCATACTTTTCCCCAAAGTTTGGCACGCTACTCCTCCCACAGTTTTTGCACCACACACTCGCGCCATATGTCAAATCGACCGGCGTACGCGGGAATGGTGTGCTAGTAAGTTGCTAAGAGAAAGGTTCTATAGTTTAATTGATATTAATTTATTAGTGAATTAATTTTCCCCATTGACTTAGAATGGGAATCGCATTCAATAATTTTCTCTCGCAAACCATAGGGGCTACAGTTTCAAGACTTGGAGAGGAGGTTCATAATGATTTCAAGGATTAAATAAAAAATAATAGCGTCATTTGGCCTCATGGTGGCGCTATAACAGCCCAGTTTACGTTTTGGCCTGTAACTGTTGAACCGTAGCTCGGAAAATTAAAATTATTTTTTCCCTGGATTCCTTGGGTCATGACGCATCTCCCTATATAGGCCCCGCCCATTTGCGTATGGGTAGATTTTCCGCCATCTTGGATTTTCTCCAAAACACACTTTTTGCTCCTTTTCCTACATACTTTCTTCAAATGTCTTAAAAACTGGTACACATGATCTTTGAAGCCATGCGAGACACATAGTCAAAGGATATTTCGATAGTCCGTACCGTTAGTTCGTAACGCACTTCCAAAGTTAGCGGGAGGGGCACGTTTCACAAACAACAGCCATAAATCACAAACAATAGGTCGAGTCAACACCGAATTTCAACCAGAGGTCCGGGGTGGCATACTCAACGAATCCCCAAAAGCATTTCCACTTCGACCCCTAGGGGGCGTCACAAACGTCACAAACGTGCAAAACGTAACGCTTCCCCATTGACTTATATTGGGAATCGCAAAAACTCACATTCAATTATTTTTCTCTCGCAAACCATAGGGGCTACAGTTTCAAGACTTGGAGAGGAGGTTCAAAATGATTTCAAGGATTAAATAAAAAATAATAGTGTCATTTGGCCTCATGGTGGCGCTATAACAGCCCAGTTTACCTTTTGGCCTGTAACTGTTGAACCGTAGGTCGGAAAATGAAAATTCTTTTTTCCCTGGATTCCTTGGGTCATGACGCATCTCCCCATATAGGCCCCGCCCATTTGCGTATGGGTAGATTTTCCGCCATCTTGAACTTTCTCCAAAACACACTTTTTGCTCCTTTTCCTACATATTTTCTTCAAATGTCTTAAAAACCGGTACACATGATCTATGACGCCACGCAATAAACATAGTCAAAGCATATGTTGATAGTCCGTACCGTTCGTTCGTAACACGCTTCCAAAGTTAGCGGGAGGGGCACGTTTCGCAAACGATAGCCATAAATCACAAACAATAGGTCGAGTCGACACTGAATTTCAACCACAGGTCGGGGGTGGCATACTCAACGGATCCCCAAAAGCATTTCCACTTCGACCCCTAGGGGGCGTCACAAACGCGCGAAACGTAACCGTTTCATGCCAGAACGCGTTTTTCACGGGGACCGACCCTCTCACGACGAAACGCGGACGACTCGGCGGACGGTCTCACGGTCCAAACCGCTGCACAAGGTCGCGCGTTTAGCGCGCTGCAGGCACACTTGTCAAAATTGACTCTGTCAATTCTAGTTTCTATACTAGGCAGGCAGTCAGTGCAAGTATCAAAAAACTTCGGTTCCTTTCTACTCCTACATACTTAGTGAGAAAATGAAAATAAAAACATCAATGTGTTCAGCTTACAGTGGTGAAGTGTGCTATTACTTTTTACAGCAATCGGCCAAATGGTGGCGCTGTAGGAAGCCTTCGAAAGTGCGATCTTTGAACAGGTATAGCTCATGCTGTGTTTGAGGTACAGCCATGAAACCTGTATACACTTATGCGTCTCCTCATGCCGAACAACTTTTACCCTCTAACTTTTGACCTCTGACCTTTAGGTCTCCCACAATTCAGAATAATATGAAAAACAGTAAAAATCTATCTCCTCCTGGGTTTTTTTCGTTACGCGCACAAAACTTTTTTTACATGAACTTTGGACCAATACGGTCAGATTTATCTCGGCGGATTTCTTTTAAAGTGAAATATAATTTTTTAATAATTCTATCAATATTGCGGTTTTATGCAAATTATTCTTCTGCCTCTAAAACATACATGCAAAGTTACACGTTCATGGCATTTGGCAAAGATGTGGAGGGTTAGTCAAAGTATCACTGAAACCAATTTTATTCCAATCGGCCAAAGGGGGGCGCTATACGAAGCGTTTGAAAATTCAAACTTCAAACGGGCATAAGTCATGACTCGTTTCGTTTGAAGACATGCAACTTGTTACACGCGTGCTTTGACTCGAGCGGAAGACATCTGTGTTGTTGTTAAGTAAGCTCCGCCCTTCGATTTTCCGCCACTTTGAGCAGTTTGTAAAACGCGTAAACCCGCTTTTATTCTGGAATTTTCGCGTCACGTGCACAAAACTTTTTTTACGTGAACTTTGGACCGATATCTAAAGATCTGTCAGATCGGATTTCTTTAACATTGAAACATGCTATTTTAAATAATTCAAACAATATTGCATTTTTATGCAAATTATTCTTCTGCCTCTAAAACATACAAGCAAAGTCACATTTTCATGACAAAATAGTGTAGAGGGTTAGTTCAAATATCACTGAAACCAATCTTACCCCAAATGGCCAAAGGGGGGCGCTATATAATTTTGAGCAGTTTGTAAAACGCTTAAACCCGTTTTTATTCTAGGATTTTTTTTGCAATTTGCATGAAACATTCTACACGCAATCTAAGGACCTTTATCTAACATGCCTATGAAGTGCACACAAAAAAATTATAAAATAATAATAATAAATATAGCTGCAAGCAGCGATAAAGTGTCCAAAGCCAAAAACACCTCAAATCATGAACACAGCCTGGGATGTGCGTGAAATCTTGCAAGCACATTCCCAATAGGTCAAGGAACAGATACCAACCTTCTCACATTGGCCTGTTATAGCGCCACCAGCGGGTCAACTTTTGCACAACACATTTTTGGAACAAAATGGACCAATCTTTGACGTCAGTAACGTCAAAGAGAGCACTGCCTGCGATCTTGACATTTTGTGCTTTTATAGCCATTGTTTTCCGGCTTGAAGCGAGCCCACAATTGTTTCGAAGGAACAATATTTTTCTAGTGACAATATCTAACCGTCATATCAAGTTCTCCTCAAAACTTCGGTTCCTTTCTACTCCTACATACTTAGTGAGAAAATGAAAATAAAAACATCAATGTGTTCAGCTTACTGTGGCGACGTGTGCTATTACTTTTTACAGCAATCGGCCAAATGGTGGCGCTGTAGGAAGCCTTCGAAAGTGCGAACTTTGAACAGGTATAGCTCATGCTCTGTTATACGTACAGCCATGAAACCTGTATACACGTATGCGTCTCCTCATGCCGAACAATTTTTACGCTCTGACTTTTGACCTCTGATCTTTAGATCCCTCAGAATTTGGAATTATATGAAAAACAGTAAAAATCTATCTCCTCCTGGGATCTTTGCGATACGCGCATGAAAATATTTTCACATGAACTTTGGACCAATACGGTCAAACTAGTCTCGGCGGATTTCTTTTAAAGTGAAATATATTTTATTAATAATTCAATCAATGTTGCGGTTTTATGCAAATTATTCTTCGGCCTCTAAATCATACATGCAAAGTTACACGTTCATGGCATTTGGCAAAGATGTGGAGGGTTAGTCAAAGTATCACTGAAACCAATTTTATTCCAATCAGCCAAAGGGGGGCGCTATACGAAGCGTTTGAAAATTCAAACTTCAAACGGGCATAAGTCATGACTCGTTTCGTTTGAAGACATGCAACTTGTTACACGCGTGCTTTGACTCGAGCGGAAGACATCTGTGTCGTTGTTAAGTAAGCTCCGCCCCCCGATTTTCCGCCATATTGAGCAGTTTGTAAAACGCGTAAACCCGCTTTTATTCTGGAATTTTCACTCCACGTGCACAAAACATTTTTTACGTGAACTTTGGACCGATATCTAAAGATCTGTCAGATCGGATTTCTTTAAAATTGAAACATGCTTTTTAAAATAAATTCAATGAATATTGCAGTTTTATGCAAATTATTCTTCTGCCTCTAAATCATACATGCAAAGTAACATGTTCATGGCATTTGGCATTTGGCAAAGATGTAGAGTGTTAGTCCAAATATCACTAAAACCAATCTTACCCCAATTGGCGCTATACCATTTTGAGCAGTTTGTGAAACGCTTAAACCCGTTAGGATTTATTTTTGCAATTTGCATGAAACATTCTACACACAATCTAAGGACCTTTATCTAACATGCCTATGAAGTGCACACAAAAAAATGATAAAATAATAATAATAAATATAGCTGCAAGCAGCGATAAAGTGTCCAAAGCCAAAAACACCTCAAATCATGAACACAGCCTGAGATGTGCGTGAAATCTTGCAAGCACATTCCCAATAGGTCAAGGAACAGATACCAACCTTCTCACATTGGCCTGTTATAGCGCCACCAGCGGGTCAACTTTTGCATAACACATTTTTGGAACAAAATGGACCAATCTTTGACGTCAGTAACGTCAAAGAGAGCACTGCCTGCGATCTTGACGTTTTGTGCTTTTATAGCCATTGTTTTCTGGCTTGAAGCGAGCCCACAATTGTTTCGAAGGAACAATATTTTTCTAGTTATTTATCTATCAGTCATATCATACTGTAGACGGGAACTTCGGTTCCTTTCTACTCCTACATACTTAGTGAGAAAATGAAAATAAAAACATCAATGTGTTCAGTTTACAGTGGCGAAGTGTGCTATTATTTTTTATAGCAATCGGCCAAATGGTGGCGCTGTAGGAGGCCTTCGAAAGTGCGATCTTTGAACAGGTATAGCTCATGCTGTGTTATACATACAGCCATGAAACCTGTATACACTTATGCGTCTCCTCATGCCGAACAACTTTTACCCTCTAACTTTTGACCTCTGACCTTTAGGTCTCCCACAATTCGGAATTATATGAAAAACAGTAAAAATCTATCTCCTCCTGGGATTTTCGCGATACGCGCATGAAACTTTTTTCACATGAACTTTGGACCAATACGGTCAAACTAATCTCGGCGGATTTCTTTTAAAGTGAAATATAATTTTTTAATAATTCAATAAATATTGCAGTTTTATGCAAATTATTCTTCGGCCTCTAAATCATACATGCAAAGTTACACGTTCATGGCATTTGGCAAAGATGTAGAGGGTTAGTCAAGGTATCACTGAAACCAATTTTATTCCAATCGGCCAAAGGGGGGCGCTATACGAAGCGTTTGAAAATTCAAACTTCAAACGGGCATAAGTCATGACTCGTTTCGTTTGAAGACATGCAACTTGTTACACGCGTGCTTTGACTCAAGCGGAAGACATCTGTGTCGTTGTTAAGTAAGCTCCGCCCTTCAATTTTCCGCCATATTGAGCAGTTTGTAAAACACGTAAACCCGCTTTTATTCTGGAATTTTCGCTCCACGTGCACAAAACTTTTTTTACATGAACTTTGGACCGATATCTAAAGATCTGTCAGATCGGATTTCTTTAAAATTGAAACATGCTTTTTTAAATAAATTCAATGAATATTGCACTTTTATGCAAATTATTCTTCTGCCTCTAAATCATACATGCAAAGTAACATGTTCATGGCATTTGGCAAAGATGTAGAGTGTTAGTCCAAATATCACTAAAACCAATCTTACCCCAATTGGCCAAAGGGGGGCGCTATATCATTTTGAGCAGTTTGTGAAACGCTTAAACCCGTTAGGATTTTTTTTTTGCAATTTGCATGAAACATTCTACACACAATCTAAGGACCTTTATCTAATATGCCTATGAAGTGCACACACACACAAAAAAATAATAATAATGAATATAGCTGCAAGCAGCGATAAAGTGGCCAAAGCCAAAAACACCCCAAATCATGAACACAGCCTGCAATGTGCGTGAAATCTTGCAAGCACATTCCCAATAGGTCAAGGAACAGATACCACCCTTCTTACATTGGCCTGTTATAGCGCCACCAGCGGGTCAACTTTTGCACAACACATTTTTGGAACAAAATGGACCAATCTTTGACGTCAGTAATGTCAAAGAGAGCACTGCCTGCGATCTTGACATTTTGTACTTTTATAGCCATTGTTTTCTGGCTTGAAGCGAGCCCACAATTGTTTCGAAGGAACAATATTTTTCTAGTTAATTGTTATGATTGGAGGGCTGTGGATAGTTCAGAAACCTGCTGCCATCATTAATAGGCAGGTTTTGTCATTTCAGAAGACTTGGGGCTCTATTTTCGTCCTTATCCCTAAACTCTTTTGCCTTTTTTTACTATTTTGAAAAACCTTTTTTATATTTTAAATAGCTCATCTACAAGCTCACAAGGTGTCGATGTATCGGCTATTTGAAGTAGACCTATTTTAAAATGTTTTTCAAAATAGTTAAAAAAAGGCAAAGAAGTTTAGGGATAAGGGGTTAGGCATGGACGAAATAAAGCTAAATTTATTTTATTTTTTTGCAAGAAATTTCCTAGAAGAGAGAGGCTGTAGTTTTGATTAGGTTGGAAAACCCACTGACCCTAACAGCACAGCGACCTAGTATCTCCCTCTGTAACAATGTAGGCGCCATGTAGCGTCGGGATGTAGCATCGGGCGCTTGCCAATTTAGCTCCTCGTTAGCGCAGTGACGTCGCAAATGCATCTTCCCAATGAGCAAACGCTCCCAACGCTACATAGCGCCTACATTGTTACAGAGGGAGAGAAGGCATCGGCGTTATGTCACTGTGCTGTCTGGGTGATGATGTCACTGGCCCACCAATAAGAAAGAGTGAGTAGATTGAAATAATGGCATCTTATAGGACAAAAGATGGTTGAAAATGGGTTAAGTCAGTGGTACTTTCAAAAATATTCGGAATCTTTCAGATTTCTTTCTTTTCCGATTTACTGTATAGGGTTAAAGCTTGGTAAACTCTTTGCTGTACACCATACATACGTATGACAACAGTATGCTGTAGCTGAAATGGTTCTGTCTTCATCTTCCTTGCTCCTTGCAATAAAAAAGAAATGTTTTGGGGCCCACTTGCGACCTCCCCCGGCCCGCCAGACGGACCCTGGCCCACAGGTTGAGAGCCGCTGCCGCAGAATGCTGGCACTGTGATGAGGGCTCTGGTTGCTGCAGGGTCAAAAGGTCAGGCAGCGTAGCCCTAAGCAGCAACGTTTGTGAAACTGAGCACAGCGAGGCACCATTTGTGTGTGATTACGTCAATTTCCTATAGGGCAACTCCTGTCACCACCTTCTCACAGCGTGATAAACATCCACGTCTCTGTATTGATGTATGACATGGAGAAGGGTTGGCGTACACAGTCTACACACACATCTGTATGTGTAAGTAAACTATAGGCCTAATTACTGTTTGATTGAAGGTTGTTGGCTTGATATTTGACATTACATGGGCATTGTTAGTTTTGAATAGCATTGTTTTTTTATGTACAATATAGATTGTCCACGTTGTGCTATGGGATCTATCTATCCCATAGGCCTGTAACCTATAAAGACAGACGGTAGTGGTGGAAAAAGTACTCACATTTTCTACTTAAGTAAAAGTATTAATACTGCATTGCAGAAGTACTCTGTTACAAGTAGAAGTCCAGAATTCAAAATGTACTTGTTTTAACATATAATGTATATCAGCAAAGTACCGTAACTAGTAACTATAGTTTTCAAATAAATGTAGTGGAGTAATGTCCCAGATGTGGTGGAGTAGAAGTAAAAGTATTGGAATTTGGAAAGTTCTCAAGTACAAATACCTCAAAACTGTACTTAAGTACAGTACTTAAACATACTTAGTTACTTTACACCACTGACAGAAGTACGGCCAGATAGAAGAGCAGGAAGACCACTTCCATCCAACCACTGCAGATGTTATAGTTATATTGTATTACATGCTCTACTATTACAGATTGTACGAATAATGTTTTATTCACTAAAAGACAGTTCTGGACTGATGCTTTTACTGGACCTCTTTTATTTTCTCACTGTTTGTACAGTATTCTGAGTTTCTGACACATCCCAATTAGGTGCAAAATGTCATGGAGGCGGTTTTGAATGGCACATGATGAAAGCATACAAAACAGACACTACCGTCCGTGGCCTTGTTCTCTCTGAGGCCAAGGTTTCCCGGACACATCTCCGTGGGGAGGATGAAAAAAAGATTTAAAAAAATGAAAAGAAGCAGACAGAAAAACACTTAAAAAGTCAGCAAGGAAGAAAGGGAGAGTAAAGGCCCTGGAGGCAAATGGCAGCGAACATCAGGCCCGTTAGACACAGCTACTTTAGCTGTCATGCAAGAGTATGTGAATGTGAACGCCCCAGTGAACACACAGTCAGCATCACTGAACACATAGACAGCTTTAGTGATGATGATGATGATGATGATGATGATGATGATGCCGCAGCAGCTAAAAATTCTGTAAGCTCTTTGGAAATACCCAAGTTAGATATAATAAATAAACAAATAAATAAATACATTTATTTATTTCTCTCAGCTTGTTTTACATTTTGTTTCAGTGAATCTGGTGATACTGTGGTGGGTAGTTATGTAGTAACGTAACGCTATTAGAATTAACTACAGACAGACAAACTGGACCAGTCAGCTATTTTGTAACTTAAAGATGCAGTGAAATAGCCTAAAAAAAAATAATTTTCAGTGAAAAATACCCGTGTTTGTGTATTATAAGTACAGACCCTAAACAAAAACGTCATGCGTGATGACATTATGTTTAATTAATAATGCATGAGGTCAGAATGATTGACAGGTGCCTGTATCAATCAACTTTGTGTGCGAATCGCTTCCACTTAAGTCATAGAAACGGAAGTTGGTAGGCCAATCAGAGGCAGGTGGGGGCGAGTCTTTATGTACGCAGCCAAGAACAGCTAAGCTGCGCAACAGGGACGTGCTGGGCTCCTGATTCAGCCCTGGGAAAAAGAGTTGTAGAGGCCCTCATTGCGCGCTATAGAGAGAGAGATCTCTCTATAGCGCTGCTGCTGCTACTCAAAGATTTGCCATTTCAGATCATGACAAGTGACAAGCCAGTGGGCCAATTACATGAGTTATATTTCGTCATTGTCGGGTGGAAACCTTGTATGTCCAAAACCATTTTAAAAATGATTTAAACTAGTGAAAACAGCTGATCTACAAGCACACAACACCTCGCACCGCGAGGCGTTGTGTGCTTGTAGATCTGCTGTTTTTACTACTTTTGTGCGACGGCCTTGTATGATGAAGCAGGGCTTTGCTTTGCGAAAAAATGTACACATTTGAAACATGGAGATACGAGGTTTCTGCCCGACAGTGACGATTTACTTTGTTGGCCGCCCAGCCCCCAAAATGGAACGAAGGCCAACATTTTATTTTTATTATTTTTTTCCTAATGGCCAGCCTGGACCGGCCGGGAATGAACCGGCCGTTCGGGAGTTGTCCCGCTTTTCCCAATGGCCAGCACGTCCCTGCCGCGCAACATCAGGAACTGGATGGAAACATGCCAATAAAGCTCGGTTGAATTGAACTGATAAGTCCTGGAAAAGACAGACCAGTAGTCACTTTGAATGGCAGCGTTCCCTCAGTTTTCCTGGACGTCGTCCTGCCTCCAGTTCTTACACGTCGCTCCATTGAACTGCAGCGGTGGATGAGGTATCTAGCTTTTTATATCAGCCCGCCTTCTTTGCATATTAATGTCTTTAATGAGTTATGGCGTCAAATCACATTCCTCCCAGCGCTATGTCCTGCCTTCCTGGCCCGTTTCACTAGGAAATGCATGCGTCACCATGCGGAAGCATTCCATTAGCCTGGCACAGCCATCCCGAGCTACGTCATCACAAATGGCTACACTTCCGTTGTAGTGCGACTTTAAATGCCCCCCCCCCCCCCTTTTGTCTGACAGCCATTCATACGTCAGCTGTTAGTCACATCAGTCACATCAGACTATCTATTGAATCAACATTTCCTTATTATATATTGTTCAATTTAATGTAGGGTATATTTAGTCATCATGCCTAAAAGTTGCTAATGTATACCATAGGAAACATTGATGAATTTGTATTCCCGGGTTTACATTAGCACTAACAATTCAAGAAAAAAAAATAACTTAACATTTACTATGGAGGGGGCGCCCGCTGGCCTGGTGGTCAAGGCGCGTACCATATACTAGGCTATGATGCCTGCTGGCGTCGCCGGTTCGATTCCCGATCCGGACGACCTTTGCCGCATGTCGTTCCCCATCTCTCTCCCCATTTCCTGTCAGTCTACTATCCTATCAAATAAAGGCAAAAAGCCCAAAAACAAATCTTTAAAAAAAAAACATTTACTATGGATAGTAGACAGTCAAATTGACAGTCAAATTCAATGTTGATTTCATAGTTCAAGAAACCTTCATATTGTATGGATCATCTAATTGAATGTAACTATAACCTTTATCAACTGTTCAAATATTAAATGAGTTCAATGAGTTCAACACAGTAGTTAACTACACGAGTGTACACAGAATATGTATGCTTATAATTCTGACATTGAAGGATAAGCACAGTGCATTAATTAAAGATTATCTCCCTGCCATAAACATAGTCAGTCCTAAAAGCGTGACATAACTTTCACTTCAAAATTCACTTTAGTATCTTCCCGAGTGTTAGAAATGAAATTGACCTCAAACCCTGGCAATCTGCTGTGCAATTGGAAGTCAACTGACAAGTCAAACAAAGTGGTGTAAACTCTCCAGGGATGTGGTGTGTCAGAGCTAATTAGATCCAAACATGCGTAAGAAGACACTCTGGTAGAACACGTGGTGCTGACCGTGCTGTTGAGGCAGGACGTTGCCCCTCGGCCTGTTTACTGGGAGATGTGTTGGGACAGCGGGGAGAGGGGAAGCAGAGGTGTCACACCAAATTCTGGGCCCTGCGTGCAAGGATTCACTTCAATTGTTTTGTGCTTTAACTATTGAAAAATAGCACATATACAAGCTCGAGCTTGTAGATCTGCTATTTTTGAAAAATCTTGAAAGTTCTTGAATATTTCAAAATCTTCTAAGGTTTTTTTGAAAAACCTATGTTTTTATGTCAGTGGTGTGAGGACCCCCAAGATGATATGTATTTGGCAACGGACCCCCATCTCAAAATATTTTGTTCCAGGGACAAAATTTGAGGGACAAATGTTCGCTTCAAAAATATATTCAAAGATTTGCACACATTATAGCAGATCTACAAGCTCACAGTCACAGCGCCGCGCTGTGAGCTTGTAGATCTGCTATTTTTCAATAGCTAAAGTATAAAATAATTAAGGCCCCCCCCCCCCCCCCTTGTGACGCCCCTGAGTGGAAGCACAGCTCTTATGGATACAGCCAGGTGATGACTGCAAGTGTCTCTCTCTTTCTCGTGGTTCTCTCCCGCTGTTCTGTCTCTGTTCCCCCCCCTCTTGGCTTCTCTCTTGAGGCATGTTCGGTGAAAATGTTCGTGTCCTTGTTCATTTCTCAGGCATAGTTATCTGACGAATGTGTGTGTACGTATATCTGCACATGCAGGGAAGCATGCATTATTGACTTGCTGTTACAAAACCAGTCATCCAATTAGAATCAGATTGCATTTAGCCTACATTACAAAGTGGTCACAAAGCCATCCAATTGAAATTGCTATTACAAAAATATCCAATCAAAATGGTTGTTACAAAGCCATGCAATTAGGATTGACATTGCATTACATGTGTTGCATGTTGTTCCCAAGCGGGAAGCATCCGGTCTGAAAAATGAAGCCAATGCTGAAGTGACTTAAACCTGCAATCTCTCCTGATGGCCACCGGGAGGAAGTTCGTTTGCATGGAAGTTAGAAATGACCCTACTTCTCACTGTATGTTTTCACCACCACACTTTAGTCCTCGTCAATGCAACAAGATGTTCATTTCATAAATCATGGTCCCATGTATAGTAAAATAGAAAATAAAGTAGGGTATGCTATAGGCCGTACCTACATTGTCATTTATAAATCGTTACCATAGACAACCACAGTAATCAGGATAGAGGTGGAGCAATGTGTCTCCCATCTATCCTTCCATACAAAGGTCACTTCTGGAGGCATGATGACAGTGTCCCATATCCAACATGGCGATGGCCAATTTGTTGAACTCAGGGCGTCAAAGCCTCTACAAACCAGTGTTTTTCTTTTACAGTCTATGGTTGTTCCCTCTCTTTGTCCTTCATTATTTCTCTTGACACTGTCCTGACAGAAGTGATCTTTTAAAAACAGAATTGCGTTACAAAGCCATTCGATCAGAACCACGGTTATAAAGCTATACAATCACAAATTCCGTTATGTGCAAAGGATTTTGTGCAAAGGATAAGTTACAGTATTATGTGGGCTGTGCACATGAACACATCTCTGCCAGACTGTATGACTACTGTCCGAGAGCGTGTGTTACAGTGGAATATATATGGAGTGTATTGTCAGAGCACATCACACTGCATGACCATGCGATACAAAGTGACAGCGCATGGTGCAGCAGCTCAGCATGCGGTACCGGGCACTTCATTTGGTGTTCTTGCTAAACGCTGGACGGCAGCCGGCAGGGGTTCTCAACCAGTGGTCCGGGGACCACCAGTGGTCCCTGAGGGGGTTCCAGGTGGCCCCCAGCTAAATGATGTACCTTTATTAGATCTTTACCTTTAACTAGATATTTAACTCTTGAGAGCATACAATGAAACCATATGGACCCGTATAAGGGCACATTTGGTTTAATTTACGCTCTCAAGAGTTAAGTTATTGTTAATATCAGCATTTCTTCATTTACAAGAATTCTAAGCAATTAGAGAATGTAGAAGAATTGTTATTGTGATCAACGTTTGCATGTTATCTCTCCTATGGTACCACATCAATACAGCATGGAATTGTGGACCAAATCGTATTCAACGTTAACAAAATATTCTACGTTTTGGGTCTGAGAGGCTAAATCTCATCAAATGGTGGTCTGTGGCTCAAATGCCAAATAAATAATGGATCTTCATATGAAAAAGGTTGAAAACCACTGCCGTACAGTGGACAAGGACAGACAACCTAGGAGACAGAAACGGGAATAGGCCTAGCCTACGTGAGAAACCAAACACACGTTCTATTGAGAGAACAGCATAATCCCCTAACCCCACAAAGGCAGGAACCCTATGGCAGCAGCCGAAATGACAGAATTTCGGGTTGAGAGGGAAAATAGCAGCACATTAGAGGGAAAGGCTGCGGGCGTGCATCCCGGAGGTTTTTTGTTGAGTAACTGAATAGAAAGATGCATTGAAAATGCCATGCTAACTTCTCATGTGATAAAGAAGGACAGAGACCCCATTATAACATCGTGGTGGCCTCTGTGGAAATGACCATAATGGGGATGATCTTGACGTCATTACCAGGACGTCATATGGACTATAGGGGTAATGTTAGTTGAAGTATGAGCATATAAGGTTATATTTTGGGACATCTGACTAGTTATCAGAGAGGGCCTCGATCTGACCCTCTTGGATTAATCCAGGATGTCAGTTTTTTGGGGGCAGGATTTATGTTGGTTGACTTGAAATCAGGTGATATTCTAGGCCAGATCTGACTAGTCATGGTTTGACTTGATCTGGCCCCAATCGAGACGTCACTGATTGGTCCAGGTCCTGACCGTGCGTGCTTGCTGGGATCCTACAAAATATCTTTGAAATATCTGTCTGTCTGTGCGTGTGCGTGTGTCTGTAGTTCACATGGTCAAGGCTTCAGACCCTCCATGTTTGTCTATGATTTGCCTCTGGCCCTCCCATTCCCTTGGGTGGGTACTCATCAATTGACCCTTTGTCAGCCTTCTGATTGGTCCCTGACTGGCCAACCACAAAAATTATTCTCTTTTACTACCGAGGGCGGAGTTATGCAGTGGGACAAAGTCCACATTCTACCATTAACCCTTTCCAAGCCACGGGGAGCCCCTTAATATTAAAACCGTACTCTATCGGACTTCCTAGGGGGGGTCTCAGCCACTCGTCTTTTCC
Source organism: Nannobrachium achirus (assembly GCF_963921795.1). NCBI lineage: Eukaryota > Metazoa > Chordata > Actinopteri > Myctophiformes > Myctophidae > Nannobrachium > Nannobrachium achirus. The sequence goes on along the minus strand of NC_137812.1, from coordinate 36,115,346 downwards.
CGTACTTTCCCGTATTTACCGAAATAAATGATTTTCATCCGAAAATCGGCGATCGTCTAACCTTCCCTAGTCACCACTCGTGCATCGATAGCTCATGGCTGGTCTGACATGAAGCAGAAGTGATGTCATGGCCCTTTCCTTCTCCAAGGCACCTTCCCCCATTCGGTTACTGTCTGTACACGAGTGCTTCTACTGCAGCCGTGCTGGGGGCTATGCTAGCAAAACTTTTCAGTTCTACTCTTGAGTCACACGTGGATTATTTGAGGGGACATTTACGTGAACGGATCGCGCACGCGAAACGCACGGGGACATGATGCGTCAGCCGAATCTCCCACTCTAAGCCAATGCAGATTGAGTTTTTCACTGGGAACTGGGGTGAGTATACAACGGGGGATCGCGGTATGGTAATGGGGGATGAAGACCATGTGATATAGCGCTGGATGTCTGGTAAAATGAATGCGGTTCAGATCATAATATAATAATAGAAATTTCACGGCTAATCTACCAACAACCATTCTATTTCGGACGGCAAAGTGTTAATATTAATGGCGAGAGTGATGTTTTCAATTGATATTTATTTATATTTGTATTTAATTTTTTACTTTGTCATGATAAATAGGAACGTTTTGGATTTAAAAAAAAATCGCTATATGGATTACTAGCCTTGCAGAGAGATCTCCTGCTAGACTGCTGCATTTTGCGGTGATGCGCGGTACGGCCACGATGCGGTACGGCGCGGCGCGGTCATAGCGATTTCGATATTCTTCCCTGGCCTTACTGTCCCACCTAGTAACAGAGCAACATGGGGTGGGACTTGACAAAGAGTGAATTAGCACATGAGTTTGAAGTCCATCGGTTGGATGGACTTGCCATATCAGTTGGATCGGCGGTGTGACGTAGTAGGGCCACGTACCGGCTCAAACCTCTAGTAATAAATAACTACTACAATACATGTGGAACTACAACATGTTCAACTTTTGTTGCAGATTAATTCATTCATACATTAGCCTGCTGCAATAGTTGTTATTTCTATTTAGACAAATATAGCCTATAAAATTTGTCTACAAACTCATTCTACCTACATGACCCAACAAACTGTATAGCCTATGACCATTTCACTCTTGGTCCACTCAACCTCCTAAACCCAAATCCTCTGCATATGACCCATAATCTTGTAGCTATTGGGCCAAAGTGATCCGCTGTTAGCTCAGTGCATTGAGCTTATTACACGATGTCGAATCCCTCTCACTGATCTAAGTCATTTGGAAGGAGATACAAAGCTATACGGGCGAAATTAGCATAGCTTCAGCTTAGCCTAGCTTAGCCTGGCAGACTACTGAAATGTGCACTCTCGGGCTAACAAAGCTAGCATTGGCTTAGCTTTAGCGTTAGCAAACAGGGAGCTTAATCAGGCTGGAGGGCTGTCAGAACACATCACCGCATGCTTCCCAGGGTCCCTTTGGAGTTCTAATCCTGGATCTGGGGAGGCAGTGACCTCATGGACCAGACTGGTGCTCGTGAGATGGGTGGGACTGGGGAGTCAGCGTATGCATGTTTTTGTTTTGTTTTTCCTGTTGATTTTCATCCCACTTTCCCCCTCTACTCCTTTTTCATTGGAGTAAGAACTACTGCTGTTGCCTTTGAAACAAGAACACTAACTTAACGTCACTGTCGGGCAGAAACCTCGAATCTCCAAATTTCAAATTTGTAAATTTTTTCGCAAAGTAAAGCACTGCATCATCATATGGCCATCGCATAAAAGTAGTGAAAACAGCTCTACAAGCACAGCTCTACAAGCACACAACGCCTCGCGGTGCGAGGCGTTGTGTGCTTAAGTAGATTTTTCAAATGGCCAACATATACAGTAGGATAAGGCTCAACTAATTTAGCTGGGCATCCCTTATTGGAACCCTCCACCCCCAAGGACCCCTGGGGGTCCCCGGACCCCACTTTGAGAACCACTGCTGTGGACTGTGGAACTGCATTGTGTTGCCCTGTGCTTTAATGCGTCATTATCAAGAAGGCTTGTTGGAATCATAATCCAAGCTTAGAGGCCTATTGCCCAAGTAGACCACCCGATTACAGGAGCCTATAGGCCCAAGAGAGAGGTTAAAACAACTCAACCTCTCCTCTCATACAGCGCTTTGGTGTTGCAGCAGGTTTGCACACACACACACACACACACGCACGCACGCACGCACACACACACACACACACACACACACACACTGGGGCAGATTGCGGTGCTGTCAGGGCAGGGGAGTGTCAAAGGCTCCAGCCAGCCATGGGCATCATCGACCAGGGAGACCCAGGACTCACCGGCTCCACTGGCGTCCAGAGCAAAGGCAAACTGTCAGCATGATACAATGGGTCCCAGGGTGAGGTACTGTACTGTACTGTACTGTACTGTGCTGTGCTGTGCTGTGCTGTACTGTGCTGTGCTGTGCTGTGCTGTGCTGTACTGTATTGTACTGTTGTGGTTCTCAACCTTTTCAGGCTGTGATCCCCCCCAAAAAAACATATTTGAATAAGAACTTTGAATTGTAGGAGTTGAGGCATTCGATTTAGTTTGACTCGGTTCCACAGATAAATATTGTGAAAATAGCTGAGCGACATAGTTTTCTAAACGTTTGCTTCTTATCGTCACTGTCAGTCAGAAACCTCTCTCCAAGTTTCTGATTTATACGTTTGTTTTGCAAATTAAAGCCTTACTTCATCAAACAAAAGTGTCGCACAAAACTAATGACAATATTCATATACAATTTCACAATTTTAAATCGTGTTTAACGGTGCATTCAACCATGAGCCATGGAGGCTATAGGCACAGTTCCATATGGTCAGTCATGACCATGAACAACCTGGAGGTTATAGTGGCAGATGCATTCATGCTGCCCGTGTTCAACAGCAAAGATGCACCTCTTTATTTGTTGTGAGAACAGTTTGTTTCTGCGTACATGGCATATTTTAACACGATGTAATGTCTCTTCCCCTTCAAAAGTGTTTAAAAAAAATAAATTAAAAAGTACATCTTTCGAGTATGTGATATTCAACCAAAATGTGAACAGCAACAGGCAACATAACCTTAAGGCGAGGCGACAAACCCTAAATAGGAACCTTTTTAATGTTTAATAGCTCACAACAAATTTTGGGAGCATATGGGTCGGCTATTTCTGGTTAAGAGATTGGGTGTAATGTAATCGGAAAAAAGGCGGTCCAAGTGCGGTTGTAACTCAGGTCCGTTTTACTAAGAATAGAGGGTTTAAGTGGTTCAACATACTGCCCTTCAGGTGACCCTCATGTGTTTATATTATCATGTGTTTGTTTTCTCCACCAGGATTGGACTCATAAAGTGCCACAGATGCCAGGATGCTACAGGACACAGGTGTCTATAGACTCATGGGCTGTTCCACATTAGCTCACCTATATGGATGTGCACCTCTCTGAACATGTGTGTGCTTGCACGTGTGTGTGTGTGTGTGTGTGTGTGTGTGCGTCGGGCACTTGCACACATAGACATCAAAGGGGGCTTGAGCCCCTGCCCTTTTATCCGTCTGTAAAAAGTGCCCTCTCCAGACCATGGATGCAGTTTTTACTATTGTGAAAGAAATGCAAATGCCCTCTTTCCATGCCATACCTGAAGGCAGCATTCAAGAGAATTGCCTTGTCCAAACTCTCCTAAACTTGAGTGCAGCATCTCATGTTGAAAGAATTTCCCTCTCTGTGTGGAAATCCATGCTGTATGCCATTTCTCCAGTATTGACTTGATTATGCTTAGTTCAGTGTGGTAGCAAGCACCGAAAATAGCCGACCTCCAAGCTCACAACACGTCGCAGCGCGACGCGTTGTGAGCTTGGAGGTCTGCTATTTTCGATATTTTCACCAAAAGGCCCTTTTAGAGATTTCAGCCACTGCCTTTCTAACATTCTCTGCACGTGCCTGGTGTGCGTGTGTGTGTGTGTGTGTGTGTGTGTGTGTGTGTGTGTGTGTGTGTGTGTGTGTGTGTGTGTGTGTGTGTGTGTGTGTGTGTGTGTGTGTGTGTGTGTGTGTGTGTGTGTGTGTGTGTGTGTGTGTGTGTGTGTGTGTGTGAGTGCATACGGTGCATAAGTCAACACCACATCCATGTCATCTTGCACAATTAGTTCAGTTTCCCCGCATTATCTGGAGGTCTGCAACGGTTTGCTGGGTAAGAGTCAGCTATCATAATGCAGCCATGGGTTGTTTCATGGTTGATTACAACTGTTCCTGGATTACCCTGTGTTGTCTTTGGGGGTAAGGTGAAGCCAGATTAGTGCTACATTGGATCTGTGAAATCAGCTGGAAGGCCAGAGGGCCGGTTCTCATGAAGAGGGGATAGACACACACACACACACACACACGCACGCATGCGCGCCCGCGTGCCCGCACACACTCGCGCGCGCACACACATGATCTCTGGTTTTGGATTGCAGTTTGTGATATGCTCATTTTGCCGATGTTTGTATTTGTTTGCTGTCAATTATTTTTAGTTAATGTGCTGCTTTGTAATCCATTATAGTATTAATTTGTTCACTGGTACTTTTTGATGCGATTTATTCCAGTCTTTTCTCTATTCTATTCTATTCTATTCTATTCTATTCTATTCTATTCTATTCTATTCTCCTGTCTAATGTTGTGGAAAGCGTGTCAGTTTCTTTGGGCAACAGGTCAGGGAAATCTCTTTGTTTGGTATTGCCAGGCAGAGATCTGTTCACAGTCAGCTCCACCGTCAGTGAATCTCGGTCTCAACACGGTCCGGACAATTATATAAGTATGCCTGGGACACTGAGAGACAGAGAGAGAGAGAGGAGGAAGAGAGAAGAGAGCACACACAGATGAACAAATGTCCCTCAGGGCTCTCTGTGCTAGTGTATTCTCTGTTTTCACTCCACATTAAATATCTTAAAATAGCTTACAACGCGTCGTTGCAAGGCCATGCGTAAGCGTACAGGTCTGCTGTTTTCTGTGAACGCTTTCTCCACAATACGGACACTGTGTGGAGTTTAAGTGGTTAAGTGGAGGGAAGGGAATTGGTCCCTTCCTTGTTCCTTTCCACCCCCACCCCCTCTGTCTGTCTGTCTGTCTGTCTGTCTGTCTGTCTGTCTGTCTGTCTGTCTGTCTGTCTGTCTGTCTCTCTCTATAAAGTGCTCTCCCGTCTCCTTTCGCCTCAGTGCCTCGGCACTCATCTCCCACCAGAACCTCTGCCTTGCCGACATTAAATATGTAAAATTATCATTTTAAGTAGAACACATTTCTGTGTCGCACCCTGCTCTCCCCACTCCCCCGCTCTGCCTGCTGCCCAGCCCTAAGCACATAAGCCACACAAACCCATGCATGCATATGATATGCATTTGGTCATCTCCATGGTAACACTGGGGTGGTGGGGGTGGAGGGTGGGGGTGTTGGGGGATGCGACGCCGCTGAGGGAGAGGACAGAGATGGAGGAATGAAAAGGTGTAGCCATTGAAAGTAGATTGTGTGTGTTTCTTATTTAGTTAGCTGGTTAGGTTATATTCCTCTGTTAATGTAGAGAAACCAAGAATGAATGATTATCTAATCTTTTACATTCTCTATCTTACCTCAGACACACACACAAGTGCAGGTGCATGCAGACATGCACATACCGGTACGCACGCACGGCACGCACGCACGCACGCATGCACACATCCATTAACCCTTGCCCCCACAATTCAAAGTTAAAAGTCGAGTCAAGTCAAAGTCAAGTCTCTGGACTGAAAGTCAATAGGCCTAAGGTCCATTTGCTTCCATTTCAATAATCTCGAGTCTATTTTTTGCCAATGAAGATCGTTTGACTGAAAGCTTTTTTATGGAAGAAACTTTCCCTGATCCAAGTGTGCAGAAAAGATTTGACTGTGCACTGTCCTCCTGATACGAGTCAAAGTCTATGTTATATTGATTGTGTGCTTTTTATCACTCTTCTTGTTCCTTTGTGTAGATAACAACTTAAACCCTGTATACCTTATAGTCGGCATTGTTGGAGAAATACCTTGGGGAAATGACCAAAATACAAGTTCATTGATTGATTGAAGATTTAATTGACCATTTATTTTGAGTGCAGCAGTACAATGAGTTAAATAAAAGACACCAAATGGATGAGACAAAAGAAAGCCAAAGTCTTGTTTCCATTCCGGTCCATTAAACATTGAACTCAAACAAGTGGAACAAAACAGAGGAACAGACAACGATACAAAATAAATGTGTCAAATATACAGATTTAAGCAATTCATTATAATGATGAGAATGAGAAGCCAACATGTCATACGTGTTGTCATTCGCTGCAGAAAATTGTCATCACGGCTCAGCTGTTTATGCGTTCTTAGGTCACTCATTTACAGTATATAGCTGATCTACATGCTCACAACGCCTCGCAATGTGAGGCGTTGTGAGGATGTAGAGCTGCTATTTTCACAATAGAACCGTGTTATACCAAATGTAATCCCTCAACTCTTAGTGCCCTAGGGTGGTTGGTCCCCAGATAAAATATGATTATTTTGCGGGGTCGCTGCCTGAAAAGGTTGAGAACCACTGCATTAATACATACATACATAACAGTTTCTCATGCCTAAATAACCACTGAACGATGATGAGACCTTAACATTTATCTGAAAATAATGCACACCCTCTGGCCGTGAATTGAGTATTCTCAGTCGGCCTTGGTATGAGTAACATTACACTCAGGTAGTCCCCCCTTTCTCTGATTAGTGTAAAATGAAACTCACAACAGTTCACGATTCTAGAGGTTTTATTCATCACATGATCATAAGTATGTGCATACTCAATGTCCAACATACAGTAGAATACAAACGTTTAACCATTTAAACCCCAGCATCAGTATTGTGGGGAAAGCTTTCACACACCGGCAAGCTCACAACGCGCAAGCTTATCGAGCGGCTAATTTCCTGCGAACACTTTCCCCAAAATAACAAAAAACTTAAAAGACACCTTAGGGACTCCGCTCAACCACATGGGGTTTAAGTAAGGTCATGAGGGTAATTATTATAACTAGAAATACTGTTCCTTCGAAACAGTGTGGGCTCGGTTCCAACCCAACAAATAGGATACTTTAAGGTACTGTAAGGTACAGTACCTTACAGTATTGTACTGTACCTTACTATACTGTACTGCACCTTACTGTACTGTACTGTACTGTACTGTACTGTAACTTACTGTACTTTACTGTACTCTACTGTACTGTACTTTACTGTATTCTACTGTAACTTACTGTACTTTACTGTACTCTACTGTACCTTACTGTACTGTACTCTACTGTACCTTACTGTACTGTACTGTACCTTACTGTACTATACTATACTGTACTCTACTGTACCGTACTGTACCTTACTGTACTGTACTCTACTGTACCTTACTATACTGTACTTTACTGTACTCTACTGTACTTTACTGTACTCCACTGTACCTTACTGTACTTTATTCTACTTTACTGTACTTTATTGTACTTTACTGTACTCTACTGTACCTTACTGTACTGTATTGTACTTTACTGTACCTTACTGTACTGTACTCTACTGTACCTTTCTGTACCTTACTGTACTTTACTGTACTCTACTGAACCTTACTGTACTTTTACTGTACTCTACTGAACCTTACTGTACTGTACATATTATATGTGTTCTAGATCTACATTTTTGATTCTGTGTTTGGGAACCAGCAACTGTCAAATGGACTCCAACTGTAGTGGAGTATATTGAGTGCATATACTGTAGGCTAACAATCCCAGATCACATATGTCCTCCACTATGTCTATAACCAAGGCGTTCTTCTATGTGGCCACTCCAGACTGAGGAGTGGAGCATGGCTTTTATTGTGTTTGTGGATCTGACTTGGAAATGCATTGGTTTTGATATCTCCCTGACAGCCAACAACAACCACTAATATGGCTGACTGTCCCTGCGGGCTCTAGGATATATGGCTATGGGATTTACATCCCATCGCCCGGACTTGATTCTTGATCACAGCTGTGTAATCAGTAGAGTGGAGAGGGACATTTATTTATAGTTTTAACTATAACTAGAAATACTGTTCCTTCGAAACAGTGTGGGCTCGATTCCAACCCAACAAATAGGATACTTTAAGGTACTGTAAGGTACAGTACCTTACAGTATTGTACTGTACCTTACTATACTGTACTGCACCTTACTGTACTGTACTGTACTGTACTGTACTGTACTGTAACTTACTGTACTTTACTGTACTCTACTGTACTGTACTTTACTGTATTCTACTGTAACTTACTGTACTTTACTGTACTCTACTGTACCTTACTGTACTGTACTCTACTGTACCTTACTGTACTGTACTGTACCTTACTGTACTATACTATACTGTACTCTACTGTACCGTACTGTACCTTACTGTACTGTACTCTACTGTACCTTACTATACTGTACTTTACTGTACTCTACTGTACTTTACTGTACTCCACTGTACCTTACTGTACTTTATTCTACTTTACTGTACTTTATTGTACTTTACTGTACTCTACTGTACCTTACTGTACTGTATTGTACTTTACTGTACCTTACTGTACTGTACTCTACTGTACCTTTCTGTACTGTACCTTTCTGTACCTTACTGTACTTTACTGTACTCTACTGAACCTTACTGTACTTTTACTGTACTCTACTGAACCTTACTGTACTGTACATATTCTATGTGTTCTAGATCTACATTTTTGATTCTGTGTTTGGGAACCAGCAACTGTCAAATGGACTCCAACTGTAGTGGAGTATATTGAGTGCATATACTGTAGGCTAACAATCCCAGATCACATCTGTCCTCCACTATGTCTATAACCAAGGCGTTCTTCTATGTGGCCACTCCAGACTGAGGAGTGGAGCATGGCTTTTATTGTGTTTGTGGATCTGACTTGGAAATGCATTGGTTTTGATATCTCCCTGACAACCAACAACAACCACTAATATGGCTGACTGTCCCTGCGGGCTCTAGGATATATGGCTATGGGATTTACATCCCATCGCCCGGACTTGATTCTTGATCACAGCTGTGTAATCAGTAGAGTGGAGAGGGACATTTATTTATAGTTTTAACTATAACTATAGTTTTATACATCACACAGCTTAGACATTTGGATCAAATCAGAGAGCAGACCTGTGTGAACGCAATGATATAGATAGCATATCTGAAGTGTGAACACTGCAGCCACAGCGCCTTAACATAAACATGGGTCTATTATCCTTCTCTCCACTCTACTAAACCCATTGGAAATGCATTGGGTGCTTAAAGTTAAACATTTTTATTTTTTTATATTTATACTACAAAACATTTCAAAACCAAAAGTACAAGCACACGTGTCCTCAGTAAGCTGAACACATAAAAATTTGAATGGTGTTGAAAGGTGTAAGCGTTTAAGAGATGAAGCGCGCCAAAGTTTTGAGGAGATACACATATAGCTATAAATAAATAATGAAGATAACATACGTGTGCTCGCCTTCCAGGCGAGCCCACAACTATAGTTTTATACATCACACAGCTTAGACATTTGGATCAAATCAGAGAGCAGACCTGTGTGAACGCAATGATATAGATAGCATATCTGAAGTGTGAACACTGCAGCCACAGCGCCTTAACATAAACATGGGTCTATTATCCTTCTCTCCACTCTGGGGACCCATTGGAAATGCATTGGGTGCTTAAAGTTAAACATTTTTATTTTTTTATATTTATACTACAAAACATTTCAAAACCAAAAATACAAGCACACTTGTCCTCAGTAAGCTGAACACATAAAAATTTGAATGGTGTTGAAAGGTGTAAGCGTTTAAGAGATGAAGCGCGCCAAAGTTTTGAGGAGATACACATATAGCTATAAATAAATAATGAAGATAACATACGTGTGCTCGCCTTCCAGGCGAGCCCACAATAATATATAATATACATTCATGTAGCAGAAGGAGGAACAAACAAATAGCTGTAAATATAACTGTGTGGTTTTTCTGAACCATAGAGATTTGCGAAGAGATTTGTCCATGGAAAATGTGCAGTGTTGGTAGAGATGGTAAGGAGGTACACTTACTAAAAGTATATTCAAGGCCCGGATCGCTGACCTCGCAGGTGCAAATGCAGCCTGACAGTGTCGCGGGTTCCTTTATGGGGGTCTAAATTGACCCTTACAAGTCTGTAACTTCTGTAACAAGTCTTTACAAATCGAACCAAATGGACCCCAACATGGTCCATTTGGTTCCATTTGTACACTGTCAAAGTTAAGGGGAGACCTTCAAATTTTTGAGAACCACTGCTATACTATAAAGGCAGAAATGCCAAAAAGCCAAAGTATATTCCAGTTACTTGAGAGTTGATGTGTGTCTGAGAGAGACAGACATCGGTGAGAGGTAGGGTGTAGGTATGTCACACAGAAACACACACACACACACACACACACACACACACACACACACACACACACACACACACACACACACACACACACACACACACACACACACACTCACACTCGCGCACGCTCTCTCTCTCTCTCTCTCTCTCTCTCTCTCTCTCTCTCTAATTCGCCACATGTTTCTGTTTTGTCCTCTACGTGCGAAGGCCCCCAGCTTGGTGTCCCAGCCCACTGCTCTGTATGGGAACCAGGCGCTGGGGATGCCATCATTACAGCCCTATTCATTAGAACCATCATTTAACATAGGATCTGCCCTCTGTCCACCTCCACTCCTCCCCCAGGACCTCAGCCATCACTCTCTCTCCCTCCCTCTCCCTCTCCCTCTCTCTCTCTCTCTCTCGCACACACACACACACACACACACACACACACACACACACACACACACACACACACACACACACACACACACACACACACACACACGCCAGTGCCTCCAGCTATACTACACAACACCCCTTCCCCCCTTTGATGTGTTTGGGCGCATGTGTATGTCTGCGTCTGAGTGCAAGTGTGTGAGCCATTCTGCATGTTAGCATTCTCTTCTTCCCTTTCCCTTTCCCTCTCTCTCTCTCTCTCTCTCTCTTTCCCTCTCTCTCTGCACAAACAACATAATGGCGGACAGAAACCGCCCTCTTCTCTCTCACTCTGGCACCAGAACCTTAGAATAAACTTTGGCGGCCCTTTCCGTCCCCAGCGCCCGCCTAATCAATCATAAACAGGCGTACAAATTCATCAGCTTGGATCCATTTTGCCGTAGTTAAAGATCAAAAGGTTCCCAGTTGACTATAGGAAGTCCAGGTACTAACCCAGACTAATTCATCGAACATGGGAGAGATTTTGCCCCCTGAGGAGAGGGGACATGGCTTTTCTCCATCACCTCAAATATCCGCTGCGGCGGCTGGAGGGCAGTGGGTCTTGCCACGCCGTATCCTGTACACCATTTAACATTCCATTGATCAGATTAATTGCGGTTGATTGGGTCCCTCTCGGGCAAGCGTGTGAAACTGCGCGTTTAGCCGCAATAATCTTTCATTTTAGCCTTTTTCTTTGGTTTGTTCATTCTTCCGAGAAATCAGGTCTGTTTCAAATTAGGCCTACATTCTGTGTCTCAAATTGTTTTAAATGTGTGTTTGCTCGGACGTTGCGTTGATCTCGGTGTTCAAGAAGACCCTTTGAGGACATGAACCCCTATAGCTGGGCATGTCATCATTGGCTGACATTTGGTGGAAATCATTTGTGCCGAAAATAGCAGATGTACAAGCTCACAACATAAACTTGAACATTTGGCGTGGGGGGGGGGGGGGGGGGGGGGGGGACCAACTAAGTATAGACCCATGAGACCCAGTAAACAAACAATATACGGTTTAAGGGACTTCAGACAAATATTTGATACCAGCATATCGTCGTTGTCTGGTGAAAACCTTGTATGTCCATTTTGAAAATAATTTTAACTAGTGAAAACAGCCGATCTACAAGCACACAACGCCTCGCACCACGAGGAGTTGTGCTTGTAGATCTGCTGTTTTCACTACTTTTGTGCGACAGCCTTGTATGATGAAGCAGGGCTTTGCTTTGCGAAAGAACGTACAAATTTGAAACTTGGAGATACAAGGTTTTCACCCGACAACGACGATATACACTGAGAATGTCTATCTTCGTGTTGCCTTGGAGAAACACTGCTGCAGTCCCTTAATCCATTTTGCTGTTGAACTCTGGTCATTGCACTGGAGTTTTTGTGAGATTGTTGATGACATCTCAAAGCAACCTTTCGCCTTCATCAATGCCAGCGCCGTGCTGAGCGACAACGAAGGCTTAATAACTCATTGTCATTGTTTATCGTCAAGCTCAGTGGTTCTCAAACTTTTCTGGATCAGGGCCCGATTGAGAATCTCCAAAGAGTTGGTGGCCCACCCATCTGACTGCCTACGGCAGCCAAATAAGGGCCGATGCATACTCACCACATTTAGTGCAGAATTTATTTCGGTTTGCCTCGGTCTAAACTACAATATGACGTCATTCAGGTTCGGGGTGGCGGGTACCGTCATTAATTCGGTCGTTCGGTGCTGCTGAGATTCTGTGACTTCCCGAACCAAACTGAAATAAATGCGGCTCTAAAAGTGGAGTATGCATCAGCATCAGTGTTCATATGGGTTAGCCGTGTGTATTTTCAGATCATGTTTATTATGATGGATTAATCGATTGTGTTATGTCTTCGATCAATGGAACTGACGTAGTATAATTTAAGTTCCTATTAATCTGTATCA